>NW_005841862.1:3619256-3625535 GCF_000455745.1 Alligator sinensis
ATTGGGTGATATAGGGAAAATCTGAACTGGTCTGAAACACCAACGCACAGTGCCTGTAAAAATCCTGTACCATTCAGAATAAAGGCATATGAAAACTGTCTCCGCAGCAAGTATTTATTCCCGGTCAGCCTGCCTGGGAGTAACTTGGGAGAATGGAACCTATCTTTTTCTCCAAGCCCTGACTTGTGGAGAGCCCGATTTTTTGTCTTGGTTACACACATGAAAACCAGGGGTACAGTGCTGTTAGCAAGAGTACAACTGGACCCTAAGTTTGGGGAGGGGATGGCAGGAGAAATGAAAGACAAACCTGCTGGGGACTTGGCTCTGAGGCTGTTGGGTAGGAGGAGCACTTCCACTCCACCTCAACTGGGAAAACACACATGGCCAGCACATCATCTGGGTTTTAACCCAGGAGTCCTCCTCTTAACATGTTTCTTCATTGTGGATGAGAAGAAACAATTAGGGCAGCTATCCTTTGCAGACCACAAAGTCACATTTGTCTCTTCTCCCCTTGTTCCTTGGCACATACAATCCCCACCTAAAAACAGACAGTCAGTACTGAAGCTGAGCTGAACACCCAGTCTCCTGAATCTAAATCCATCATGATACCCTTAGACCACAATGGCCTCAGGCAGGCCTTAACTTTTCTTTCCCCATGTACATTACAGCAATTACAGTACTCATTGTCTTGACCCACTGGAAACAGATGTTGGGGCAGTGTGAGAAAAGGCTTGCTGATTCTCTGTGGAAGGAGAGTCTGGGTGGAGCCTCAGTCCAACTGCTGCCCCAAAGAAGCTTCATCAGAAAGCTAGTGCATAATCTCAAGATCATAAAAACTTCTTTGCTAAAAAAGAACTTGGAAGCCCATGTAATGGCACTATCAGCTGGCCCTGCCATAACAATATTTAACTGTGGATTAAGAAAATTGGCAGTATTTTGGTATTACAGACTCGGGGTCTCAATTTTATCACAAATCTGGTCATGCGTGATGTTTACCTGTAGCTTCAGCCCCTAGGGATACGTGAGACTCTCGATTTTCATTAAAATAAAGCAGGTTTCTGTTCTTTGCAGTGGCTGGGGGAAAAACTCCAATATAACCAATATGCACCATAAAGGTTTGGGCCAGAAGCGCAGAATTAAACAAAACACAACCACAGCCCTTCACTTAAATCTAACATGTAAAAACTCCTGGTACCCAAGTAAATGTCATGCTTTTAGGGGCTGATGGGAGGCCAGGACTTCTTTCATATGGCTTCAGATATCAACTTCCAAATCTATGAGCTACAGTCTGGTATTATCACTCAATATACAGATTCTAGCTACCCTCTCTGGACATTTGTAAAGATAGCAGCTTTTGATTAAGTGCTGTGTTGTTTGTTTGATGGACACTGAATTCACAAAGGGGCTGTCCAAGATGTTCACCTTTTGAAGTGTTGTGAAGTGTCCATATTCAAATCTCAGTGTTCAGCTTGACCCACACTTCTGTTTCAAGAGTGTGCCCAGATGACGTGCTGGCCATGTGTGTTTTCTCAACTGATGTGGAGTGAAAGTGCTCCTCCTTCCCAACAAGCTAATTTGGTGTTGGTATAAAAAGCTGTAGGAATAGGTCTGACCGTTCCCAGCAGTTGGCCCACTGTTGCTGCCCATAGGTTTGGTTCAGCATCCTTAATCTCTTCCAGGAGCTTATGGGCTTCATGTACAAACAGTTTACAACTTTTAAGCCTCTTAAGCCTCCATCTGTTCAGTTTTTCAGTTAACAGTTGATGAAGCAAGTGATTTTTCATCATCTCTTGCCTCGATTGCTAGTAATGATGTTAGGGTCTGTCTTCTTATATCACTTGTTCTAATGCCTGAGAGTACAGGGAGTACATCTGTGCGTGTGTAGGCTGTGCAGCCTGTTGTGAACTCAGCACACTGGTAAGTACAGTGTCGAGCTTTTTAGTGAGACAACTTCTGGACCATACAGGAGCACAATATTCTGCTGGGATACATATAATTGCAAGTGCAGTGATTCTGAGCACTTTGAAGTTGGCACCCCACGTTGTGCTGGCTAAACATCATACAGCAGCTACCTGTGCACAAACTTTACTGCTGACCTTCTGAATGTGGTGTTTATAGGTGAGGCAGCAGTCTAATGTGACTTCTAGGTAGGTTGGGGCAATCTCATGAGGAAGGATGTGGTTGCCTACTCTGATATTCAGCGTGCTCATGGCTCAGTGGTTGTCCAGGTGGAAGAGTGAAGATACTGATTTATTGATGCTCAACTTTAAGCACTGCCTGTGGAGGCTATGACTGATGCTTGATTCCTCGGGGGTGGTAATACTTATATTTGGGCAGGGATTTGGGAGTGCAATGTGCACACCCCAAACGGATGCCAATCCTGCCATCAGAATTAGCAGCACTGCACAGAGAGCAGCAACCTTCCCAGTTTGACATCTGCCTACATCTGCTGCCTCTTCAAGAATAGCTCAGCTCTAAGATATTTTTAAACCTCTGACCAGCCTGAATGACTCAAACTCTTTTCCAATAGTCCAGAACTGGCTGGGGAAATGCCTGCAAATTGATGAGGTCACTTCACATCTAGACCAAATTAACAGGAGAATCCTAGTCTCTCCTAGGCACCATGTGGGAAGCTGAAGCAAGCGGTAGTTAGACAGCACTCTGGCTTTTGGACTGTACTAAGGTTGGTAACCAGGCACTTGGCTCTGTGATGTGGGTGGAGAAGATAGTTAATTATCTTGCAATATGTAAGATCTGTTAAATGGTGAGGGGGCTGGGCAACATAACTGAGAGGTAGTATCTTGCCCTCACAGAAATGCAGGACTTCACTGTAGTGTTTGAATCAAATCTCAGACATCTGCCTAACCTTGGAGGGCCCCAACTACCTTGGTCAATTAATTATATTTGGCATGGAAATTGAAGCTAACAAGGTGTTGTTTAACTTGTTGCTTGTAGTTACCCGGGGAGGAACCAGCCTCTTTGCTCTCACTGACTTCCAAGTGCAGTTCCCTAGGGGGTGCGGTATAATCAAGGCTAATAAAGCATTGTAGGAAAGAGGTACCAGAAACCTTAGTTAAAGGGCAAGCTACAGGACCTCTTAATTATTTCATTAATGCCTTGCTTAGATCACATATTGCCAGGTACTTGCATTAGTTTGGACCTTGATCTTACACCCTTGCTGTGCCCCAAAGTGATGGCACCAGGCAACCAGCTGAGACTCCTTTTCCCAGCTGGAGAGACAGTTCTTTGATGAGACCAGAGTAGAGAGGAGACCTAGAACATGGCATAACTTCTAAGAGCTTTTCTGCAACATGGTTGACACTTTTTCTTCCCCCAGCTCTGATCCTCGACCCTGTTCCCGGGCAAGAAAGCGAAGAGGAAGGGTTGGGCTAAGGAGGAGGGTGGAGGCTGAGCATATTTGGTGGAGGCCGCATCCATCATCCCTAACAATCAAGGAAGAAAAACAGCCTTAGCGCTAGGGGGCTTGTTAGATTATTTAAACAGTCAGGGCTTCAAAGCACAGGATGGGGCATCAGGAAATCAGTGTTCTGTTCCTGACTGGCACATTGTGAGAAAAAAATATAGTGCAGAGACTGTTGTGTATCAAACACCTAAACCTTATTGGTCAGCTGTTCTGGCACCTTTGGCACAACAGTGCAAGGGTCTCATAGGCTTCACAAAGCAGTAGTGTGGGCATGCAGCCTTGTGGGTACTCGCATATGTAGCTAGCTCTTTGATAACACTGCAGTTAGACTCCTTGGTAAAACCTTGCCTCTGCTGAAAGCAAAGGATGTTTGGGCAGCATCTTCAAAGGGGCCAAGATGCCACCCTGTGCCTCTATGCTGATCCATGTGGCAAATAGGGGAAAAAAGCTCAAAAAAGCAACTCAACGGGGTGTAACAAGGTGCAGGGTTTGATCTGAGGAGAGCTACAAGTTATATGGTTAGGGTAAATGATAGCCAGTGAGAACCAACTCCCTACAAGGATTTGAATGGGGCAGATGCATGGCCATGGGCAAGATATATTCACTAGCGCAGGGATGTAAAATCAGCTGGAAGGATGTATTCCCTCCTTTTTAGGTGTCTGTGGGCCATGCCCCAGCTCTTATCTTGGCAGCTCTAGTAGCACTGTGGGCAGAAGATCCATCAGTGACACTGTGTATGTGAGCGCGCACACATGCATGTGTCTGCCTAAATAGGACTGCAAGAGGCAGGATTAATGCTGCCACCACAGGAAGCCCCATCACCACATCCAGAGCTGGCACTCTGCCTGAGGTAATGGGGTTTGCTGCTGGGGCTGTCTGCACCCTGGCAGGGTTTCCTACAGCAAAACCCCATGCCTGGTGAGAGGCAGGGAACATACTACCCCAGTAGCACTGCAGGCAAAGCCCTACCCCTGTGGCTAGAGCTGAGACTGGGGCTGTGATGAGTCCCACGGTGGTGGCCAATGCCCCCGTGGAAGCTGATGGACGTACGGCTCTAAGAGCGCCATGGGCAGCCCCAGTGGCACCACAGAGAGAATTTCTGCCACTTCAGCCAGAGTCCCTGTTTGGCTTTGGTGGCCTGGTTTCCTGCAGGGGCAGTCAGTGCCCCAGTGAGAACTGGTGGGCATACAGCTCCAAAAGCACCATGGGCAGAAGCTGTGCCACTCTTGCCAGAGCTGGGGTTTTGGCCATGGTGTCTGGGCTTCCCTCAGCAGCAGTCAGCGCCCCAACAAGAGCTGGGGCATGGGCAGCTCCAGCATCACAGTGGTGGTCAGAAGTTCTGGCTCTGGCCACAGTGGCCAAATTTTCAGAGGTGGCAGCCAGCAGCCCTGCTCTTGCTTCACCGCGTCCTCACATTGGCGGCCCATGTTCATTTTGGAATCAGTAATGACTCCAAGATCTCTTTCTGCCACTGTGCTTTTGAGAAGGGGGTTTCCCAGCCTGTAGGTATGCTGAGGCAGAGGTCAGGGTCTCCCTGAAAATGTGTAGCGCATGGATTCTGCCCCTGGGACTCATGAGCCATGGTTCTCAAAGAGCTTTATGAAGCTGTGGAAGCACCTGAGCCCTGCTCTACAGGTGAGGAAGTAGGGCACTCCCTTTCCTCCAAGGTGTAGGGGGGCCTGGAGCAAGCTAGTGCCCATTCCTTATCAGGGGTCCTCTAAGGAAACAGGTGTTCAAGGAAATCAGCAGACAAGTAGAGAAGTGGGTGGGGTGGACAAGGCAACTACTTGATGAAACCCAGGTGACCTGAAGCGGGGAATGTCAGGGAACACAGAGGAAGAAGTTGCTAGGTTGAAGAATCCTGTCTGAATTGCAAGGACCCCCTGAAGGGGGACATGGGCCTGCTGAGCCAAGAAAAAGAGGTGTCTGAACTCATGGTCCAAGGGAGTATGCCTGGTGCCCAGGTATGGTTGGGGTGGGAGAGCCTGTTTGAGTCCTGCTATAATCCCAAGCAGGGGGCTATGGAGCCCCTTCACCAGTGGAAGGTGTGGGGGGACTAGTGCAGGAGAAGCATGGGGATGAAAGGAGAATCTTGGGACCCCAGAGAGGTCGTGGGCTTGGCAGTGTGTCACTGCCTCAGAGGGGGCTGGAGGACATATGAGGCTTGAAATGCTAGAGCAAGAGTGACTTAGAAGCGGTAGGACAGGAAGGCAGGTTTGGGCTGGAACGGCCAAAGGAAACCAAGATCTATCTGTCTCTGCAACACATTCATCCCATTTTGAAATGGGCGACCAGCGCATCCTGTTCGTGACGCCATGTCTCTAGTGGGTTATGGAATAGAGAAAATCCCACACAATTTACTGATTCGTTTTGATGCACTGGCTGGGGGAGTAGTTAGCTGATTGCACGATTTCACAATGATTCAGTATGTACTGTCCAACCCATTAGTGGGTTCACTGAACAAAGCCATTGTACACTTCCCTGATTTTCGTGACTAAATAGCATAATTATTTGACTATGACATTCTACATAAGGTATATGTCCAGCATCTGTGAATTTCTTCCTTAAATTTGTTACAATAAGTTGTTCAAAGGTGCTGGATTCATGAAATTGTGTACAGGTAATCTAGCTTGGATTTTCCTCATGTTAGAATTAGTGATATTTTCATTCTGTTCAGTTAATGTTATGAAATTTTGCATTCTTTGTGTAATGTTTTTTGTAATGGTTACATGTGTAGTGGCAAATCCCAAAAGTGACATGAATTCAGGTTTTACTGTTTCTTCCCATTCTTTATCTTGATTTTGCTGTGCCCAGTCTGTCCAGACTGACCTACGCTTTCTTTGTGGTTGCGTGCA
>NW_005841862.1:3626000-3636003 GCF_000455745.1 Alligator sinensis
ACACCTTTTGTTACTTTTTCTTCTTTGGGTAGGTGTATCCACACTTTATCACCCTTTTTATACTTATATGTCCACACTGGAAACTCTTTCTTTTCGTGTTTCAACCACATGGTTTTATCATTATTGCACTGAATTAAGGTGACATGCAATACTGCATCCCAGTTTTTAAAAGAAATTGATTTTAAATTTGTTTTCAATTGTGTCTTCAAAATACCAATGTGTCTTTCCACAACCCCATTAGATTGTGGATGATAAGGAGTGTGCACATGGTGTTCTATATTATTAATTTGGGATTTTTCTTCATTTCTTCCTCCTGCACTATGTTTCCTATCTGATCAGCTACTTCCCAGGGTGTTTGTTCCACCAACGGGAGTAGCCAGGCTTTTACTCCTGGAGTTTTCAGAACATTTGCTGCTACCTCTAACGACATCCTGTTGCAAGTTATTTGTTCAGGAGTGGTGATAAACAAACAATCATTCCTTAATCTCTGTTGTACTGCCGATAGGGTGTTTGGGGGTGCTGTCCAATGGGCAAAACTAATTCCCCATATTATGTACCTGATGCTATTCATACCCCCTTCTAAATTTTGGGGAAAGCTTAGAGCTCCCAAATGATTTTTTACCCCGGTGGCAATTAATCCAGCTAAAGTTATGGGATACATGCCTCCCGGAATTATATTCATGGTATTTATGAGAATTGCCCCCTTACTCCATCCTGAATTTCTCATCAGTGGAAGGGCCTCCTCTGAACTTAATAGGGTTCCTATTCCATTTTCTTCCTCTATAATCCTTCCTAGCCACACGTAGCAATTTTCATTAGTACGTCGTGCTGTTCTCCTAGCCAAATCCTCTATTTCCTCCCTGTTCCTTTCTCTATAGATATTCTGCCTAACTGCAGGATTTGTGCCTTGTTGTTTCCAACTAGTAGTTACTATAGGACATGCCTCCAGTATTGGCTCTGCTCTACCCTTAGCTGCTTCTCCTACCTCATAGTCAGCTTTTAATTCTTTCAATTCTACTGTAACTTCTGCATATGGTGGTGGCGTGGATGGAGTAATTGGAGAGGGTGCAGTAGGTTGCACAGATATTTTACTTGGTTTCTCTCCATGCTCCTCTGTTTCATTCACTTTACTCTGGTTCATAACCAATTTTAAAACATTATTCTCGGCTGCTAAATTTTCTACCTCATGCAATAAGTGAATGATTCCCCGAGCTGCCTCTCCTAAGAGGGACGGGTAATTAGTTTTTTTCAAAGGACCTCCTGCTGCTTGTTTGCAATTTACTTCTAACGCTTTTAGTATCTCTCCTGCTCTTGAACACGTTATCTCCCTTGCTAATGGCAATTTTAACTGATCGTAAACTCCTTTCCCTAACACCTTTCGCATTATCTCTCGAAAACCTCCCTCTTCTTTTTTACTTTCTTTCTTCCTACACACCTTTACTTCTGGCTTTACTTCTTTATTTTCTAAACTCCAATCTTGTGGACCATATGATTTCTGAATTCCTCCCAGACAGCATCTTAAACTTTCTTGTGTAAACATAAAACTATACGTGATTGTTTCATCCTCATTATTAAAATCCCTTATATTTACCTTCCAAGTTCCCTCATTATCATTGTGGAACGTGCAATGCTGCAACACATTCATCCCATTTTGAAATGGGCAACCAGCGCATCCTGTTCGTGACGCCATGTCTCTAGTGGGTTATGGAATAGAGAAAATCCCACACAATTTACTGATTCGTTTTGATGCACTGGCTGGGGGGGTAGTTAGCTGATTGCACGATTTCACAATGATTACACACTTAATTTATACAACACAATTTTATTTTAAAACTCTTTGCTACGTATATAACACTGCTTAGCTTTAAGAAACACCACAAACATTAAAAACACAATAATTACATATATCAGAAACAATGCTCCGAATGCACTTCCTTCCCAAACAATGCTATAAGAATTAGTGTTACAAAAACAACTACAATTACAACTAAAAGTTAAATTTGAATCAATACTGTTATTTTTCATAATATACTTACAATCCTAGAATTCCGAGAAGCCAAATACCAAAATATGGTTTCATTCCTCAGTAGTACGATTTAATGGGTTGGCCTCAGTAGTACGGTTCAATAGGCTGGCCTCAGCAATGCGATTCAATGAGCTGGGCTCACCAGTGATAGGACTACGTCCCCTTCCTTCAGTCCCTTTCGGGCGCTCCGCGGCTTCAGCGTGAACTAAGAGATTCGTGTTCACGGAGAGGCTTGATTAGGCGATCAATCTAATCCGACCTTATACTTGCGATTCTTCCTTCGTTGTTCTGCAAGTGAAGTCACCTCCAAATTGGGACAGTAAGTTACAGGTTTTTATTGAGTGAGCTGCCGTCATTGGGCTCCTCCTACTCAATTTATCATACCTCCCAAATTTGGGCTCGGATCTTACTCAACAGAAATTACCTTTGTTGAGCATTTTTAAATTATTCTTGGGGAGACTTCCATATCACTGTAAATACTCTTTTCTTTTTACCAGTCTGGTTAAAAGGCCTTAGGCTTTGATGTCTCGGAATTTAGGACATTTGCTTTCTTTGTAAAAAACTTCTAAAGGTACAATTTAGATAAGGTTTTAGGCGAAGTCAGGACATTTCGCACGTAGCTCCAAAACAATGAGCTAGATAAGGAGATAAATCCTATCTTCTTCCTGAAACTGGCTAATGGGCAATCTTTACAAACATTCAAACTATTTCATTCAATATGACACTATCAGGGCTAAATAACCTGGGGGCAGGAGGCAGCACTTTAAACCCTCCTGGCTGGGAGTAAACTACTGAGAGAGAAATGTAAGTTAAAATCATGCTCTTCTGTGGGTGTACTTGGTAGCTGTGTTGGTCTGAGACAAGAAGACATACATTTTGGAGCCAAGAGTTCTAGTTTTTTGTAAGTCTTCTGTGCTTTTCTGTGGCACTTGAGTAGGAGGTGTCAGTCCACTTACCCCATCCATAACCATGTCCCTGCCACCCCTGCTCCCTACTGCTGTTTGACTCAGTATCATGGGCAACTGGTGCCGTCTTAGTCAAGGGGTGCATGTGCCCCCCCAGCAACTGGGGGAGGAGGGTCCCCCCATGAAAAATCACAAGATGGCCGATCACTGCAACTGATTGCTGCGGCCGCTTCTGGAAGTGGCTGCGGCTGCTTCTAGGACTACACCGGCGCTCCACTCTCCGGCCAGCGCTTGCAGGTGGACACCAGTGCTCCTGCCTCCCCCCCGCCTATCGCCTAAGCAGTGAGCACGACCAGTCAGGGGGTGCACTGGCACTCTCAGGGGGTGCACACACACTCCTGTGCACCCCCTACACGTCGCCATTGCCCAGGATGCATTCCCCACACTCAGCAAAGACTCTTGTGCCAGCAGCCATACCTCCCAGTTGTCTGCTGTTGCACACTCAAGCCAAGAGATGGCAATGCTCCATTGGTGTTAACTTACACGAGCAATCTCTGGCAAAGCTCCTGAAATGTTCACCCCTCCTCTAGGGCTTCAGAGGGAAGGAGCCTTGGGAGCACCTGGCTGAGACAAAACATTTCTAGACTATATGAAGTGACAGCCTTTTAAGAGATGTGTGTCTAATGCAAGCACCCAGATGCTGAGAAGTGGCAGACTAGCCTTGCTACAGCACAAAGGCAGTATATTCCAGTTGCAGTATATTGCCCAGCAAATCCCCTTTCTTCTCCCTCCTTCCTTCCTTCTCTCTATTGCCTGTTTAGTCTACTTCTCCTTCCCCACTATTATTTTTCATGTTCCCTTCCATCTGTCCCCACTCCCCATCCCTCCGCTGCATCACTTTTGAGAACATTGTGTAATGATGCTGAAGGCTCTGAGAAGCCAAGAGCTCAGCAAATCATAAGACTAAATTGCCCTCATGCCACAGATGTGCTTCTCCAGCAAAGTTTACACACATTAGTCAGTCTTGAATGCCACAACAGGAAACATCATGTCACAAGCCTCATATGACTATGAGGAATGGCCCCATTTTTTCTAATGCTGAACAAGGCCCAAGAGAGCAGTGTTACCCCCACAGTGTTTCCCCAAGGTCTCCCACACTTGCTGTCAGCTCCACAATGGCACCTCTGCCTAGAACCAAACCAAGCCCCTCCCCTGCTTGGCTTCCATCTTAGCGCCACGACTGACACACACATCCTAACCAAAGTGCTGTTCTTCAGGAGAAGACTCTGTCTTGACAAACCATATCTGGAGAAGACAATAGGTATGGCAAGGGTAACAGATGAACAGTAAGGGCCCCAGAACTGAGGCTTGCTGCCTGGGATGTTAGACTGAACTTTGTCTTGCTACAACAGCCCCCTAAGGTGCATGGGTTTTTTCTCTCCTGTTTTTATTTACTCCTCTTACTTGACTCCACACTCTGTCTCACCCTGAAACCAGAAGTCCATGGCATCTCCCTCCTTCATTTGCTGAAGTGCTGTTTGTGCAAGTGGTAGCCCTTTTGACCTATCTTTTAAAGCTAGTTCAAGGTGAGGCATCTTAAGCAAACTAATCCTCTGAGCTGAAATTGGGTATTACTCCTGGATGAGGCCTGTCCCTCTCACTCCTGAGTTGCTAGAATAGCATGTGAGGGTCTTTTTTTGCTTGGTTGCGGGCCATATTAGCAGCTTCTGGGAAGCCTGTTGGCTACAGCAGATAGGTAGGGTGCTGAATTGTTCGGTGTTGTGTGACATTACATATTCAGCGTTGTTGGCCCTTGCAATCTTACTGCAAATCTTGCTGTAGTTAATGTGTGTTCTAAAGCTCCAGGTCCTGGTGTCATGCGGATGCATAAAACTCAGCTTTCCTTCTATACATTTTTTGTCTCTCCCAGCTCTAAAGAAACGTAGGAAATGGGAAGTGGAGAGGGGGGCCTAAAGACTTAAAGCCACAAGGCAAACGGATTCCCAAATTAATTAACAGTAAATTAAAGCCCAAGTTCCTGCTTTTTGGAACCCTAGCTCCTGACTTTTGAATGCTTGGTTTTGGAAACACTAGATGATGAGGTCTGTAGTGTCCCCAAAACCACAGCTTAGGATAAAATTAAAGCTGCCACATTTGTGTTGTAGTGAGTAGGCTGCTTTTGGCTTGTGAGCTGCACTTTGGCACCACCTGTAACAGAGAAATATGAGCCATCCCAGGGGCTACATGGGCTGCCTGTGCAGTACTCTTGTCTCACAATAGCTCAGGGAGCAGTAAAGCAGGGTGCTCGAGTCTCAGACATGGCTTCAGGGTTGCACTAGACCACCGCAGCAGTCCTAGCTCTCCCTTGCTTGCTGTATAGCAGGCTCTGCAAAGTTAGCAGAGGTCTATTTTAGGCATTTATTGTTCTGAGAGATGCACGGATGGGCGTGGGCATGTCTATATTCTACTGGCAGGTTTGTGCTTCATGCTCACACTTCCCCCTCCACCCTCGGGGGACTATTTTTGCATCACAGGTTTTTATGAATACATTTCTCTGCATATAAAGGGGTCATTGTCCTGGCTTTCCTTTTCCCTAGGATTAAGTCTAAAAGTCTTCCCAGGAAAGCTTCCCTACCCTGCCCCATCCAGCTCACTAGGTCATATGAGCTAGAAGGGAAAGTATTTTCCTAGACATCCTGCAGCTTGAGGAAGGCTCTGACCTGGCAGCCAGTTCTACTCTGCTGTGTATCCTGAGATTTAGTGACACCTCCCCTTTTGGGTAACCTGTGAGTTATCCCTGCTGGCTGGGACCTCACCATGCAAAAGTAACCATGCTGCCCTCTAGGAGTAGGTGTGTTACATAGGAGGGCTGTGTACTCGTCCCTTTCCTGTGACAGGATTGTAGATTTAGCTGGGGTCTGGCTATGAAACCCTGCTTTGGTTATGCCAGTTGTGCATGGGTGTCTCTGGGAAGGAAGGAGGGTGATACCAGAGACCTGTGGTGCTTGGGTTGCCTGTTGCTTTGTAAGGAATTGTTGTGCAAGTTTCTGCCTCTGGACAGTGTTTCTTGGAGCAGACCTAATCGCTATGCTCTGAGCCCTGCCAAGAGGCCTTGCTCTCTACTCAAAGACCTTGAAAAGGAATGAAGTGAGCTCCTGGGCCATTGTCCTCAGGCTGACTTAGCACCAGTGAGTGAGGAAGGCAGACAATTGGATCTCCCTTATTCTCAGGCAGGAACCTCCAAGATCTCCTAAGACAGCACAGACAGAAGTTACAGAAGACGCTCTGTTTGAAACATCTTCATCTGACCCCGCATGCAATGAAGGGTCAGATTTTCACCTGATCACCCATTTTTGAAGCAGTCTGCAGTTGTACACTTGTGTTTGGTCACAGCTATGAACTGCTTTCTGTGACCATATTGGGTGAAAATTGTCACTTCTGTCTGTGCCCTTACTTTGACAATACTGCTTCAATCCAGACTCAGAAGGGTGGGAGGGCACACCAGGCATCTCTTCACTTTGGTTCTTTTCCCGTTAATTTAAAACGGGACTCTCAGGTCTCCATAACAGAGTATGGAGAGTCACTCTGGTACAGAGGGCTGCTTCTTACCTAAACACAAAATGGCACCTCCCTCCCACAGAAAACCCGCTAGGTTTGTTTTCCATTTTTGTAGGCACTTATCCTTCAAAAATGGCAACAACCTGACACTTCATCCTGAAACTTCTAATCTGATAAAAAGCTGTCCCTCCCGCCCTTCAGTAAAGTACCTCAAATGAGAAATCTGGACCAGCACCACTGGCCCGTTGGCCTCCTGGCAGCATAATGGCATGCCTGCTTCTAGTCCCAGCCACCAAGTGGGAGTGGGAAGGGAGGAGAGGGAAATATAACTTCAGACAATGCTCTAGCTTTGATTGCTTAGCAAGGGCTCCACAGGGTGGCCTTTGGGGAAGGGTCTTGTCAAGGAGGGGGAAATAGTGATGTCAGGTCAGACACAGAGATGCTTTCAAAGATGGCCTTGTTACAGAGCAGGTTCCAAAGAGGAGAGAGCCAGGCACTGGCTATTGGAAGAACAGGCAAAACCATCTGAGTCAGTCCCTACTGGACGTATCCCACCTCCCAGGCTGCAGCTTCAGCTACTTTGCCAGGACAAGACAGGTGCTTTTAAGTCTTCTAGCACAGGGGTCAGCAGCCTACAGCCCCTGGGCTAGATCCGGCCTGCAAAGAAGTTGGATTTGGCCCAGGAAGGTCCAATGCAGCCCCAGGGCAGCATGGGGGTGACACAGCTGAGCTACCCATCTCATCTTCAGCCCCCTCCTCAGCAGGCCTCCCTGTCACTGTCTCCTGCCTGAGCTTACCTCACTGCGGAGAGGCTGGGTATTTGCACAGAGGGTAAGCACAGGAGGCTTGAGCTCCGGTGGCAGGTGAGGAGGCAGCAGGCTAGGTTGCAAGTTCTGGCAGACCTGAAAAGTTGCTGCTCCCTGTTCTAGCACGTTGTGTCAGTTGTCATTGTCTTTCATTATTACAGTAGGTACCAGCTGAGTTGGGGCCCCATTGTGCCAGGCACTAAACAAACTGCAGCAAGATACCCTCCCACATTGCTGGTCATCTTAATAGACATGCCAAAGGCAGGCAGGGAAAACAGGAGTGCAGTGAGATGAAGTGACTTGCCCAGGGTCGTGCAGCACAGAAAAGCAGAGCAAGCAAAAAGTGATTTGCAGTCCAAGGCCCTACTCACTAGATCATGCTGCCTTTCCAGGGTTTTTTGAATGTTGATTTGAATGGCAGTCTGGGGTTTTGTGAAGTTCCCTCTTGTTATACACTTCCATCAACACCAAACCCACTGGGTCCTTCCACTCTACAACCAACTTTATTACATAAGGGAAACTGAGAAAAAGGAAGCAAAATCAAGTTTCTGGGCACAAAATAGAAAGGCCTTGTCATGTGCATTGCCACATAGAGACAGCAGCAGGCAACAGCTACAGGCTGGCTTTCACATGCACCATATTCTTACTTTATAAATGGGAGACTAAGTACTTCTGTGCCTTGTTCAGCATGGCACTGGCAGGATTTTTCCTCACTCTAACAGCTTTTCTCTTGAAGGGAGGTAACTCCCTGTAGGCGGCTTGTAACAGCTCTAATTATGCGACCCACCCATGTGCTCTATTTGCAATCCTACCTTAAAAAAAATCAAAAGCTGGAGTAAGCAGAGGAACAGTGGGCAAGCCAGAAGAAATGCAGGTCCCTTTGAACTGCTGTCTTCTGTCACAGACCCCATCTGCCAGAGGTATTTGCTATGGGGCAGAATGCAGCTCTTGCCTACCTGGATGAGGGATGTACAAACTGAACAGTGCTGGAGTAATCATAGAAATCATAGAAAAGTAGGGCTGGAAGGGTGCTCCAGAGGTTGTCTAGTCCAGTGGTTCTCAACCTTTTTCCTACCGGGACCCATTTGCAAAGATTCTTGGCCTGTCCTGACCCGCACCCCCCTGGCCCTCCCAATACTCAACCCCAGACCCTCCGCGCCGAGCCATGCTGGTGTCTCTCACTCCCAGCTGTAGCCCCTGCCCCCCCAGCCCTGCCAGAGGGGCCCCCAGCTGCCCCTGTCCAGCTTGGGCCAGAGGGCAGTGGCTGCGGTGGCTCCGGCTCATGCGAGTGGCAGCAGAGCAAGTCCAGCCCTGGCAAGGGATGGAGAGAGGAGGGGAGGCCTGTGGCAGCCCCTGCCCTGGGCCCAGGCTGCCGTGCTGTGCCAGGCTGCCTAGTCACATCCCCTTCGGCCCCCTGAGCAGCATCTCCTGGCTGCCTCACCCCTGTGAGCACCCAGCTTGGCCTCACACCTCTCCTCAACCCCCTTCCCTTGCTGGAAGGGGCAGGTGCCTTCCCACCACCACTCTGCCCTGCCGCAGTCTCGGCACTTTCCCGGGATCAGCGTTTCTCAACCTGTGGCTCGCAACCCTCTGCAATCTTCTTGCGACCCACTTTTTGGTTGTGACCCACGGGTTGAGAAACACGGATCTAGTCCAGCCCCCTGCCTGAGGCAAGATCATCTCTATCCAAACCTTCCCATATAAATCCATAATCTAGGATCTTAGTAAAACTACCATCAATCCTGACACAACACAAGTCATACAAGCCTAACTTGCCACAGGTAAAGCAGGGGGACTACAGCAGCCAGCATCCTGCTTCTCTAAAGGTTGTTAATATACACGCAAGAAAACTCAGGTAAAGGGCCATGCCCCACTACTCCAGGGGAAGGCGAAAACCCCCTGAGTCTGTACTGATCTGCCCAAGAGAAAGTGGGGAGAGGAGTGGAAACCCAAGGCTATTTCTTTTCCTCCCCTAGGTAAATCAGTCATAGCTTCTGGTTTCGTTGACACACAAACATGCACATGCTGTGATTGTTTTCCTCTGACTTCTAAGGCTCCTGGGTTTCAAAACCCAGCCCTCCAGATCCTTCCTTACTGTCTTGAGCTCAGGAATGGCTTTCCAGGCCCTGACTTGAAGGGAGCCATCCACTTCAAAACCAGCAGCCAAATTCCCCAGGATTGGCTCGGGTGCTGGGTGGGGATTCAGAATGCTTTGAAGTCCTCTATTCTTATGGCTTTTTTTCCAAGAAGATATAAAAAGATCTATTTAAAAAATAGCAATGCCTATGATGTTTGTGAGGGTTAAAGCCATATCAGTGGTAAAGAGACCAGAGCTGTCTGTAAGTGTTGTGCAGTTAAGGCTGGTGCTGGCAACCCCTTAGCTTGTCTGCAGCATCCAGTGTGAGGGCCAGGCCATCCTTTTAAATGGTGAAATGTGTGAAATGCTGATGCCAGCTCCAAGACCCCCTTCCTGCGGAGGGCTTTGCTGCATGCCATTCTCTGATCTCAGGGAACAGCTTGCTGTAGTAGTGTACGTGCCGGGAAGTGCAGTCCCCAAAGCTGCATGAAATAGGGCTTGGTAGGGTACTGTAATAACTTTACAGTGGACCCTGCTGATAAGGCCAGATCCTAGTCCCCTGAGAAATCAGTGGCAGAAATGCAACTTGCCAGTGAATCTGGATGTACTAAACATCTGCTCTCAGGGAAAG
>NW_005841862.1:3636034-3651506 GCF_000455745.1 Alligator sinensis
TGTGCTTTGTAGGGCACATGTATCCTACATACCTGGTCAACAACAGTGTCTGCACTGTGCAGAGAGCAATTATGCTCATAGTGGCATTTCCCAACTGGGTGGGAAGTGTGGTGGGCAAGAGCAGAGTTAGTAGGAGGCATAGAAAGAGCAGAGATAACTGGCATTGTTTCTGCTCCATCCCTATAGCAAATATGCCCCACAAGTGGGGTTATGTGCCTGACCTGCTTCTGAGCCCTGGGACAGTGTGCAGTCTTTTAAAGCAATGGCGCCCTCTGGTGGCTGGATCATAGGTAGCTTGAAATAGGAGTAGATCCTTTTAATGGACTGAAAGAACAGGTCTGTGGGTGCGTCTACCGGTGCACGTTAATGCACGTTAGCCTATTTTAATGTGCATTAAAGCCTCACTTAAAATGTGCTAATTAATGCGCATTAAAATAGGTCAATGAGCATTAAATGTCACTTAAAAACCATGCTTTTTAGTTAATGCACATTAAGACAGGCTAATGCACATTTTCTTGGTACCTAACAATGGATCCAGGTACTAGATTTAATGCGCATTAACTAAAGTGCATTAATGCACATGCAGATTCACCTAGTTGAGGGTACAGGGCTCTGGCACCAGCTCTGCAGGGTGCACATCCATGAGCTTTGTCTAGTAAGTGCATCTCTTGTCTGCAGCCCATGAATGCGCTGCACTGTGGCAGTTCCTAGAGCAGCCAGCAGTAGGAATGGTTCACGTGCAAAAGGCTGCAGACCCTGGGGTCAGCTTGTCCCTTCAAGCTTTGTTTTCGGTCTTCGGACCCTCAGCTTTCAACCTCAGCTAACCACGTGCACCTGACCCCCACACAAAAACACCATACCATACTACCTGGTAAGCACTAGGTTGTCCCAAGGTGAGTCAGGGGGTGGAGGATGGAAGCCAGCAGAAGACAATGAAGTGCAAAACAAGTGAGGGAACCAAAAGTTAGGCAGAAATGGTTGATAAAAAGGCACAAGATGGCAGGAGGAAGAGGAATGGTGGTGCTAGGGCACTGCTTGGATGGGCACAATGCTGTGAAGGACAAAGTCACAAGTCTATGGCAAGGACACCACTCGTTTGTCCTGAGGGGTTCCCAGGATCCTTTTGTTTTCTCCCATTGGAAGAGATGTACTGACCTAAAACATGTATTCCTCATTCCATCGCCTTCCAGGATTGTTTTTCAGTAACCAAAGCTGCTTTCAATTAGAGGGAAGTGAGAGGAGCAGAAAAAAGCTCTCTCATTGGACTTAGGGGAATAGAAAGGTCTAACCTTGGCAAGGTTCCTGAATAACTCCTAAGATGCTCTGTCATATGTGACTGCTCTGGTATGATATTAGAAAGGTTCAGGACATGGATGTGAATAAGAACACTGTTTGCAGTTACGAGATGAAATTACACAACCTCTCTTTCTTGCTGGCACAGGGTATGAGTTAACCAGCAGATGCTGTCAGAAAGAAACTAGATGCTTTGCTCAGTATGTTAATGCAATTTAAAATAGGTTAATTTTTGGACTTGCAGACATCTGGGCTAACTTATAAGAGTCGTCGCACCTCTGTCAGCTAGAAGGGTCTGGACATTTGAGGTGAGATGGATACTAGTTTAGCTTGCTGCTGTATTTAATTAATCTGACTAAAATAAACCTGAGCAGAGGGGATAATTGCTGCAAGAGAGAAAAGCTTTGGAAAGCCCATGAGAATGATATATAATCCCCCTTGCTCTCTGGTGACTCTTTAATAGAAGTCAACATCAACTTACACAAAACAAAAATAAATGACTGCTTCCTGGTTCTTCAGTACATGACATAAATCTTCTGCTGAAGATTAGCGCTTTGGCCAGTGTCAGTGATGGGACACTGGATTTAATGAATCTTTGGGCTGTTTTAACATGGCTGTTTAAACTAAGAACAAAACCCAGGAGTTTTGTTTTAAATTGCCAGGTCTAATTAAATCCAAAAGTTAGGCTTTGTAAAAGTACCTCAGAGAAATGTTTCCATTAAAATAGCAATCAAACAAACCTGCTTGGAAAGAATGTTTAAAACAAACAAGCATGTATAAGTGGTCTCCATCCCCCCAAGCAAGAGCCTTCTACTAGAAACTGGCTGCAAACAGAAAGAAAATCTCAGTCTGCTTTCAGGTTTTGGAGGGAAGGAAAGCCTACATAATGGAAATGAACAGCAGAAATGGGAGAAAGCAAAGCAGATGTTTAAAATTCCAACCACATTCACAGCTTCAAAGCTTTCTTGTTACAGGTAAGACATTTTTCCTTTAAAAGAAGGGAAGCACTCCTTCTCCCCCCTCCACATGGACCTGATTCTGCCACCCATAGTGATTATAGCTCCTGGGAGTAGTTCCCTTGTACTTGAGTGTTTCACCTGAGTACAGATAACCCAACGTGACTCCATTAGGATTTTAATTTGACCCCTGAACAATCACCTGGAAATACGGCACATACAAAATCTCCATGAAGAGAGTGTGTGTAGGTGACAGGCTTTGTGAAAGAGGGAGGACATGGCAGGGTTGGGTTTCTCTATTCCTTTGGTTGAAGGGGTGTCCTGGGATTTGCTGTTGAGCATCAGGACTGTTCCTTGATCTGTCCAGCAGGTGACAAAAGGGGCCAGGGGACCAATGCCATCAGATGTTGCTGGGCTGCCCATGAGAACCAAACTTGCCATCTCCTCCTGCCATGCTCTTGCCACAGGCTGCCATAGGGTATGTCTGTAAAACAATAAAGGTTTGTATCAACTAGTCTGAAACAGCTGCCCCAACCAGGTCATCTCTGATGGGATCCTAGAGCTTGAGCCCTCTGCCATTCTGCTCCTTTTGAAATGAATGGGAGTCCTATGGGCACTGCATGTGCCCTAGGGCAGTGACCATCCTGAACCAGCTCTGCATGAGAGGAAGCTGATGGTTCAGTGTGGTAGAAAACAGGAGTGTGGGGGACTGCACTTGATGACCTGCTGGTCTGGTTTAACTAACTTTTTGTCATTGCTAGGTGGATCCTTGATAAAGATAGGGGGTGGGTGGGAAGCTAGCTATTTTGCTGTGGTTGCCCAC
Organism: Alligator sinensis; assembly: GCF_000455745.1. Taxonomy (NCBI): domain Eukaryota; kingdom Metazoa; phylum Chordata; order Crocodylia; family Alligatoridae; genus Alligator; species Alligator sinensis. The sequence goes on from NW_005841862.1 coordinate 3,639,107, forward strand.
ATGAGGTTCAAGGGTAGCAGAGGGGCTGGGAGGAGGAGATGTAGGAGCAAGCCCTTGAGACTTCAAAGGAGAGTTCTCTGATCTAAGTAGGCTTTTTATTGTAGCCCTGCCACAATATTTACAAACACACAGACATCCAGTAGTTTAGGATCCCACTTGAGGAGTCAGCAGTGACTATCTGACATGGTTCCAGCCCTGGAGACATATTTATCTGTTTTCCCAGTGGAAGAGACTGTTTTGTCTGTTTTTACTGTGCCATTCCTCCCCCAACCCTGACAAGCCCAGACTTTCTCAGAAGAAACAAAGGCGCTTGCTGCACTATGCAGGCAAACAAAGGCTGGGGAACAAAGAACAAAAGCGATGGCTCCAATGTACTCATTAGGTTCTGAAACTGCATTTCCTCAGCTTGAATGTTGATGAAGGGCAGTACAATGCATGCCTCAATAGCTCTGCCAGCCTTGCAAAACAATTAAAAACTACCGTAAGGGAAAAGAGGTTTTTTATTAACTATATTTTCCAGAAAATAGTTAGGCTGGGAAGACGTTCTTTATTCAGTCCAATTTGAACTTTATGCTGGGGGGGAATGACAGCAGCTCTGGGAAATGTGGCGCTTTTTTTCTCCCCACTGAATAGGTCTGGCCTCAACAGAGTCAAGGCCAACTTTCTTCTTACTCATCTCTGGTTATGTTACTCTTGCGTAACAAAGAGTTGGCATGCATCCATTACAGTTAGTCCTCATATTGCTCTCCCACCACTGACACCAATGTTTATCTCAGTGGCAGTGTGCAGATTCCCGTTTGCAGAGCCTTGCACAGTGGTGAACTTGGTAGAGTTTATGTCTTGGGCAGCAGACTCATACCTGATAAACTTTGCCCTCTGGGGCACCAGAATAGAGGTAGTGGGGTTTGAAAGTCTGGTCTCATAGAGCAGAACTAAGGCAGGATGCTGCTGAGATGGGAGCTGTTGCCATCATCAGCTGGGTGACTTCTTCCCTGGCTCTGCAACTGCTGCAGTTCTGTATGGAGAATGAGGTGGTAGAAATGGGACTCTGGTTGTGAGAGGGGAATTTGCTCTCCAAAGTCCATGTGATCCCTGCCTCTACTGACACTGCCTGCAAAGGTTCCAACAATGGAGGTGTCTGTGGTGACAGCCACTCCATCCACTCAGAACTTGTCTTGGAGCACCAGACTGTCACAGTGTCTGGGCCCCTTTCCATATTCATCAAAGTCCTGTTTTTCCTCTGGTTTTCTGGTAACTATTTCAGGTCTTACCAGGGTGCTTGGGGCCTTTGCTGAAATCAGTGGTAGAAAATTCTCTTTGATGCCACCAGGCCATTAGCCTGAATAAATAAGGCACACAGGGGTCCCAGTCTTTTAAGGAGCAACAGGGTATGCAGCAGTGAAAGGCTGTATACTATATGCAGTAATGCACAGGATATTTACTAAGGACAAGTTTAAGTAAGTAAGGAGCCTTTTCCCAGTGAGAGCAAATGGTGGAGGTTGCTGCTTAACAGAGAGAGTCTGTTGCCTTAATGGAGATGCATTCAGGTCACTTAATGGTACAGGCAGTCCTCGGACTTACAACATAATTGGTTCCTGAAAACTGCATCTTAAGTCAAAATGTTGTAACTCAGAACCATTTTTCCCATAGGAAACAATGTTATAAATGGGGATTGGTTCCTGAACCAAGGCCTGATACCCTATTTTCACCAAAAATAACCCAGAATTTTGTAGTCAATCAATTATAGATGAATAATATAGCTACATTAATGCATTTATATGTTAAATAGCAATCATATTGATTTGGAAGGACTTCTTTGAGGTGACTTGGCTGGACTTTTTGAAGGGTTCTTGGCTGGAGTCTTCTCAGGAGTCTTGGCTGCAGGTTTTTCTGGAGTCTTGTCTGCTTTCATAAAGAAAGTGTCCAAGGAAGTTTGGACAGATGTTCTCCAGGGAGATGGGCGACGCAGCAAACTTGTTCACTGGCATGGCATTGCATCGGATCTCGCGTTGTAAAGTGAAAACTGACGTCAGAAAGTTGAAACAGGGTGTCAATGTATAAATGTTGTGAGTGCAAAATGTTGTAACTCGAAACACTGTAAGTCGAGGACTGCCTGTATACGTGTGTGTCTCATTCTCATGCTGGGTCAGACTGTCTGTCTGCTCCTGAGACAGTAGCTGTTGGTCCTTCCCTACCTATGGTACATCCCAGAAAGGGTTTGAACTGCTCCACTGTTTCCAGGTCCTGGCTGCTGTCAGACAACTTCCACACTTTGGCTTTTGTGTCAGGCTCCCGATGTCTGTCCCATAGTCCCTTTCTCTGGGTCTACAGGCCATGGCCAGAGATGATGCAGTGGTGCAGCTGTACTTTGATTCCTGTTCCACCCAAACTTTAAACCCAACTGCCTGGGAGGATAAGCAGCATTTCTATTCAGGCATTGAGAGAGTCCATTGACTTCATGGCTCATTATCATCTCCATGATTCCTGCTAAGGTCCACTCCACAGGTGTTAAAGACCCTCTCTCCTTTTTAGTGGTCTTGATGTTCCACTATTCAAACTATCCTTTCTTCCACAATTCTGCTGTCTGTTAGCCCTTCCTGGTAATGTCTCTCTTCTATTTCCCAGCTCTGCAGATTGTTTTTAGCTCAAGTGTGGTCATATTAACTCAGGTATAGAAATAACTGACTGAAGTATTGCAGACAAGGTCAAGATACTTAAGAAGGTTAGATTTTGTTTTATGAATCTGAATAAGACATGCACATTTAAGTATAATAACAGCAGGACTAATGACACAATATCTTTGGACTATTTTAGTTTGTTGTGTTTTCTTTTTTTAACTTTATATATCATCTGGCAAATTAGAGTATATTCCAATAGCTATATTTGCTTTTGCTTTGATTGCAAATGGAATATTGTAACATTAGCCCCCTTTCACAGCCTCTGATGACGTGAGTTCAGGTTTCCAAAAGCTTATGCATCTCTGATTTAGTCTATAAGGTGCAAATCTACCCTGCCCTCTGCCTGATTTCAGACTAACACAGCTAACTACCTCATTCTAACAGTACATCACCTGAGCAGGGTATCAAATAGAGAGAGTGATTTGAATACAAAGGTTCTGGTTTCTCTTTAACTGGTGAAAATGGTGTGTTGTGTTATCACCCCCATTTTTAAAATCCTTGATCTGCCTGTGGTGATAGTGCCCCTGCCCAAAACCAAGAATCTCTGTAACAGTACAAGGCTTCAGGCCCACTGCTCTGGGATCTATTTAATTGGGACAAAACCCTGTCAGCCAAAGGTTTGTGTAGGCTAGAATAGTCTCTGCCACTGTTGCTGTAGAGAGACAGTGCAAGCTGACAGAAGGAGATGCATTGCTAGTTTATTCACTTTTCTGAACACCATAAAGTAGGCCAACAAAAGCTCTCTTTTGTCTACCTTACAATTTGGATGGCACAGCTATGTTGGCCAGGGGATGTGATTTTTCTTTTCCTTCTCCAGACTCCTTGTTGACGTAGTTGTGCCTGCAAAACTCTGCAGAGCAGAGCTGGTTTAAGTGGGCCCTGCTGCATCTTTAGGTGACGTACTGCTCAAATGAGGTGGTTAGCCATGTCAGTCTGAAGTCAGGCAGAGGGCAGGGTAGATTTGCACCTTATAGACTAACTAAATCAGAGATGCATAAGCTTTTGGAAGCTTGAGCTCACTTCATCAGAGACATGTGAAAGGATATGCACAGAGCAGGCTATCAAATAGAGAGAGTGATTTGAATATAAAAGACAGGGATGAGAGGGAAGGATGGGGGCCATGCTGGGAGAGGCAAAAGAGTAATAAACCCATGGTGACAAAGCTATCACCAAAACTAATCCAGGTAATGGGATAAGAATCCAAAGTCCCGGTTTAGACTACACTTAATGCAATTACAGTCTGTGGATGATTTCTTGTTCCAAAATTTTGCATACAAATCAGTTTTTAAAACTTTGTTGTTTAAGAACGGCTACTCTGAGGTCAGCAATGGATGTCCAGGGAGGTTTAAAGTGTTCTGCCACAGGCTTGTGTTTTGTTCTGAAATGGATGTCAGATCAGTGGTCACTCATCCTTACGCATATGGATCCCCCCACCTGCCCGGTGTAGACAGCAGAGGGATCATGTAAGCAGCAGGTGATGGTGGCACTGGTAGAGGTGAAAGAGAACAAACCTTGGATGTTACAATCTATGTCATTTGGTCCAGTGATGATGTGGCCTGTATTGATGTAGGGATAGAGTTTGCATCTGAGTTAATTAGAATTGCACAAGATGCTCTTTAAGGGTTTCTCTCTTCAGCTTTGTTATTGCTCTTTACTATAGCTCTTACCCCTGGCAAAGCCAATGACCTGACCAACTCACTCCTATTACATTTTCCTTCACTGTGTTTCTCACGCATACATAGGTTAGTCCAATTAATTTCAGCTGGCAACACTTGTTTCCACAGTAACAGCAGTGCCTCGGCTATGGTTTAATTTCATTTCCAGATGGATCACTTAACGCAAGTCAACGCTTGACCTCCCCAGGAAATGTGTCCTTCCAGTAAACACTTAGGATTCAGGACTTAGTCCCTGCCTGATACTGTGGCCTGGAGGCCTCCATAAAATGAAGAAAAGGAGCAGAGCTTCCCAGAAGGAGTACAGGGGACTTCTCCCACCACATGAACCCAGTGAGTACAGCTCCTTTAAGTGTCTTTCCCCATGGCCCCACCTACTCTGAAATTACAATGTAGTCAGGTGATCCAGTTAAAGGTTGTATAGTGTAGACAGGACCTCTCTGTGTCCCTGTAAACTCTGACATCCAAGGGTGCCTGTACATGTGACAAAAATTGCCCATTTTTGCGGTTTAATTGGGTCATGCTCTACACGTAGGAGGATTTTTTTTGAGATTTAAATGGGTTTGTTACATTGCAGACTAACCACCTCTGCATGTAGTTTCATTTGCAATGTAGCTATTTGTAGCATTGCAACCTTTTGACAACTCACTCCCACACCATGGGAGAGGTGGGTTGAAGGCAGAAGTGGCAAGGGGACCGATCCCTTTTTTTTGGCAGAGCCTGCCCATGTCTCCCACAGCTGAGGGGCCAGCTGCTGACCAGCTGAGTGGTCCTTGAGCTGCAGGGGACCCTGGTCCTTCCCTCCACAGCAATGGCACCCCCTGGGGCCACCTGGGCAGTCTGCTAGCTCCAGCTTGGGATCAGGGACCAGTTGGATCAGGCTGGGTGTTGTCTCCAAGCTGGGGCAGCACCCTCCCACTAGCCACCTGCTAGGTGGTCCCAGCAGGTGCTGCCGCTGTGGAGGGAAGGACCGGGGCCTCCTGCAGCTCAGGGGCCACTCGGCCTGCCAGCAGCTTGCCCCACACAGCTGTGGGAGATGTGGGCAGGCTCCACAGAAAAGAAAAAATGGATTGGGCCCCTTGTCATAATCATCACAATTAAAACCCACCATTTCAATTTGGGTGGCTAAACCCACATCACGTATACAAGTTCCCCAACAATTTACCTGTTGTTGGCTTGCAGTTAGGACCCAATCCATGCCAGAGCTTTCAATCCTGTTGTAACAGGTCAAGTAAGCCAGGATGCTGAAAGATGCTGAGCAAAGGGCCAGGAAGCTGTTATCCTCCAAATAGATGTAGCATATGCCACAGCAATACAACTTTTTGGGAAGCCACCACAACCGCAGAGCCTTAAACCTGACCAAGAGCAATTACCTCTAAGTAAGAGAGGACAGCTTTCAGACCAGGACCCCTTCAGGCTTTCACCTCTCTTTGGAGATGGACAATATCTTTTATAATTGGTGTTAACTGTGCTGTTGTCTTTTATGACATGAACCCTTCCTTTGGGATATGGACAAACATCAAACTCTTTTGTATAGTCTTCAGATTAGGGCAACTTCTGGTGGTCCTGATCACTAAAGACCTGGGATTTCTGTGCCTCTTGATGCATAAATAGATGGTTTGTCATAAAGTTAAGCCATAAAGATAATGGCTGTCTGAAAGCTTTCCCTTCAAGTGGAGAAATTAAGTGCCTTTGTCAGCTGATATCTGCTGGGCAATTCAGAGCTTTCACTATTGTCACTGTTCAGCAGATTCTGTATTATTTAATGGGATTAGATCAAATCATCTTGTTTTGGGAATGGAGAAATACAAGATAACAAACTTTCACTAATTATTGACAACTGGTTGAGGGCCCTGACAGATTACATGTTTACACAGATATAATCAGTGTAACTTTACCTCATTCAGTTTACAATTACCCCTGAAAGAATCAGGGCTAAAATTATACTGGTTTAAATTATCCTGATTTGGAGGTTATTAATTTTCAGCTTCTCCCAGGGCAGCTGTTTGCTTAAGGCAACTGGGTTAGTTATCTGTTCTGCTGACATTCAGTTGTGACATGCTATAATAGCACCTAATGCATTCAGCTACTCTGGGGTCGCTGTTCATCTATCCGCTCTGGATCCCAGTGTAATTAACATTTGTGTACAAAACTGATAGAGACTACACTGGTATAAGTGTGCCATGTGTCCAGGCCCTGAGTTTATCATCAGGTGGTTCTTCTAGTGGGTTTCATTGCTTATGGCAGGTGTTGTCAACTGGGAGTATGCGTACCCCTGAGGGTACGTGGGAAGGCCCTAGGGGGTACACACAGGTGGGTGAGGATAGAGCACTGCTACCCACCACCTCGTGCCTCCACCTCCCAGGAGCATGGCTGGGGGGAGGGGAGAGTAAGGGCAGCAGTGCCCCTCTGCGGGCTACACAGGTGCCACCTGGCCAGCTGGATGTGAGGGAGGGGGGGAGCTTGCACGCAGCGGCCACCACCACCCACCACCCCATGCTGCTCCACATCTGGCCATGCACCACCACCCCCACCTCCTGCTCCATGTTCAGCCACTGGGGGTACACTTATTAAAAAAGGTTGAAAACCCCTGGTTTATGGTATTACCTCCTAATATACTCTTTCTCTTGGGAACAAGAGACTTACCATCCTATTTCCTGACACTGTTCATATGTATACATGCACCCTCAGGCTATGTCTCTGCAAGTGCACTCAGGAAAGCTGAGGTGAACCAGCTGAAGTTGACATGTCATTGTATTCAAGTTAAATTGTGTTAAATTCTCAGGCAGGTGCCTCCTTTCAATAGGATTAAACTACAGTGATGAAAGGCTATGTTACTCTTGAACAACTGGGCTTCATATACTGAGTAGAAGCCTCCTCACAGGGGATTAAGCACTCTAGCTTATGTTCATTGTCTTCCCACTGTTAAGAAAATTAAGATGGATTCACTCTCAGTCCCCAAGGAGTTCTCAGGAGCTTCTGCAGGGCAGGCAGTGTGAGGGGCTGATTTTTCCTATTGAGGGAAGTCTCTGCCTTCGATTGAGGGGCTGCAGTACTAAGTCCTCCTGCTTCATTTCAGAACTAATAAATGCGCTTAGCTTTGTGTGTGGGTCATATTCTACTGTGACAACAACTGAGTGCCTGAAGGATTGTAGTGATAGCTCATTGACTTCCAGATGCTTCATTTCTGGGAATGCCTGCTTGAGGTTATTTGTCAAGGCCTCCAGAGCTAAGTAGCATTGCTCATACTGCGAATTCTGCAGCAGAACAGCAGTGATAGTTTGAAACAGGTCTTGTTGTAAGAGTTGTTTTATGTAGTTGGGAACTGCTGCCAACTATGTCTTAAGCTAATTCAACACTGATTGTTAAGTTTGACCTTAAGGATGTCCTTCAGCCTATACCTGTTGTCCATCTATGCTGTAAACCCCTAATCCAGACCCCCCTCAACAACAGTTCAGTCCACCTTGGATGCTCTCATGAACTTTAGGGTCTGAGATCAATCCTGAGCCAGCCAGTTTCCTGTAGTGTGGTCAGAACTTACCAAGGTATGTATATGGGTCTTGAGCATAGGAAGTCTGCCAGCAGCAATCCCACAGTTCTCTCTGTGTTCTGCCCTTCTGCACCTTCCTCTCTATCTCTGTTGTCCCTTGCTAGAGACAGGCCCTGAAGGAGAGAGAAATAGTCCATGGACCAATTCCTAGCAGAGCTATCCTCAAGGAATAGGAAGCATAGTATGGATGGAATGGGTGAAGGCCATAAGATAAAATATATCCAGGAAGATATTTCCAGGGAGCTTTCATGGGTTTGGCTGGTTGAAGGCAACACTGGGCATGTCTACACATGCTATTAATTTAAAGTAGGCTTACTGTGCAGAAAAATACTGTGCAGTAAGCCTACTCAGGGAGCACACCTACATCTGCTCCCTCTCGGGAGCAGATTTGCTCCAGCCTTCCTTTGCCTCACTGCAGAAGCCAGGGGGAGCTCCAGGCTCCCCCTGAGTGCTAGCCCAGTGGCTGGCAGGGAGCACAGGGCCAGGAGACAGCTGTTTCCTGGTTCTGTACACATTACGGGGGGAGTCCTGAGGTGCAGGGGGTGGGAGAGCTGTTGCTGCAGAGCTCTCCCACCCTGGGGACAGGCCCCATGCTCAGTGGGGCTTCCCTGCTCAGCCCAGGGCTGGCCATGACTTGTCCTATTTTGGGGCAGGTCCCAGTCAGCCCCGGGCTGGGCAGGGAACTCTCCCGGTGCAGGGAGCTTCTGGGCCTGGCTCTGTGATTGGAACAGGGGCTGGGAGATTGCTCCCTGCTTTTGGGAGCTGCCTGCTGCTGGAATGGGCTCCAAGCATGGAGCCCGGCTGGGTCAATGTCCCCTTGTCCCAGCAACAGGCAGCTCCTGGCCCCAACTCTGATCACCAGGAGCTGCTGGCTGCCAAGCCAGGGGGACGTTGTCCTGGCCAGGCTCCGAGCTTGGAACCCACCCTGGGAGCAGACAGTTCCTGGGGGCAAAGCATAATCTCCGAGTCTCCGCTCTGACCATGGAGCCGGGGCCAGGAGTTGCCTGCTGTCAGGGCAGGAGGGCATTGTTTCAGCCCTGGCTTTGTAACCAGGCTGGAATCTCTAGTGAAGACAGGGTTTCTGTAGCCACTGGTATTTTCAATAGCATGTCATGCAAACATGCTAACAGCAGATCTAAGTGACACCATGTTAAAAATACCAATGGGTGCAGGGGCCTTGTTTATTCTGAGCTTCCTATCACTGGTGCAAATGCATATGTATTAGGGGGATTTTTTTTCTTTTAAACCTGCTAACGGAGACAATAGACGGGGCCTTGGATACTGAGCTGTGCTATGGAAATGTCAGTCTTCTAATGAACCTAGTCTTTTAATGAAATGTTTTACAAACTAGGAGCTTAATGTGCCCTTTGACACTCAACTGAATTCAGTTGCTAGAACAGGGGTAAAGCTGGCTGGCTGGCTTTATGAGACACATGTTGCCATATAAAAAATATCTCTGCCTCTTGAGAACACCTGGATACTCAGGGAGAGCTATAACCTCCACTGCAGCAGGTAAGACAGAGAGTGATACTATGCAGGAGGTTTGTTTTTATTCACATATTAACGTGAGTGTCTGACTCTGCTGTGCTGACAGCCTGGTAATTTGCAAGCTGCGGACTCTGTAGGGCTATTAAAATACATGAGGGAAGAGGCAGATGGGTTTTTGAGAGCACAGTTACATTAGCGAACACGGCTCATTCTCAGTCCATCTTTGCTGAACGTGTCACTTCCCCAGCTGGCGTGGCCTGATGAAATATTCTCTACCAGCAATTAATCTCCTCTGAAGAATGTGCCCCATATGCAGATCTCCACCTGAATGGGAACTGGCATTATGCAGCTTCATATACCGAGTAAAGTGCAACACAGATGCAAAGCAAACATCCATCCCTCCCTTCTGCTCACAGCTCTGACACATTCATAGGGACAGAGTGGCTTAGGTTTTGCTAATGCTTGATGCTGCTGCATAATTTACCAGCTAAGCCCGAAACTATCAGGGCCTCTGCCAAAAAGCATGAGTGATACCTCCCTTTCCTTCGAGCTGGGCATTCAAGTAAGGACTGATGAGAGTGGATGCCTGCAAGAGGGGCTGATAACAATAGTACCAATTTCAGAAGTGTAGGAGTTTCTGGGGAGTGTAATATTCTTGCAAGAAGGTGGGAAAAATGGCACCCTTGTATAGAGAGATTTGTGGTGACAATCACTAAAGAGAGGTCTCCGGTACACAATCACAGAAGAAAGGGCAGTGCAAGTAACAGCTGAGGCTCACATTATTAAATGAGATTCTTACTGTGCTTTTGATAGGCATGTTACCTAATTCTAGTTTGCTGCTAGAATTCCCTGTTGTTCTGTTTCTAACAATGCTATTTTAAATTCCTATCAGCAAGCTGGAGGGAAGAAGGCAAGTGTGCCTGTCATTCTCTCCTTGTGATGAAGCATTGTTGCTTCACAGCTTGAGTTTATTTTCATTTGTTGCCTGAGCTGTTGTTGCATTTAAATCAGCTAATTTGTTGTGTTCCAACCCTGCAGTCCCAGAAACTGGCACAAAAGATAAGGAGTAGTTCCCACTTATATATAGAAAATCATAGGGGTTAGGGTCACAAGCCAACAAATCAAAGGGAGGGAACAGGTAAAAAGTAAAGAAACAGCGATGCTGTGGTAACATACACTCAGCACCTTAATAACCACCCCCACCCCACACACACACACGCCTCTGGAGGTGTCCCCAGATAAGCCTTTAGTCCTTAAACCACTCAAACAGCAGCTTGCAGCTGCTGGCAATGCTGAGTCCAGCTCCTTGGGTTATATATTTGCTTTGGGGTGGAGGGGGGTGCTTTACTTAGAGCGGCTCTGAGAGCCACTCTAAGCACCGCAGCATCCCGTGTATTCAGCATCCCGTTCTTCAAAATGGCTGTGGTGGCACTTAACTAAGCCTCACTCAATGAACTTTAGTTAAAGCGCCCCCACTGCCATTTTGAAATGTAAGGTTGCTGAATACACATGACACTGAGGCTGCTGGAACATGCTAATTAGCACATGCCAGCAGACTTGCAGCAGACTTGATTCACTGAGTCTGCTCCAATGTGTGCTAATTAACATGTGTTGGAGCAGAGGTGCATCATGTGTATAAGTGCCCCTTCAGTCCACAGTTTTGGCTTCCCGAGGCAGGGAGATCTCCAGCTCCACTGTGCACTCCTCTGTGTAGGACTGGCCAGGTTCCACTGGCATGCTGCTCTCTCTTCCCCATACTCCAGTCTCAAGTTTCCTTTCTCTTGCCACCCAGCCCTCTGGGAGCTGCAGACCAAATGAATACTCAGCACAGCTCTGTAGGTTGCCCCCTGCCTCCTCCTGCTGTTACACACATTACATTCACATTTCAATTGTTATAAATAAGCCTTGTATTCCTCTAAGGCAGTGGTCACCAACGAGTGGATCTCGCTCCACCGGTAGATCTCAGAGCCTCTTGTGGTAGATCTTAGGGTCTCTTGCAGTCGATTTGAGGCTGGGGTTGGGGAATGAGTGCCCGCATGCATGAACATGCACGACCCAGCCCAGCAGGTGTGGTAAAAATATGTTATAATCTAGTCATTATGATTTTGCAATAACGTTTGTGTAGCAGCTGTGTGGTAAAAATGTCTCATCTCCCTACACAAAGGCTTCACAACTGAGAACTGTTTAGTTTCACTACATAATTGCTTCTGCATATTATCACACTTGCTTCTGCTAAGGTATGTAGGCCAATGATAGATGTACGAGTAGCACTAGACTTCTGCAGACATAGCCAGGAACAGATGCAACAAATAACTCCTTACGAGAGATAAGAGAAGAGGCACAGGGAAAGGTGCTGATGTGAAGAACTCAGACCTTGACCAAAGAATGACCGAAATGGACTTAAGGACGGCCCCAGGGAGGAGATTTAAGATGTAAGTAAACCATCATAGACCCTGCTAGACATATGTTATAAGACGTAATACTTGGGCTGCCAATAATTACGCGACACGTTAGAATCTTTTGTTTATGTTAGCTATAAAAAGGAACCCCAGACTCTGTTTGGAGTCGACACGGATTTGAGTAAATTAAGCTCCCTTGTCGAACTTGTTTGCAAACAATAAATCTGAAATTAGACCCAGCCTGTGTGTGAGACTCTCTCCTAGAGGTGGATTGGACAAGCCTCCAGGGGCACGAAACTAGCCGTTTGTGCAACAATTTGGCGACCCAGATGGGACTTGCCCTTGGACCACCCTGGGGTAAAATAACAAGACGGGAAAGGTGTTCGTGAAGTGCGCACCAGACTGATTTTGGAGTCTGTCACGACACTGGAACCGTTAGTTAAAACACCCAGGAGGTTAAAGGCTCTCCCTTAAATGAGTCAACCAGGCTAAGTGGGTCCGAAGAGACGGCGCCAGGGTGTTGACGGAGTAAGTATTCGTTTGCCTTGTGTCATTTGGGTAGTTTGTTTTGTTGTGTGGTCTCTCGGGGAATTTGGAATTTTGGAACGTTCA
>NW_005841862.1:3657678-3683269 GCF_000455745.1 Alligator sinensis
TTTCACTACATAATTGCTTCTGCATATTATCACACTTGCTTCTGCTAAGGTATGTAGGCCAATGATAGATTTACGAGTAGCACTAGACTTCTACAGACATAGCCAAGAACAGATGCAATAAATAACTCCTTACGAGAGATAAGAGAAGAGGGACAGGGAAAGATGCTGATGTGAAGAACTCAGACCTTGACCGAAGAATGACCGAAATGGACTTAAGGACGGCCCCAGGGAGGCGATTTAAGATGTAAATGAGACATGTATGTAAACCATCATAGAACCTGCTAGACATATGTTATAAGACGTAATACTTGGGCTGCCAATAATTACGCGACACGTTAGAATCTTTTGTTTATATTAGCTATAAAAAGGAACCCCAGACTCTGTTTGGAGTCGACACGGATTTGAGTAAATTAAGCTCCCTTGTCGAACTTGTTTGCAAACAATAAATCTGAACTTGGACCCAGCCTGTGTGTGTGACTCTCTCCTAGAGGTGGATTGGACAAGCCTCCAGGGGCATGAAACTAGCCATTTGTGCAACACCGGTCAGTCCATGGGGAAGGGGCAGGGGCTAGATCAAGGCCCCCATGGTAAGGGACAGTGCTGCAGAGGCAGGAGCAGGGGTAAGTTGAGTGGGGCCCTGGCTGGGTGGGACTTACCTGCTGGGGAGGCACACCCCCAAATAATTTTTTCTCCCTCTGCCTGGATCTGCCCCCTCCCAGGTTGGTTGGTTTTTAAGAGTGCACAGACACACTGTGTGATGGGACCCCAAATCAACCAAGGCCACAAGGGTACAAACTCCTTGTAAGGTGAGATAATAACAGGAAAGCTAATTTTAAGGATAAAAAACCCCAACTTTAATAATTAGGAAAAACACTACAATGGAACTGGGAAAGACAGATTATGACCTAAAGGTTTAAAACATGTTGTCTCCAAACACCTTTCACTTTCACACCTGGTCAAGGCTTATTTTGCAGTCCATAGCTGGTCCCAGTGGCAGGCAGGAATTATCACTGTCTCTGCAGTCAGCTCTTCCTCGTCCTCAGAGGCCTTGGCTTCTCTGCTGGCCTCAGCATGTTGCTTTCCCCCACGGCTCCAGCCTTTTCAGTTGCTGTCCCCACATAGCAGACTCCCTCCGTCTCCATGCTCTGGGGTTTTACACCAGCCCACTTCCGTGGACGCCAGCATGCTGCAGGCTGGCAGGCAGTGACACAGGTGTGTGCACACTCCAGCTCCCCGGCTTATATCTCCTTTCTCCTCCGCAGCTTCTAGAACTAGCTAGAGTTATCAGCAGGGATCCTGGTTTTCTCTGGCAAAAAAAATTGTGAATTCTCTGATAAACCCCCCCACATCCACAATTAAAATGAAACGCCACTATATATAGGTATCAATTGAACACAATATTTTATTGCTATATTTACAATTTTAAAGCAATTTGGAAGCCTACCAGTGCCTCAGTCACCGTCATAAAATAGCTTCTACATACATATACATTTTGGTATTTGATTTGGGTTATTTTTATCATGGAAAATCAGAGCTCCCCCTGTCCCCTTAGCACGCAGAATGCAGGTCGAGGCTCCTTGCTCCCAAGCTCTGGGCCCCCAGCCCGGTTGGTGCCCCTCTCTCCTCCCCACAGCCTCCCCAGTGCCCCTCACTCCCCCCCCAAGCTCCTACTCCTGCTGGCACCCCTCACTTCCCCCCCCCACAGCCCCCTGGCCCTGCTGGTGCCCCTTGCCTTCCACCCACAGCCCCGTGCCCCCCCGGCCCTGCTGGAGGGTGCCCCCAGTTGCCAGGGCTACAGGGCCAGGGACCCAGGTCTGCAGGTCCTTGCCCCCTGCAGCAGTGCCTGATCCCCGGCTGCTGCCCACAGGATGCAGGGACTGCTGCAGTGGAGCAGAGCGTGGACCCCGGCTCCCCCTCAATGCAACCACATCATCATCACATACTGGTTCACTTCTGAGCTCAGGAAGAGTAGACGAATCCTAGGTGTAGTCGACGATCACACTCTGCTTGTGGGTACCCCCTCAGGCAATCCCTTCGTGTCTAGTTCTGCAGGTAATATTTAGGCAAGGGGATTGCGATTACCTATTAGAGCTAGCTGGAAAATTGCTTAGGGTTTTTTTGCCTTTGTTCTGTGAAACACGTAAGCGTTTAGGCCAAAAGTTTTAAATGGAACATTTTTGGCAACACCCCCTACATTTTATTTATGACACTGTCATGTTTCATGGGAGCTGTAGAGTAGATATTTCAAGGCTGACATTCTCCCTGATGGGCCAGTCTTCCCGACTGGACTACATTTCCTATGATCGCCCTGGTCTCCTCTCTAGCTGGAGCACCACAGTGTTTACTGTGTGGATGAATACCTTTCAGAACGCCATGTATAAGCTGTTGCATTGGCCTAGGTATTGCAGGAGGGAACAGCAGATCAGGAGGCTGAGAAGGCTCTCTGAATGAGCAAGCTTTATTGTTTTATAAGTTTAACTCCTTTTGAGAATAACATGTGGTACCAGGAATGGAGTGTGAAGAAAGGCAGAAAAAGGGAGCATCTCCGAATTCCAGAAGAGTTAAAGCTGTCCAGCAATGCAGCAGAAAACTGGAAGAAATTTATGCAACGCTTCACCATATATATGACCAGTGGAGCTACAGAGAAGGAAGATCCACTGAAGTAGCTATTTTTTTTAAATACAGCGAGCCCAGAAACTCTGTCTC
Organism: Alligator sinensis; assembly: GCF_000455745.1. NCBI lineage: Eukaryota > Metazoa > Chordata > Crocodylia > Alligatoridae > Alligator > Alligator sinensis. The sequence goes on from NW_005841862.1 coordinate 3,660,385, forward strand.
TTTATAATAGCCTACAACTGTCAGAAGCCAAACAGGAAAGCTGTTTGGCTTCTGGTACAGAAGTAGAGACATCTGAACAAGGAAACCAAACAAAAACTGAACCAATAAGGATTGAGAATACAGAGAAACTGAGAAGATCACTTAGACCTAAAAAGTCAACACAAAGACTAATAGAGACCTGTTAAAATGTGTTTTAACAATGGGTTGAACTAAACTTCCAATGTTAGTATTACATGGGGATATGTTACGTGTAAAGCGGGGAGATGTGCGATTACCTTTAAGAGTGTTATGTATAAATTATTACATTGGCCCCAGGAATGTGGGAGGGAACAGCAGATCAGTAGGCTAAGAAAGCTCTCTGAATAAATGAGCATTATTGTTTTATAAGTTTAACTCCTTGGTCTTTTGAAAATAACATACTTACTGAAGACAACACCTTCACTCCTGCAAGGCCAGTCATCCATGCTTTAGAGGCCACAGTGCTCAGGGCCTTGGTTTTACATCTTGGCATGTTAGGAAATGTTGTTAGCAAAAATATTTCTAAGCTTAATAGGGAGCAGAGATTTTTCCCCTCATCCTCTCTAAATCCTATAAAATGAAAAGTGCTTACCTTCAAAAGGAAAGGCAGCAAGTGCATGGCACATTTTCTACTTCCAGATGAAAGCTTTCTTAATTTAACAGCTCTTTAAGGTTCAGGACTGTATCTTTCTAGGTCTGTGCAGAGTGTAGTACAGTGGATTTGGGAGCTTCTAGATGTTGTGATGAAGATAAAGATAAAGGGCCATATTCTGCCTTTACTCTGGCACCTTTCCCTCTGTCTGGAGCCTTATTCTGTAAGCAGCACCATTGGTGTTAACGGGGTTACTTGGGCACTCTTCAACACCATTTGGCCATAAGAAAGCAAGGTTATAAAATACAGATAACCAGCAATAGACAGTGGAAGAGGAGAAATGAATTCAAAACGGTATTTCAGAGACTAAAAGACTTTCCCCAGATTGTCCTAAGCAGACAGTAATTACTGACTTGCATAGTAGATTTCTGCTACAGAAGGGAGGCTGCTTATTATGATATACTATAAACTACAGTAATCCAACCTGCAACATTCACTGCATGTGCCAGGCAAGCAAAGCTGTCCTTGTGCAGACAGAGATGCATAGACGCAGGATAAATATCCATCATTTTCCAGGCAGCATGCAAATCAGTAGGCTTCTGGTGATAACTTGCTCGGTGAAGACACCTCTCTGTTTTAATCCTTCTAGCCTCTTCATGCACCTTCGTGATGTGACTGACTGAGGAAGCTCTGCCCTTCATACGAACCATGGATGAGGCTTTTTTCAGATAGAGAGAAAAATAAAGCTTGAAACAATGATTTAAGCTCTGGTGGCTGCTGGTCTGAGGGGCAAAGTTTGGATTTGGGTAAAGCCTAGCCCAAATCGGAAGGGTTTCTGGTGTTGCTATTCAGAATTGAACTGGAAAATTGAAATCTAAGCATAAAGTAGGAGTGGTGGAAATAATGTTTATGTGATAGGCTAAAGACTCACTTAACACCATGCCAGTGTCCATGTGGCCAGTCTGAGGGCAATGGCCCCATGCAGCTGCAGGATGGTCTGGTGCCAAAAGGCTCTGGGCTTAAAGGAAGCCCAGAATCAGAGCCATGGTGGAGAGAAGAGGGAGCACCGGCAATGGAGGGAGCCAGAAGGGACCCAGCACGTGTATTCTGGTCCAGTGCACCTGAAGAAACAGTGCATGTCCGTAGTGCCACTGGGGTGCCTGGGAAGTGCCTGGATGTGCGCCCCACTGCTAGCAGAGAGCTGATAATTCTCTCCAGGGCTAAAATCTCCAGAGAACAAGGGGAAGCCTGGATTGTCGAGGTAGCCCTGGATACAGCAGCAGATGCCAGCTGGATTGCTGCAGCTGGCAAATCAAGTGGCCACAACCCAGCACTGCTTCTGCCACCCGTGACAGGAGCCCACAGGTCAGCTGTGACTGGGGGAGGGTGGCACAGAAGCGTCCTGAGGGGAGAACCTGGCATGGGACCCTACTAGCTGCACACGCCCCCATTGAGCCTCCATGGAACCAGAGTACCCCAGCAGGGGACTCTTGGGACCTTGAGCAGCGTGTGGGCACAGGGGGATATGCTCTGCAACATTATAGCACCTGGCTGGGTGGAATTCAGTCCTGGATACATGCTCAACAAAAGGGGCATCCTTCACTAGAGAACCTGTGGGAGAAGGGTTCACTGTGTACCAATGTACCCCACATGATGATGGAAAGCACCCATCATGGGGGGATCATTGCCTTGCCTACTACATGATCCAAGCTGTTTTAGTTGAATTATCGTTATGTTGTAATTTTCACAAGCCTACAGGGCTGCAGCCAAACTTCCTACAGCCGTCCTTGTCATCAGGCCTCAAAACTGGAGGAGAGATCCCCCATTATAACATTTGGAATCCCACAGAAGATGTGCCAGCAGAGTCATCCGGGATCCCAGGGAAATCACTGAACATCACCTCCAGAGGTAAAATCCAACTCCACAACAAGTTGTGGTGGGCGAACAGACTTCTGTGCAACATAGCTAAGGAGGTGAGGCATGCCCATCAGCTGATGTGGTGCTCATGAGCCTGTCAAATTACAATTCTTAGAGAAAGCACCTTGTATCCAACAATACTGAAGCACTTTAGAAGCACTAATTAAACATGCCTCAAAATACTCTTGTGAGGTAGGGAAGCATGATGCCCATACTGTAAGTTGGATAAACAGACCCAGCAACATTACTTGATTTGCTCCAAGTTACTCAGTAAGTCAGTGACAGAGTTGGGGAGTCCTATTTCCTAGTTTTCCCACTCTGCTAAACTAAACAAGTTCCCTGCTCCTAATACAGAGCTGCCTGGAATTGTTTCCTTCAAATGATCATTATTTTTGTCACGATAGTATCTAGGAACCGCAGTTGGGGGTCTGAATCTCATCATGTTGAGTGTAAGTAGAGATAGAAGAAAATGATGCTCCAAGAAGCTCATGATGATATTACAGGGAGCATCTACATGAGGCACTTCATGCACAGAAGACTAATTCTACTGCACATTAGTGTGGCTGGCTAAAACCTTGCTAATGTGCTAATGTGAAGTAGACTTAGTCTAACTATTAGTAGTACCTATTATTATTACAGGTACTAAACTGAATGCACTGTAGTTAAAGCACATTAATGAACATGTAGACCCACCCACAGAGAGTTACTAAAGGGCTGAAAAAAGACTCTTCTAGGGAACTTTTATACGTTATTCAATGTAATGAGCAGCTAGCAGAGCACTTCTAGGATAGGCTGTAGCCTTTCTCTCTTGTTTTTATTTAAAGAAAGTGAAAAACTACATGCCTTCCTCAGTTATGAAGAATGCCTTATTTATAGCCTCTGAGACTGACAGCCTCTAGCCATGGGGCAGGTACATGCAGCAGCAGTGTGAGATTTTCTTGGATCCTCCTTTTGTAAATGTACCTCAGTCCTTACATGCAGGGGTCACCTCTAGAACTGAGGGTTCACTGGTCCCATAATCGTAAGCACAGCTGCTTCTGGAGCAGGGGTGTGTTTTTGTCACTGATGTTCTTGACTCTCACATCACAGGTATTTAAAAGAGGTTGCAATGAAATGTTGTAAACAGAATAATTTTGGTTTATCCAGACTGGAGCCAAAATGCAGCTACTTTATGGAAGTTCAGCTAGCCTTAACATGTGAATGATCAGATGGTCTTTTACATAAACTTCTTGCCAGATGCTCTTTTTAATAAGTCTTTCCGGGCAGGGGGTGGGAATGAAGCCAGCCATTACATTTGGAGCATTCACAGGAGCTGGTCCCATGAGACTCATGGGACATGAGGCAGCTGGAAGCTGGGAGAAATGCACTCTGTTTCTAAAATTAGACATAGGAGGTTCTTCGCATAAAGCCAACCTTTTCCATTTGGGGAAAGGAATAGAAGAGATCTTGGAATCAGCCAGGAATGCATACATTTTAGTGCTACCTTTTATTTATTTTGAGTTGCCTGACATAGGGCCACATGGGAGATTAAGGGCAAGTAGAAGAACATCCCGTCTTTATAGTTTCCTGACTGCAGTTACAGAGGGGTCATGGCTAACCATGTGGCATGTATAGCTTCAGTCTCAAGAGGTAAACAAAGGGTTGTGTGGTGTCTTCCAAATAATTTTTTAAATATTTCTGGCTGAGTAATAAACTCTCCTGTCCTGGCGGATGATGACCTGGAGACCGTTGGACATGTCTCTTTCACCTCACATCTGGATAACAACAATGGACATGCAGCATCAACCCTTACAAGTAGCAAATCTCAGCAACGCAGGCTGTAAATCTAGTATGTCCTCCACTCCCCCTGCTGGCCTTGCATACAATAGAGTCAAATTTAAAGGTCTGCATCCTTAAATGCAAAACACTCAAGAGCCTGGGCCCAGTATAAGGACTGCCTAAAGCACTGGGATGAGGCCCATAGTAAAAAACCTCATTCCTCAGGCACACTGCTTTGTTCTATCCTGAATGTGTTTGTGCAGGAGCAGAAGTTTCTCAGGGCTTGGTCCAAGGTTATGGGACAAACTCCCACAGAGCTGAAGCACCATCACAAATGTCACCACTTTTCAATTCAAGCGCAAGGCATACTTTTTTTAAACTTGTCCCCTCTACTGAACAGCACAGTGCACATTTTAAAAAGTTCAGAATTAAACACTGGCTGTGTATGACAGCAGGGGCTAGACTTGACAACATAGTAGTTTCTTACTGTTCTTAGTACCCTGTACCCCAAATTTGCTTTCTATTTCTGTTCCAGCAATAGTGGGTTTTGGCAGTCAGTGCATTGTAGGGAGAGTTCAGTGTATTCCTGACCTATCTTTCTAGAGGTTGCACCCCCCCACTTTCAGACAGCTCTTTTGCCTACTTTCTCTGTGCCTTTCAGCCTGCCATTACTTGGGAAAACAGTGTTATGATTGCTAGGGAAACACAAGATAAATAAAAGCATGAATTCCTCATCCAACACAAGGACTTGGCTGGTATGCACTAACTGCAGCCTAAATTAAGGGCAGCAGCCCATATTAATATATAGCTGTTTTCATTTTCAAAGGAATGCAGCCATAATGACTCTATGCATAGGTTGTCAGCAATGCTTAGATTACAGTGGAGAAGCCTACAGAAGCCAACTGTTACCTTCTAATGGACCAACCCCTACAGGGGCAAGATAACATCCACCTTGGATTTTACTTGGCTACCTGTTGGGAACAACTATGTGATACTTATTTAGCAATGCACTGTGCAACGTTTAGGAGAGAGAAAGAATGAGAATGCCCTTACCCATGAAAAGTGCATGGGGTATTTAAATAGGCAGACAATTACCATTCACAACAGTACAAGAACTAACTCCCTGGCTGTTGCAAAAAAAAGCACAGGATTTTTAATGAGACCAAGCAGTTAGGTTTTGTGGTATGTACGTTGAGATATGGATCTTAGACTGATTGGGCCACTGAGTTCAGCCGAGATGCCTGACTTGGAAAAAAGGAAAGTTAAAATGCGAAAGTGGGAAACAGGAGAACTCAAATATAAAAACAACAAAGCCCTGGAAAAGACCTGTGGCTGGGCTAAGAAGAGAGCATGCACTTTTTGCTTGGTAAGAGAACAGAGTCTTAGAGCTAGGGCTCCTCACTGCAACTTGAGAGCAACTTGAGAGCTGGAACAGTTCTGCCACCTACCATTTTTCCAATGAAACCTTTGGCAGTCTTTCTGGACCTATACCTCAAGGGACATGAGCAACCTGAATGTGGCAACGCCCTATGTTCAGGCATCTTGCTGCCCAGTGGAACCCAAAGCCACAGGTAGATGCTTGATGAGAAGACTAAGGAATTATTGTCCCTTCCTCACCGGCAGTCCTGAGCACGGCACAAAGCACACCATGGTCACTTACTTCTTGTCAGCATGTGTCAAGCACTGGAAATGAGGCAGGGTGGCCAGCAGCAGTCCTGAGTATGCACCCATACACTACCCTCAGGCTCTGACTCAGCCGTGCTTTGTGGTGTGTACTCAGGGCTGCTCTGAGATGGCTTTACTGCCTCATTTGAGGCATGTAGCCAGCACTGAGTGGGAGCAAATGGATATGACATAGATAGAGGCAGTGTAGATGAGGCCTCTGATGTCTGAGAAGGAGATCCACAAAGTCATGCAGGTGGGGTGCTGGTTAATCCCTTTCTGGGAACTGGGTGCCTTATTGCAGTGTTGCCAGCTTTCATGATTTTTGGTGTTGTTCTTAAATGTCTGTGCTTTGGGAATGTGAGAAACTTAGCTCTTTCTTTTATCTATCTATCTATCTATCTATCTATCTATCTATCTATCTATCTATAAAAGAAAGAGCTAAGTTTCTCACATTCCCAAAGCGCAGACATTTAAGAACAATGCCAAAAATCATGAGAGTTAGCAATCCTGCTTATTGTGGGCTGCAGGGAGGCAGCATCTCTGACTGGGGCTCATAGCCTGGAGCCCTTTCCTGGATTTGGGTGCTTACACCAGTGCTTTGTCCCAAGAAGTGCCTTCTAACTGATAGCTGGGTCATTAGCGCACTCATGTGGTTTGTAGGAGACAGAAGCTCAGTTCCCCCATTTGCTCTGCTGACCTAGATTCTACATCTGTCCTGTCAGGTAAATGCCCTAACCACCAGGCTATCAGGTATTTTGGGGTGAGACTCACTGGGTGCATCTACACAAGATGCTTACTGTGAGGTTGCCTAATTAGCTCCGCAGTAGAATGTCACCATCTACATGCGTGGTGCTATTAGGCTGGAGTAAACTAATTAACTGTGTTGTAGAACAGTACTGCCCAACACAAGTACAGTGGAGTTATTTACTCTGCCCAGCACAAGTCTAGGCAGTAACCTGGCTGGCTGGCACACAAGGGTGCTTCAGTGGTGGGGCTGTCTGTCAGCTAGCCCTGCACTGTAGCACCCTCATGCCCCAGCCAACCCGTCTGCAGTATGTTGAGCTGGGGTGGAGCAGCCCTGGGCTGGCAGGCTCACCCTCTGGCACCCTTGCCAGCCAGGGCTGAGCTGCCCCAGCTCAATGTGCTGCAGTCTCAGGTACACATGTAAACGCTGTGCCAGGGAGCAATAAACTTGGATGTAAAACGTGCCAGAGTTTATTGTGTTGAATTAATTTCACATGTAGTTGTACCCACTTAGTCCTTCCTGGTGAAGCCCTTCCATTTTGAATGAAATAACTACATGGTGGGCTTGAGAATCCATAGCCTCCGACTTAGGGCTCTGCAGTATTTTATATTAAGCATTTGCAGGAAGAAGAATCATAACCCAGATTTCTTCATCCCAGCTGAGTGCCCTTATAAGCAGACTACAAAAGCATGCACTGTCCCTGACCACCGCCATCCCCAGGTTTTGTGTGGGTCCTGATCTGGTTCATGTGCTCTGACTGCCCCGACTGAACCAGGCCCTGCAGGCAAGGTAGATAGAGAAACATTTATCTGCTCTGTGCATCTCAGTGGGCTCTAGGCGTCAAGCAGCATCAGGACTTGGGCAGTTCTGGGCACACCTAGCAGCACAGATTTACATGCCTAAGGAACTTTTTTTGGCAGAAGCCTAGGAACTTCTAGTGGGAGACAGTAGCTGAGTGAGGTAAGAGGAGTGAGACTGTGGATTTGCTTGCCCACAGTGGCTGCTAGACGAGGCAGGGTGGCCTGAGTCCTCTTGTGGGTCTAGCCCCTCTGTGCTTCAGCTCCCCGTCTAGCTTTACCATGGGGATAACAATGTGTTCTGTGCCTGTCTTGCCTGTTCAGGTTGTAAGCCTGCTGGGGAAAGGAATGTACAGCAGTGCCGTAGCAAGGAAGTTTGGTGCCCAGGGCAAACCTGCAGTAGCAGCCCGTCCTTGCCCCACACACAGATCTGAGGGACGCACCCCTTCATGCTTGCCCAGGAGTGCATGCAGCGGTGGAAGCTGCCTTCCCCCCCATCCCAGTGCTCTCCCAAATGAGCAGCTCCATCCTCCACCCTGCCCCAGCTGGGCAGTGTTTGTTGGTGCCCCTTCGCTTTGGTGCCCAGAGCGGTTACCCGAACCCCCTCCCCCCCTTGCTATGGTGCTACTGTACAGTGTTTACCACCATGGGGCTCTGATCACAGCTGCAGCTTCAAGGTGCTCCTGTAACATCAATAAATATTAAATGTGCTGCAGCTTCTGCGGTGAGAGCTGCCTTTGATGGAATATGAGTGCATGCACTAAGCAGCTTGCCAGCCCAAAGCAGTGGCCACTGTTCTACCTCTGTCTGTGTGCCAGGGGAAATTATACATTAAAGACAAAAAGTTAAAAAAATAGGTAAAAACCATCTGATAGCAAAATAGAGGCAGCTCCAGGGCATTTTTCTTGTATGCAACTGCAGTGGAGGGAAATTAATAACACAATAAAGCCAGGCAGCAAGCAATAAATGTCATTCAAACTGACAGCTGTTCAATTTCAATAAACAATTACCACCTCGCATGCTGATGGGCAGAGCTAACATTCTCCTATTCTGAGGCCTGGCTGTGTGCAATGACTCTAATGCCACCACGAGCTCTATAAATGCAGCTCATAACCTTTGCATAGCCCCTTATTTAGACTTTATCCACATCTTCGCCCCTGCTTGCCCAAGAATTGTGTCAGCTGCTGTGACTTTCGCGCACTGCGCTGCGTGTGTGGGTCTGATCTGCAAACACTGAGTGTCTTAAGCTCTCTCTGTATCCTACAGGAGTTTTGTGCAAGGGGCACTTTTAGGATTGGGCTTGATGGGTAAGGCAATTCACTGGGGTTGGAGTGGTGAACAGTAACAGCTGTCATATTTAAGAAATGATGAGCATGAGACTAACTGTCACAAGGTCCCAGTTCTGCAATGCAGCATTAGAATGCAGTGCCAGTTTGACACCTCTGTTGGCAACTGGCTACACACAGGAAAAGCCTGTGCACAGCATGTGTGATGTCTCTTTGCTAACGGCTGGTTAAGAGGGAGGATAGAAGTCTACCACTATTCTGTGCTACTGGCACTCTTCTTTTAATTCCCATAATGGAAATCTAAAGTTCAGGTATAGCAAAGTTCAGGTTCCAGAGGCAGTCATGACGACCCTTGGGCACCATGCAGCCCTCGCTGGGCTCCAGATCTAGAATGCCCTCCCCTTCTCACTCTTCTGCCATGCCTTGAGGTATTTGTTTGATTGAAAGGGAGGCTACCAAAGGGTCCTAGAGTGAGCCCCAGTTCTTCTAGCCACCAGCACGTCCCTCCTGGATCCTGCTGGTCTCTATTCGATCCCTCTCAGGCTAAAGGGGTCCTCCTGATCCACCCATGCCCTCCCAGGGCACATGTAGCCTTAAGGCAGGGGTGGGCAAAATATGGCCTGTGGGCCAGATCCAGCTCACCAACTGATTGGATCTGGCTTGTTGGTGGGGTGGGTGCCTGCAAATTAATTGTATCTGGCCCATGGTACTCTGCATGGGGCTGAGTCCTGCCTGCTCCTGCCCAGGGCAGGGAGTTCTCAACCTTAACAATGGCAGGACTGGTGGTCCATGACACTTGCAGAGGTGGCTGACGCTGCTGGCTCTGCCAGCCATGCTCAGGAACTCTGAGTGTCACCATTTTGCTTCCTTTCATTTTTTTTATCTCTTGATTTTTCACTAAAACCCATGACAACTCTGCCCATTGAGGCCTGAAACTTTAGAGTTGATCCTATACAGCATTAAAAGTGATTGTAGAGCAATGAAACAGACAAATGCCACCAAGCTATGGGTAGGATCATGCAGGTTTGGCCAATTTTTTCCTGCTAGTGATTTTCTTATACGATGCTTGGTCAAAGTAAACTGTTGTGGCTCAGTGGTAGATTCCTTGTCTGCCATGCAGGAGACCTGCGTTCAATTCATAGATGTGCATAACTACAACCATCAAAGCACTGAATGTCTGGACTTTGTCTGGCTTTTGGATGCTGCCTCAATGGCCTAAAGGGGGATGCAGGGACTGGGCAGCCTCCATTCCTGCCTAGACATGTGTGTTGAAGGTCCTGGTGACCTCTCATGAATACCCCATGATCTAGAACAGGGGCTGGCAACCTATGGCACATGTGCCGAATGTGGCATGCAGCATGGTTTTTATTGGCACGTGGGCTGCTTCCCTCCCCAAGGGGCAGGAAGAGGCGTGCACAGATTGAGCAGCACATGGCTGCCTGGGAACAGCCTTGTGCTGCTGCTGACCCCTGTGTTAGACTTGTCACCACTGGACCCCAGCCCCGGAACACCGACCCCAGCCAGGTGAGAGCTCCTGGCCACAACCCTAGCCCGGCCCTGACCCTGGACCAGGGGCTGTCCCTGCCCCGATGGCCCTGGGGCCAACCCTGCACTGCTGGGCAGCAGGCCCCAGCTGGCACCACCACCACATCGGGCCAGGGCCATCAGCAGCATTGGGATGGGGCCGGGGCCGTGGACCTGCACAGGCCCTGGCCCCATCCTGGCGCTACAGACAGCTCTGGCCATGTGCTGCCAGCAGGCCTGGCCTGCACCACCACAGCCACTGGGCCAGGGCTGTCGGCAGCACTGGGATGAGGCCGAGACCCAGGCCCATGCACCTGCGCAGGCCCCGGCCCCATCGTGGCGCTGCCAGCGGGCCTGGCCATGTACTGCGGGCCTGGCACTGGCCGGTACTGCCGCCGCCCACCCCAGCACAGCGCTGCTGCTGGGCCGGGGCCGTCTGCAGTGCCAGGATGAGGCTGATGCCCAGCCCCATCTCGGTGCTGCCGGTGGGGCGGGACCCGGCCGACACCTCCACCGCTGCTGCTGGGCATCCGCCATCGGCTGGGTCACCGGCCGGGCCCATCCCAGTGCTGTGGGTTGGCCTGGCCCCAGCCATGTGCTGCCGGCAGGCCGGGCCCTGCCCAGCACCACCACCGCCTGCCCCAGCCCAGTGCCATCTGCAGCACCAGGATGAGGCCAGGGCCCGGGCCCGCGGACATGCGTGGGCCCCAGCCCCATCTTGCTGCTGCAGGCAATTCCAGCCTTGGCCCCAGCCACCATCAGCAGCACCGCCGCTGCTGGTCCCAGCCGCTGCCGGGCTGGGGCCGTGGACCTGTGCAGGCCCCTGGCCCCATCTCAGCGCTGCTGACTGTCCTGGCCCTGGCCACATGCTGCTGCCAGTGGACCTGGCCTCACCCCCCCCCGCCGGTGCCAGCCCAGTGCTGCTGCCGGGCCCGGGCTGTGGGCAGTGTCAGGATGGGGCTGGGGCCTGCGCAGGCCCTGGCACTGCAGACAGCCCTGGCAGCCAGCTTGGGCTGGGCTGGGCCCAGGCCCCAGCCATGGCGGTGGTGCCAGTGGCCTGGCCCCAGTCCTCACCACTCCCCTGTTGCTTGAGGGCCCTAGCCCCAGCTCCATGCTGCTGGGTGGCCCTGACCCCACAGCCCCAGCCCTCACTGCCGGTGGGCCCCAGCCCCACACTGCCCATGGCCCCAGCCCCAACGGGCGCAGTGCTGGCACCTGCTGTCTTCCCAGAGCCCAGGGCTGGGAGACAACCAGGGCCAGGGCGGGGAGGCAGCAGTTGTTTGCAGCCTCCCAGCTGCAGCTGGCCCTGGTAGCTGCTGATAGCCATGGAGCCAGCTGGGAGGATGGAAGCCCTGCTGCAAGCAGCCCAGGCTCCGTGGCTATCAGCAGCTACCACGAACCTGTTTTTCTGGCGTGCCGGCACTCTGGCACCTGCCAAGGTAGGCATTGTGGGTTTTTCAGCACTCCAGCCAAAAAACGTTGCTTACTGCTGATCTAGAAGAATCAGTGATTAAAGGCAGTGTAGAACTACAACTTCTATTGAAAGATATTCACAAGGCAACTGATAGGATGTGTATTTCATCCCCCCTCATCAACTTCACCACCACCATTAGGCTTTAGTTTGGACAGTTTATCTGCATGTTATGATTAATGGAGTAAAATAAAAACAACTGATATCACACTAGAAAAGCTTTAAAAATCCCTTTCAAGGTAATCACCCCACGTAATCATCCCAATTTCTCTCTAGTGAGTTCTATTGAGTGTTTGTCTGTGATAGCATTTTAAAATTATGACAATGTTATATATCAATTTTCCTACCAAGCGGCAATGCCTGAATCCCCATGCAAAGCTAGAGTGAAAGTGTTTTGTGGATGGAGCAGTCCACGGGGGTCCTAGAGAACAGAAGTCTCCTTCCCAAAGCAGGAGAATGACAGAAGAACTGTTCCACTGAATTTGCATCCATTTATACCAGCGCTGAGTAAGTTCCTTTGGGGAAACGCACATAGCTTGTGTCCTAGGGCTTGTATCTAATGTTGAGGTTTATTTTCTCTCACAGAGCTTCAGGGTTGTACTGTACTTTCCAAGTAAGGAGGCGGATTTCAGGTGGGCTGTATGGCTTTCTGATTTACTTGCTGCAGTTGGTTCTGCCTTGTAGGAAACTGCAAGTGTCCCTGAAGCCTTTACCTCGCTGTCCTGCATTGGTTTATCAGGAAAAGTGTCAGACATACTGCCTAGTCCTTCCATAAGCAGCCCAGGACAGGTGAACTTTGTGGGTCCTGACATTAGCTCTGGTTGGGACCCTGCCTTGGTAACACCTGTGAGCGTGACCTCCAACACACAGCACCCTGTGAAGTGTTTGCATGTCAATGCTGCTTGCAGATAAATTGAACGATGTGTGTCCAAGCCACCAAATATTCAGATAACTTCCAGCCCATTTCATTATACTCTTGCCTTTCTCCCACTCAGGGGTTCTTGCTCTTTTTCCCACTCTAGCAGGTGTTTGGTGGGCAGTGAGCAGATGCACGCTGTAGAACTGGCTGCTGCTCTGCCTCTGACTCACTGCGGATACCAGGCCACCTCAGATCTTGCAGTTTCAGTCCCAAAAAAATCCTGTCTTGAAGTTTGGAATCATAATATCCTTATTCTCAGTAAACCACACTGGGGTGTCTAGGGAGAGCATACTCCTTTCATTTCCACTGCCCCCACTTCCATCTGGTAGGTGGAAAAGTCTGTAAGACTGCAGACCGTTGTAGCCCAGTTCTCTCCTTCTGTGAAACAAGCCCGTTTCCCTCATCCCTATCTGCTCCTTGCCTACCTCATGATGTTCATCTACTTGAACACAGCACACTCTTCAGCACAGTGATGCTCTAGGTCCCAAAGCAATACACTGCCAAATCTCTCATTGCTGCCTCAAGTCATGTGCTACTTCCCACCATAGGCTTTCTGGACTTGGGAGAAGGTGGTTAATAAAGACAGTCAAAGACAACTTCAGAGGAAACAGCTCCAAATAACATGTATGGACTAATAATAGGAAACAGAATGACGAGACAAGGAAACAGGAAGAGTCTGAGATAGGACATACTGTCTTCTACTGAACAATCTCCACTTGCCCACAGGTGTCCCCTCTCAGCCTTTACCCTGTGGTGAAACAAACCTGCTAACTCTGCTGGGTTTCATAGTTTCATAGTTGGTAGGGTTGGAAGGGACCTGAGGAGATCATCTAGTCCAACCCCCTGCCGTGGCAGGAAAGAATACTGGGGTCAAACGACCCCAGCCAGATGTCCGTCCAGCCTCCTTTTAAAGACGCCCAGGGTAGGAGCCGGCACCACTTCTTTTGGAAGTTGGTTCCAGGTCCTAGCTGCCCTGACTGTGAAATAGCACTTCCTAATGTCTAGCCTGAAACTACCCTCCGCTAGCTTGTGTCCGCTGTTTCTTGTAACTCCCGGGATTGCTCGGGGGAACAGGGACTCTCCCAATGCCTGCTGGTCCCCCTTGACTAGTTTGTAGACTGCCACCAGATCCCCTCTCAGCCTTCTGTTTTGGAGGCTGAACAGGTTCAGGTCCCTCAGCCTCTCCTCATAGGGCCTGCCCTGCTGACCCCTGATCATGCGGGTGGCCCTCCTTTGGACCCTCTCAATGCTGTCCACATCCCTCCTGAAGTGTGGCGCCCAGAACTGGATGCAGTACTCCAGCTGCGGCCTGACCAGTGTCTCATAGAGGGGGAGGATCACCTCCTTGGACCTGCTGGAGATGCATCTGTGGATGCACGACAAGGTAAGGTTGGCCTTCCTGACTGCATCCCCGCACTGTTGGCCCATGTTCATTGTGGCATCAATGATGACTCCAAGATCCTTTTCTGTCTCAACGCAGCCTGTTCCTTCCTACTAGCGTACCCACTTCCCCCCACATCTTAGTGTCATCTGCGAACTTGAACAGGGTGCTTTCTACCCTCTCGCCCAAGTCACTGATGAAGACGTTGAATAGTGCAGGCCCGAGGACTGAGGCCTGAGGAACCCCACTGCCCACATCCCTCCAAGTCAAATAAGACCCGTCCACCACCACCCTCTGGGTGCAGCCCTCCAACCAGTTAGTGACCCATCTGACTGTGTGGGCATCAACACCACTGTCTCCTAGTTTCTTACTGAGAATGGGGTGAGAGACCGTGTCGAAGGCCTCCTGAAGTCCAGAAAGACTATATCCACTGCGACACCTGCATCCAAGGACTTGGTGACCTGGTCGTAGAAGGCCACCAGGTTGGTTTGACAAGACCTGCCCCTAATGAACCCATGCTGGTTGCCCCTGAGCATAACCTCCCCTGCTGGCCCTTCCTGGACATGTGCCAGGATAATTGTTTCGAAAAGCTTCTCCAGGACTGAGGTAAGACTCATGGGCCTATAGTTTCCTGGGTCCTCCTTCCTCCCTTTTTTGAAGATGGGGACCACATTGGCCCTTTTCCAGTCCTCTGGCACATCACCCGAGTGCCATGAGTGCTCGTAGAGCTGTGCCAGAGGTCCTGCAATGACCTCTGCTAATTCCCTCAGCACTCTGGGGTGGAGGTCGTCAGGACCTGCGTATTTAAATAGATCCTCCCACAGGCCTGGGACCATAGTGATCCCTTTGGCTGGAGACCTGCCTCACACCCCTGTCTATTGAATGTTGAGAGGAATGGCAAGGGCTGAGAAGTAGATCTAGGTGTGTATGGTCTTTTTGTGGAGGGAGGGAGTATTGGGTCAATTGGGTGTGTTTTGCAGCAGGAGGAACACTTTGCTCTGTTTGGGAAAAGTCAGGACAAGGTGGCAGGGGGTAAAGACTGAACGAGGCAGGTAAGAGAAAAGAAATCTCTAAAACCTATTTGCCATTTTCCTCCAAATCCTTGGTCTCCTTCCTGTCCTGAGGTTCCTTGTATAGTGTTACCCAACCCACTTGTCCTCTCTTCTCCCTCTCTGATAGTATGAAACAAAAGTTTGGAAGGGGTACAGGGATGGATGAGCTTCCCATCACATAAGAGGACAGGATCCAGGACACTGTGCCAATACCTACTCTATTCACTTCCCAATCACAGTGAGGTCACATCCAGTCCCTTCTCTGTGTACAGATATGACCCAATGACAATCCCACCCTCAATGGACAGAGGTCTTGAGCACAATCAGAAACCATCCTAATTCCAAATGATGCAGATTTATACAAAGTTATAATGGACTCTGTGTGGATTTGTTTGTCTTGCATTTTGCTTGATAACACTGGCAGGCAGGTGAAATGGAGCCAGCAGGTAAGATCAGTCCAGCTTGGAGACTTTCAAAGAAATTTAAAAAAAAGGAACTTTAATCCACATCAGAGACTCCCTAGAGGGCTTAGAAAACAGCTTGTCACAAAGTGCTGCCACTGCTAGAATTGTCATATTAAAACAGAAAGGGGAAAGGAACAAAAATAGAGAGAAAGAGAAAAGTATCAAAGCATCCATACTGAAAATACTTGCTAAAACTCAAAGCACATGAAGGAATATAATGTGTTTTATGTACGCGCGCGCACACACACACACACACATACACACCCTCCCCCCTTATGTGTATATTCATTGACCTACAAGAGGCATGGCAAATAATACTTATTGTTGGTCCAGGTGTTTCTAATATAAAGGCTCATTTGGTTATTTTTAACTTTCTCAGAGTTGTACCTCCTTTGCCTGAAGTTGTGAGCACCTGCTGTCAGTGAGGGAGTGAGCATCTTTCAAAAGTTTCTGTCACAAAGGGTCAAGCCATTTTCAGTTAAGCTTTTGTGCTAAGAATGCTTTTGTAGCCATTTTTCTTTTTTTTACAGGTTTTGCACATCAGTATGGAACGGTGACATTTGGCAAGGATTTGGATGAGATTTTTAAAGGTGTTGGGTGACTAAAGATGCAAGTAGATACCTGATAGGATTTTCAAAGGGGCCTAGGCCATGTCTACACCACCTTGGAGGATGGCTATGGAGGATGCTTTGCCCGTTCACTTCCCCTCTGTATGCACCAGACCCCAGAAGTAAGGCAACACAGCTGCCTTAGAGTGGTGCTGAGTGTGAACCAATAAGCATGCCCAAGCGTGTAAGAGCCATGCTGGGAAATATGCTCAAAGCTGCTCTAAGGTGGGTGCATTGCCTCATTTTGAGGAACTGGCATATGCAAAACATGAGCAGGTGGGCAGGGCTTGCTATGTGTTGGTGCTTCTGGATGGGATGTGGATGGGCCTGAGGGGCCTAACTTGTCATCATTTAGGTGCATTTGAGAATCCTGTGTTTCTTCAAGGTAGTTAGAAGCTGAACTTCATTAATCACATACTAATAATTGATTGATCATGAATCAGTTCATCAATGGAATGAGCATCTGAGACACTTCCAGGCACTGGGACTTTGTTAGACCTGTGGGAATGACCATATCACCTCAAATTGGTGGTCTGACTAAACCTGTATCCCGTCTCTGTTTATGGCCAGTACCAGCAGTGTTAGAGGCAGGCACAAGAAACCCTGCAGAAGTTAATTAATGAAGCAGCCCAGCATCCAAAGGAAGTTGTTTTCTAACACCACATAAGTCAGAGGTTGGTTCAGGCCCTGAAGCCTGAGATATGCTTCTTACTGTTCCAATGAAAACTGGATTAGATTTAATCTATTTATAAGGACTTTAAAATTGTGCATGTGCTTAAGAAAACATGCATATGGGATTATATTAAATGACAGAATGAAGTGCATGTGCCTAAGAAAAGGAATAGAAATCTCTGTTGAACACAAGCTGTCTCGAGAGTTTATTAGATAAAGATGCATATTGAATAAAGGGGCTTGTTGCTTTTCACAGGTGATCAGTGGAAAGGTATGAGTTATGCTTTATTCTAGTGAGGCTAGGAAAAGGCAGGGATCCTCAGTGGAATGGGATAGCATGGTTGTCAGGCTCCTGGCTTACTCGGTGCAGCAATTGTACTGTGTGATCTAAATGAGGCTGATGTGAGCTAGCAGGCAGTAAATGAAGCAAAGGGCCTCAACTTAACCAATGGGAACGCACAAGAAATATTGAATAATTGCCTTGTTCAGTGTGCATCCTCTGCCCTACACACAAATAAGGCAAGGATTCTTTGGAAAAATGACTATATGAGAGTGTAAAAGATGTCCTCAGAACATATACCCACAGGAGGAAGTGCTGAGTTAAGGTTGCACAAGCAAGATTTATCATCTGTGTGCTTCATTTTGCAATTCCAGCATTCTGTTCATGTGATTTTATTGGTGGAATAGTATACACAAAATGGTGCCTGTGCATCTGTATAACAAGACACTTCCAAAGATGTGAGAAAGTTCAAGGCCAAACAAACGTTAGAATCAATAAGTAGGCTCTGCCTGTAAGCAGTAGCACACAGCACAGGTGAATTTCAGCCCTCAGTGCCTTTCTATTTTTACTCCTTGCGGGCCTGATTCTCTTCTACCTTCCACACTTACACTTGTGCAAAAGGAAGGCCAAGTGGCCTCACGTGGTACCAAACCAGAAGAGCAGTTTTCTCCATCTACTTGACACCTGTCTTACTTAGATATCAGGTACTACAGTAGGTGCAAGGCAGTGGAGAGCCAGGACTAAAGGCTCTGCTATGTCTCTACTACCATGAAAATACTGAGATTTCAGCTGTGCAGACTAAAACACGATGTATGGAAGATCCAGGTCAACTTCTTTAGACCTCCAAATAGATTTTCCTCTAATGGAAGGTGGATCTCTTGTAGCATCTTAGGAACATGCCTAATAGCTCCTATAGGCTAATAGGTTGTCATGCACAGCAGTTATAGAATATCTTTAAAATCAACCCTTTCAGCTGCAATGGCAGACTTTTCCTATATTTAGATCTATTAAACCTGGACATTCCCCTTTTGTCTAATGTTACTTGAACACAGTGGCAGGCTCACACAAAAATCTCGCTATAGGTAAGAAGAACTTCTTAGTTTGTGGACTAGTTTTGCAAAAGAGGTGGTATAGGATTCATGTGGTTGGAGTGATTTAAAACTGGACAAGTGGACAAAGAACACACAACAGGGAACAGCCCTGTCTTGACTGGGGGGAGGTGGGGGTTGGACCAAATGAACTAAAAGATATTTCTCCATTTATGATTTCTATCTATCAGGTTCTGATATGGAAGAGGTAACTCATCATTCAGTTCTACACGTTCCCATACGGCCTCAATTTATAAATGCCCGAGAAAGGCCTTAATCCCCTGCTTGCCTTCCCCACACATCATGGTATGGGATGATATTTATTCATTGCTCCCATACATAGGGTTTGTGGGCAGGAGGAGAGGGAACATATCAGCTTCAAGCCAATGACAGTAGTTTCTCCAGGCTATATAAAGACAGAATCTTTTCCATTCCATTCAAACTGTAGAGCAATAGAATATATTTAACTAAAAAAAATTCCACAGTATCAAAACATGACAAGTCACAATAAAATACTTTGCAATATAAATAGGCATACAAATATTTTTCTATCATCTTAACAGTTTGGCACTCTATGCAACCAGTTTGGACTCTTGCATACAAATGAAATAAAGACTGGCCATTGTGTTGCAAGCATGTGATGGTAACAAGGGGAAACCACATATATACAGGAGCATAGACACACACCCCTCTTGCATTCTGAGTTGTAACACTTGATATACCAGATCATACGCAAAACAACACGGATACAATTGTTTTCTTGGTGCTTTTTTGAGCTCAATCCAATTTCTGTTTGGCAGCAAAGAATTTGACCCTATCCATTGTTTGAATACTATTTGCTGAAGAGAGTACATGGAGGACCACTTTAGAAGCATGTGTTAATCTATGGTGACTGCATATGCAGAGCACTGGACTCTGGGCCCTAAGAAGACTTTTCTAATCTTACTGACTGTATTTAGCAGATAGCTATTTCGTGTCATTCCCAAACAATTCTAGTGAAGCTAATTGGCCCCATTTTGATCTCAGTGGATGCATGCACACGAGATGCTAAAAGCACAGTAGACTAATTCTACCTGCTTTACATCACGCATCATGGAGAAAGCCGTGCTAATGCACTGCACATTAGTGCATCACAGTACTGCGCATTAGCACTAATGCACAGTAGAACTAGTCTAATGAGCATTAGTATCATGTAAAAGATGTGTGCTGGTGCCACTGCACAGTAGCACCAATTACAGTAAGTTAGTACCTGTTATTATAGCTACTAAACTTAATGTGCCATTAATGCACATGTAAACTGCCCAATTACAAGCATACTACTACCACTGAGCTCACCCTGAATATCACCCTTACAGCTAAGGAAAGAATTTGGTCTGGTTATTTACTTTGGATTTACCCATGTTCATAACAATAGAATTTGGCCTTGTATGAAGACTGTTCCCATTATTTATTTGTTTGGGAGCAGAATCTGCAGTGAAAACCTTTCACTATTTTTATTGCAGAAAAAGGAAACACAGGTTCCCCTTCAGCCTGTTCACAGGGACAGAGAATAGTGAATTTCAGCAGAGGCCTACCAAAAAGTCTGGAAGAGCAAAAAGAAAATATCTGGCTCATAGATGGCTTGGTATGCAGTGAAGCTCATTAAAAACAATTTGATTTCAGCTTGTGCTAGCTAGCCAGATTCTGAAGCAGAATGGTAACACATGGAGAGTGATAATTCATGCCATGAACTCTGTTTGGAAAATGAATTGCAGAATTACCTGTATACACATGGTATGTTCACAAGCATAGCGAAAGCTAGACAGGCAAATTAATTGGAATATTGTATATGAGCTGGTGGGTATGTGAGCGAAAGAGCAAGAACTTGCGCACCGATTTCTTAGATTTTGCAATTGTGTTTTTCAAGTGACTGGATCCTATATGTCTGTACGCTCTGATACTGGTGCTGTACATTCAGCAAAGATTCTCCTTTGGCTCAGATAGTAAAGGGCTGCATTTGTGGAACAGCAGCTCCTGAGTACTGTCACTCGCTGAAGTTCAGTGAGAATGGTGGAGTGGCACAGTATATCTTGATGATTGAGGGGTGGAGGCACATGCAGTTGTGTATTTGCTATAATACCCAAAATAAAAATAGTGGAAATAGAATGTGAGGGGACAACACCATCTCTTTGCTCCTGGAAGAATGACTAGATTTACATGTAGATCTTCACAGCACTTCAGAATAGGAAAATTGCATATACTTCATGTACTATAGAGGGCTGAGCACAGGAGCAATTTACAGCAGAACATAAAGGGTTTTTCTTAGAAGTCTGTGACAGGCAAGGCACAAAAGAAGAAGCAGGCAGTCTGGGGGGCTTATGATGGTACAAATTTCAGCACATACTGATGGATCCTACATTTATAACAACTGCTATTATACATTTGTGTGCTGGATTTATAGATGTCCAGACTGAAAACTTGGTTGTATCAGCTAGTGCTTGCCACCTCCCATTCAGCGATGAGAGTACTTTATGAAAGGGAAGCATGGAGGACTAAAATATCCTGTCTGGTGAGAGCATTTTACAGCAGAATAGGAGGTGGGCAGCAAGGGGCCTTGACCCCTGCAGACAGGATCAGGGTAGGCAGAGACAATGTGGACTTGGCAGTACTGCAGTGTGAAATGTTGTGCATGACATTTTTGAGCAAAAAAAAGCAGATTCAATGACAGGAAAAAAATGTGTAAGAACTCAAAACTGAAATATCTCAAATCTGTTTGAACAATATATTCCCATTGGCCCAAAATGAAAGGATTAAAAAAAATTGTTTCCAACCGGAATTATATTTCCTTCCCTTCCTTCTGAAATGGGTTGACAAATGATTTGTTTGGCTGTTTTTGGCCCAAGTCCAGCTATGGGTAGTGCAGAACCATTTAACTGAAATCCTATTGAAAACCATGCCCTTTCTGTTGTAAAATATTATCCTGCAGCATTTTGGTGCAATCTTAAGCCTGCAAGGAGATGGTGATGCAAAAGAGACAAGGGCTGTTCCTTTTTTTTTACTCTAGGCTGCAAACTTTTATCTAAAACACATTCATATTCTTAAAAGGGAAAAATGACACCTAGATAGCCTTGTGATGTGCGCACTAGGAATGTAGATCCAATAAATGGCTAAATGACAGAGAACAGTAAGGAAAAACATCTCAGGCTCCGATGGTATTGGAGCGTATTCTATGCTGGAAATAGGAAATTAAAAAATGGGGAATTTTGTGGAAGTACTAAAACTGTTCCTCTTGTCTAATCTGGATATGGGTAAAGTTAGAGCAAGGTGCTAATAACATGAAGGTTGCAGGTTTGATCCCTGATTGGACTAGATGATCTCTTGAGGTACCTTCCAGCTTTACTTCTCCATAAAAAAAATGGTTTTGTCCACAAGGAGCTTGGCCTTGGCCAGGTAAGCTGTGCAATACAGCATGGCAGGAGTTAATGCAGTGAAGCATTTGTAGTACTCCCACTGAAACAGGCAAACATGATCAAACCCACATTGCTTGCAGGCATGTTGGAGGAGGTGATCTTTGCTGTTTTTCAGGAGGTACAAATGTTTAAACTTAGTATTTAAAGAAGTACTTTCTCTATGCGTTTCTTTCCAGTACAGGGCTTGAATCCTGGCCCAGTAGTTCCATTTTAATTTCAGAGTTGGCACAAGCTCCACTTCTGTAAGGGCACAAGCTTCTCCATCGGTCCTGAAACAGTGGTGGAAGTCTAAATGGGAGATAATGTGATGTACACTCAGGGTGAAGTTATTACACTTAGACTATACAAAGGACACTTAAAATGTGAGAGTCTGCACATGAAAGCTTGTTAACTTGTGCTAAATGCTCCCTGAGCCTCTCAAATTATGTCAATTCAGGCAAAGGTTAACTCTGGGCTGTGCTACCTAGCAATTTGCATCCTGGATACACTGCTCCCAGCCCCCTCCAGAACTCAAGAGCAGGGATAGAGCTCAGGTGCTCTGGCTCCCAGTCACCCCCTTGCTCATCAGCCCTCTACAGGCAACCCCTGCTTAACACTGTTTCACTTAGCGCTATTTTGCTATAATGCTCACTTGAAATTGATCCCAGATTTCACTTAGTGCTCAGCGAGTTTTGTTATAACGCCCATGGTCGCCATCTTGGGTCATTAAAAACAATTGCGGTTGCCATCTTGAGTCCTCAAATACTTTCCGTTTCGCTTAACACTCATTTTGCTTAACGCTCGGTTTTCCAGGAAAAACCGAGAGGGGGGTGTTGCTTTTTCTGTCCTGCTGTGTTCCTGGCTTTTAGACTCTTAGCTGCATCTGAAAGGAGGCAACATGGCTCCCTGATCTAACAATCCTACACTGGCAGTCTATCACTGCTGGTCTCACAGGGGTTGCATGGTCGTCCCTTTTCTCTGTAGTCAAGTAGGTCAAAGTCTTAGCTCAGCACCCTCCTGAATGTGGGAAAGTTCAGATCTGGATGGTTAATGGTAGTACAGGGAAGTTGGAACCCTGTAACCCAGAGCAGGACTTGGACAGTGCCATGAGCACTGCACAGGAGGGGGGAGGTTGGGGTGCTGGTGGGAAGAAGGGTGCAGCTAAGAGAATTTAATTTGTCCCAGGACACATCAGTGTCAGAATTTAGGCTCTTACGACT
>NW_005841862.1:3683300-3699541 GCF_000455745.1 Alligator sinensis
TCAGATTGCTCTAATGAAACAGGGGCACACATCTACTGCTTTAGCACTGTGCCCTGGCAGGAGCCCTGCCACAAGGCACACTTTGCCCACCCACACCTCGTGTGTGTGTACCAACTCCAGAACTTGAAGCAATGCAGCCACCTTAGAGCAGCCATGAGCACCTGACCAGCACCCCTGCCTCCCCTCCTCCCTCCAGGGTCCCTGTCCCAGTAACCCACACTCAGCAGTACTCTCATTGCCTCTAGGAGTTGGTGTGCTTGAAACAGGAGTGAATGGGGGGGTCTGATTTGGCATTCACAGACATGACAGGGCAGGAGTGAATGACCAGTCCTACTCACTCTTTAGAGCAGTCTGCATTTGTTCTCTGATGGGCAAGGAGAGCCACTGAGCTGGGTCAAGGACTTCAGTCCTGCAGCACAGTGTAGGAATGATCTCTTGCTAATTAAAATTAAGAAAACCAAATGTGACTGGCAAAAACGACTTCATCTTAAATATTTCATAACTTCTTGAGTGACGAGTTGACCGCTTTTCTCCCTCCATCCATTTGATAAAACGGCCAGCAACTCAGGAGCAGAACTTACATGTAAGTTATACATCCTGCAGCTTGTTTATACCATGCACAGTGCTCTCTATGCCAACATCACTAATGCAATAAAAGCAGCCAACACAGTCCTAATTAAAACACTGTGGTCTCAGAAGATGTAAGGCAGCCCCTAAGAGTTCAGCATTGCCATAGCAACTATCTCCTGATTTTCCTGTCCTTGCTCCAAAACACAGTATGTTTGACAAGAAAAAATGAAAAGAAGGAACCCAGCCAAACCTCAGGAAAACAGCCAAGTTGCCTAAATCTTTTGCACTTTCATCAGGAGACTTTCCACAGCTTTGGGAACCCCACCCTATGGGCCTGTCAGAGTCACCCAGCAGCAGTACTGGGGGAATCCATCAGCTGGACTGAGACTCTGGCACCTGATGTCACTCACAACAAACACACTTGTGTGTCATTGAATGTATTGTGGCATAGAGGTCTGTCCATTTAACCCTTGCAACATTGAGATTTTTCATGTTGCCAGCAAAATAAATCTTTAGAAGAACGTATGTTTTCATAAACTCCAAAGGTAATGGCAGCATCAGGACGCGTTCATAGTATCATAGAATCATAGAAGTAGGGTTGGAAGGGACCTTGTAGATCTTCAAGGCCGACCCCCTGCCTGGGCAGGAGGAAAACTGGGCTCAAATGACCCCAGCCAGGTAGGCATCAAGCCGCTTCTTAAAGAGCCCCAGGGTAGGAGCCAGCACCACTTCTCTTGGAAGTTGGTTCCAGATCCTAGCTGCCCTGACTGTGAAGTAGTTCTTACGGATGCATTGTACAGTGGACTGCAGTCTTGACTTCCTCCTCATTCCTGACCTGGTTATAGTACTGAAAACCAAAGGGCTAGACTCCATCCTAAATTACACCCATGTACCCCAGACAAATTCTTGAGGATTTTTTTGAATGAGGCTCATCCCTAGGTAGGAACCTGGATGAGATGCCACTCCATGTGACTGTAACACAAGCCTGGGGAGCTATGTTCCTGCCTGAGCAGCTAACTCACAGTCTGACTTTGAGTAGGCCACTGCTCTGGTCTGCACCTCAGGTATCTCATCCATAGAACAAGGATAATTGTCCTCCTGGAGCTCGTGGGTTACTGTGCAGCATCAGATTTGTGAAGTTCTTTGCCCTGAAGGAGCTGCAGAAGTGCCAAGTAGTACTGTAGTAAAGCGCTGAGCTGTGCACAATGAGTAGCCATTTGGTTATCTTGTCTATTTGTTATAAATTACTGGGAATAGTTAAGTAATGTCCCTGTCCCAATCAACAGCCCTTTGGGTAATTAACTGGAGTAACAGTAATCCTGGCAATTACATTCATGCTGGTGTCAGATGGTGTGTGGCATCATTTCTGGTGTGATTCAGCACTGATGAACTGGTATGTCATTTGAAAGTGCTGCTGTTGAGGAACCTTCTATTTGGCAGAGTGAGTTACCCATCTCTCCAGCTCAGACTGTTGTGTAATGATAACAACAGCTGGTTTTCTTTGCTAACTGTTCACAGCGCAGTTAAGGAACAGCAGTGACTGATGCCTCTCATGGAAGAAACCTGCTTTACTGCTAACTGCACCAGGTGGGTTTTAACTCTCGAGAGTCGGTGAGGGTTTTTTATAATCTTTCTTCCTCCAAAAATTTGAAGGTAACATTATCCTGTTTGCTCCACACTGCAGGAAATGGTGCCGTGTATTTCAACAAAGCTACATTTCAATAAAGGAGATTTATCTTTGCTGCATGTTCAGCCTAGCAGTGTGGTTCAATGTTTAAGGCATCAGCCTAAGAACAAAGAAGACCTAGTTTCTGTTCCTAGCTCTGCTTTACAACTTTAGTTAAATAATTTCATCTCGTTGTGCCTCAGGGTCACATCCGTAAAATGGGTCCTCATGTCTGTGAAGTACTCTAGCACAGCATTTCTCAACCTGTCGGTCGTGACTCAAAAGTGGGTCACAAGAATATATGAAAGGGTTGTGAACAAACTTTAAAAAGGGATACTCCTTGAAGAGAAAAACATGGGAAACTGTAGGCTTTTCTTTGCAGGCTATCAAGAGTTCCAGCTCAGGAACCAGATCTCTGTGTCTGCCCTTTCCCAGGAGGACTTAGTGAGGCAAATTGTGTACAGGCATGTTGGTACATGGATTGCATGTGTTAAGATACCTGCACACCCACCCCCTGCCCTACACACTGAGGGGCTGAGGCCTGAGGGCAGTGGGTCAGGAGTGAGGGGCACTGAGTTGGGACTGGCCATCTATGTTTACAGATAGGTCCTGGTACAAAAAAGGTTGAGAACCAGTGCTCTAACATGAACAGTATGTGTCAGGACACAGGAAGAGCTAGCTCAGAGCCAACTGGATTGATCTTTTGCAAATGTAGTGTTGTTTCATTTATTCCTGTGTGAGCAGTCCCTATTGTCACTTCTCTTTCTGCACTTGGTCCTCTCGGGAGGACAGAGCCAAGCTAAACATGTTTGTCTGCCCTCCCAGGTGCCATACAGACATAATGGGACATTTTCAGTGGGTCTGCTTCATTTTCCCAAGGAAATGCTGCATTGGCACGTGCATGTAGGCTGGTTAGAGATATCTCCAGCTCAGTTCTCAGACATCATGTGGTCTTTACATGTACCAATAAGCATATGCATGAAACATAACAGGCCAGCTGAAAGTTGGGCATAATGATTGTATAAATACGTTGTTGGCATTATGCGCATGAGTCCTGGGAGAAAGTCTCTATTGCCCTCACTGGGCATGTCTACATATTCATTAATATGCTGTAGTTACTGCGTATTAAGTTTAGTACCTGTAATAACACTGGCATTAGCACTACTGCACAGTAGCACCGGTACACACCTTTTAAATGACGCTAATGTACAGTAAACTAATTCTACTGTGCATTAGCACAATAGCACAGTTTTTGCCATGACGTGCTAATATGCAATTGAATTAACCTACTGCACAGTTAGCACTGCATGTAGATGCTCCCACTATGTGTGATAGTAAGGCCTTTGAGCTCAAGCTAAAATTCCCTGGGTTTAACTGCAAAATGCCTATAATATTTAACTGAAAATCTCTGGGCTCCCACTCTCCCCCCCCTACTTCCCTTGTCAGACAGAGCCTGAATCTATTAACCATGTGGGCAATTTGCTGATTGCAAAGCTAATCTATTTTACCTGGTGTATTATCTGGAGGGCTTAGACCAACTGAGGTGGGATGGAAAGGGTTTTACATTTATGCTGGCAAACCCACATAATTTTGGTTGGTATTTTTTTAAAGCCAACTGCTCTTGCTGCCACTTTAGTCCTTACGAACAGAGATGGGACTGTAAATGGTGACCTGAGCTTTGGGGAAACACTTTTTTTATAAGCAAAATGGACTGTTATCTCCCCTGGCTGAGTGCTAATGGATGTATTGCAGAGTTTACGCTTTAAATCCAAATAAACAGGAACAAAGTGAACTACTGAAACACACTTTTGAGGAGGAGACTATATGGGTGATGTGAGTAGAGGGGGAAGAGGAAACCCTGGCTCCCCAGAAGACTAAAGAAACATTAAAAAGGTCCAAATTGAATCTCAGAATCATAGGGAAGCAGAGCTGGAAGGGACCTCCAGAGGTTTTCTAGTCCAGACTCCTACATAAGGTTGGATCATCCCTATCCACACCATCCTAAACAAATCCTTTATGTAACTTATTAACAAAACTACAGAGTCAACCCTGACACAACCAAAAGACATAACACCCTACCCTAATCAGCCACAGGTAAGGCAGGGGGACCACAGTGGCCAATGTCTTGGTGCTGCAAAAGTTGTTAAAATACAGTAGAGAGATCCAAGGAAGAGGGCATTTGGCTGAAGGCCAGTTGCACAAATTATAGCAGGGAAGAGAGCGCTTGGATTAAGATACCTGCTTAGTATGCCACTGCTAAAGGGAGCTCACGCTCCTGCCCATGCTTCCTGGAGTGATTTTTAGACTCTGCATCAGGGGTTGGCCACCTAAGATCTGCAAAGTGATTTTATCCCACTCTCCAAACATGTTGGTGCAAGGACCCGCCATCTAGTGGCCACCTCCCTTACCTGCCACCTCCAGCCCAAGGAGGACCAAGTTGTGTTAATTCAGCCTGCTCTTACTGAAAGGTTGCCAGCCCCCTGCACTACACTACAAAATGCAGGGGACCCATGACTGTTCAGAGCAAGTCTAAACTGCAGTCTATCTAGCTATGTCTTTGTGTTTGCTGTGCACTGCCTTTTTAAACCTCGAAGAAGCCTGCTATCTACACGGCCAGGCTGCCATTTTGTATTCAATCCACTACAGGCTATCATAGACAAGAGGCACGTCCGTGGTGTGCTCCCTCACCGATATCTGTTCTCTTTACAGCAAAGTCTGTTCTAACTAAAAGTATGGGTTTGCTTTCAATGTCTGAAAAGATGTCATACAATTTGAATGCAAGCAATTATCAGGAAGGGGCAGCTAGACTGAAAGCTCTTGGGAGATGGGATGCTTTTCTCTAGCCCCTTCCCCACTAGCTTTCCACTGAAGACATGAAGGTGAGTGCATGCATGTGTGTGTGAAAGAGAGAGAGAGACAGGAAGAGAGAGAGTCAGTGACAGAGTCTTACAGATTGATGCATGTCCACCATATTTTGGTGCACCTCCATTAAGGCTACGGGGTTATTTTAATTAATTTGCTAAAAAGACTAATTCTCCCTGGGTGAGAATGGCAGCATCATTGTGCACCATGCCCTTGAACGGCCTGTCTTGTCTCTCCAGACTGGAAAGTAACCTGGCCAACACAGTTCCATGCATTTCTTACAATGCACTCACCATGAGCGTGGTACGCAGAAGTGCTGAATCCTCACAGCACCTCTGAAAATCAGGCCATGTAGCCTCTTGCAAATTCCATCCTGGTGTGCTTAACTAAAGGGCCTGGGGAAAGAAGTTCTTTTCTTTAGCCAACACACAGACACAGCATAGGCAGTAGTGCAAGCTTCACTGTACTACTGGTCTCTTGACTGGGACTGCTAACAAGATGCCCAATGAATGCCATCTGTTGTAGTTGTCTTTGAAATCCAGGCACTTGCCCATGGGGGAGTGGACCAAGACTGCCCCCTCTTTCAGCACAGGCCACAAGACACACAGTATAATAATTTCTAAAATACAATGATATTTATCAGCAAGTCTCTTTCAGCGGCAGGGGCTGGGGCAGGTGCAGGAGGGCCATTTTATTCCCTGTAAATTCCAGGTTCAGCCAGAAGCTATAGACAGCACATAACCTCCCCCAGCCCACCCCGAGCACAAAGCACGGATCACACAATTGAGTACCAGTCCTTTGCAAGTATTAGTCTGGCACTGGCTGGCAGTAGATTCTGCCTCTTCTCGGCTTTCAGCGGGTAGGAGGGCAGGACGTATTCCCAGCCTGAGTCCCCTTAGCAGTTAAGTATGATTTACAGCAAGCAAAATCTCAGGACATCTGCAATGACAGAGCTTCAGTGAGCATCATAAACACACGCACACACACAGAGCAGGAAAAAGGCTGAGTTGCACCCCTTTGCTACCACAAAGCAGTCAAGAAAGAGCTCTCAGGAAACAAGGTACCATTCAGCTTTTGCTTTTACATACTGTACAGAGATCTATAAATAGCTCCTTGGCATTGATATTCACAGCTGGGATCCTTCAATGGTGAATTATAAAGGAGGCAAAATGTCTCCAGCTGCTTCCCAACCTGCAGATGAAGAAAGCAGAGACCCCAGCTACCAGATCTCTTGTCCCGGCAGCCTTCCCAAGTGCCCTCTTCCTCAGCGATGTCTCACTCTAGCAATGCTCTCCTCCCTCCTCCGGACTGGTTGCCCATCATGACATGTTGACTGTGCCAGTCCTAACCTGCGCCGCGTTTTGCTTCACCTCCGGTTCTAAAAGGGATCAGTGCAGGTCCCCATCTGTTGCTCTGCACCGCCGCTCCGCTGAACAGACAGACGTGTTGGTAAAAAGAAAAAAGAAAAGAAAAGAAAAATGAAAATGAAAAAGGTCCTTGTGCCCACAGCTGCCAAACGAAACCTGGAAACCTCTTGTCGTGTTCCTCGGAACACGCTTGTCCCAGCCATTACAGCTGCTGTGGGATCCCCTGTTCCTTGTAGCCTGTGAGGGGGAGGGAAGGGAACACGATTAAAATGTTGTTTTGTGGTTCAAAGCCTTGGCAAGCTTTACACAAGCGCTAAGTCCTGAGCCTGCCCTGCTTCAGAGCAGCTTCTGAGATAGGTCTGGACAGCCATCATGTTGGCCAGATGAGAGGAGTACTTGGCTTAAGAGTATGCACACGAGACGTGCTGATGTGACCCATTTGGAGGTGATGCAAATACTGACCGATGTGATTCCCAAGTTCTGCCCAGAAATTGGAAGTGGCTTGACCTGAATTGTTGCTCCTACAGCTATGGTTGCATTAGGGAGGGCTGGGAGGCACAGTTTGTTGTATGCACAGCTAGCTTTAGGGCAACAGCATGGTGTGGAGCAGCAGCTGTGATTCCCTTCTCTGGTGCTCTCAGAGCACTATGGTTGAAGACAGGGCCTGAGGACCCATTCAAACTCCTGTCCTGCCAAGCTAAACTCTCCTTTTGCTATGTCTTTTAGACTCCTTCTAGTCCTCCCTTAAAATCCACCTCTGTTATGACATCTACAAAAACTCTTGGCCATGATTAGGTGTGCTGGCAGTGCTGTTTATTGGAATGATCGTCATCATCTCTCTGTTACCTTGGGGTTTCTCATCTGTTTGTGGTAGCTGCCAGCAACTGCTCATGATAAATGCAGACTTTACACTCTTTGGGACAGGCCTGATCTTATATTTTTATGACTGTAGAGCAGCAGCCAGCAACCTTTTACTGGTGGGGTCTAGCTTAGGTCGTAGGCAAACCAATTAACTAGGATGCAGTTGCCACTGCTGGCACCTGGGTCAGCACAGGGAGCTCCCAGTTGCCTGACTGAGATGCTTGCTGCTCATCCACTACTGCTTCCCAGTGGCTCTGTGGGCTGGGCTGTAGGTTGCCAACCTTTGCTGTAGAGTGTCTTGCATAGTGGAGCCCTGACAGGGGCATCTAGGAGCTACAGGTAATGCTGAAGATGATTTTTTGGATGAATAGTTCATTGGCTAAAACCCCCCCACACAGTTTGGAGGCTCTTACAATCATTTGTGAATACAGACTGTATTTGGTAAAGTGTTTCTGTGAAAAAACAAAGAATAAGGACGTTTTGGAAAAGTCAAGCTGCCAGGAAGCCATCAAGCCAGGAAATCAGTTCCTCACCCAGTTCTGAACCAAAGTGGTCAGAATGGCACCTCTTTCACTGCATGAGCCATGGTGCTTGGGGGGAAAGCAAATGTCAGCGCCCTGCCCGCCTCATGGGAGCTCACTGAAAGAGGGAGCAACCCTCACAGCAGCAACCTCTGGATCTTCAAAACAGATTTCCCAGTGGCAAACTCACTGCTTGTTCACAAAGGGATCACAGAAGTGGCTCTATACATGAGGAATCAGCTTTCCCCAAATTTTGCTTTGAGTTTGGGAATTGAACCCATTGTGAAGCTTAGCTGAACCCATGTAGTTTTGACTGGTTTTCATCCAGAGCCACAGATCAAGCCAGGCTTGGCTGAATCTTGGCTTCCAGCAGCCCACTGAAAGCTCTGTGAACTTCTGTTTTCTTTCTAGGAAGCTTGTATCAAGTGCAGGCTTTGGAAGCCAGGTGAATATCCCCAGTGTTTACAATGAAGGGTTTGCACAGCTCTAGTTTTCAAACAGTGACTCCCTCAGCAGGTTTTCCCTCTGAGATAATGAATATCATACAGAGCACAGTTGGACTTCTCCATCCCATGTTTCAGGAGCCACATGCCTTATGCAGTACAGAGCACAGTTTACATTTGGGGGGCATCAATTTCTCTGGTGTTTGACAGGTCTTTTTTTCTTTTTTGGTCTTGTTAGTTTTCCCTGCACCACCACACCTACAGTACTGACTGTAGGATGTGCAGCAAAAGGTCAGCCTGGAGAGGTTGGGGTGCTGCAGAAGTGTGCAAGATAGATTAAATGTCTGCGGTGTTCTCAGTGCTGGCTGCTTGCACACTAAGAGCTTCCTGTAAATGCTAACTTTTCTGTTTGAATTATCGCGTGCATATATGTAGGATGACAACATAGAATTAAGGGAAATGCAAGCCTCTATTACCCCCAGGGTGTTTCAGCAACTGCTCTTTCTAAACAATGCTGGATGGCATAAAAGCTTCAGTGGCAACTTCATGTGGGAGGCTACCAAAAAGTTTGTATTTTCTTTTTCTCATTTAAATTTAAGAGCATCAGTTTAACTTGTTTCTGTTAAACTCCACATTAGTTAAATTAATGTAACCCTTTGTGCAGATGCTCACATATTGGTTGGAAATAGTTAATCATTTCAACATGCACCTCTAAACTTACATGTGCAAAGTAAGGTAATATAAAACCTGATCTGTACTGACATGTGTAATTGGTGTAATGATCTCATTTAAGAAACAAAGTTTCCTACATTTCAGTAGAAACAATTATACCAGTAAAAGCTGGCAAGTAGATGGGGTCAACAGCATAAACGAGCTTGTTATTCCTCTCGTACAGGAGTAGCTAGCCTGGAATGCAGCATCTTGATGTCAGTATAACTCCTTGGTTTTAGTACTTTGAGCAGATTAATATAGTTAAAACAGTATAGTTTTCTAGTATTGATGGCCCTTAGTTAGGGCTAATTCAATCTGAGCGTGACCACCCACAGAACTGCATCAATTTAATTCTATCAGTTTAACATCGCACCTTTAGGTAAACTGATGTTATTTTGCATGTAGGCCAGAACCCAGGAACTAAACCACACATGGGACCATCCTCTTAGGTGATTTGGAGATGCCTGCACACACACATGTACACACACGCACATACACATACACAGAGACACATTTTGGCAGAAAGTGAAAGCCTATTGAGGCAAGAGGTCTGTACCTGCGGCAAAGGGACATTGGCTTCAGTGGGAGTTTGTCTGAGGAGGTAAGTCAGAATTTTGCCCAGTGGAAGTTAACAGGCATATTAGAAACAAAACTTACCTTGTGAAACTTTGATGATGGACAAAAGGAAGCAAAGGAAACATGAAAGAAAGAGAGAGGGAAAAATATAACTGTAAAGGGACTATTCAAAACATAAAGAACCAGAAAAGAATGAGTAAATTGAGGCTGCAGAGTAAACAGAGAACAGCTGCTCTACAATTAAACATTCACACAGATCTAAACATTCTGTGGCTTTATGTCTGTATTTAGCTAAAATACTTACATTTCAAGTAGCTGATTTTAGTTGGGGATTTTGTGTGCGCAAAATCAAGTAGTTGATTTTACTTGGGGATTTTGGGGGGAGGTGGGGGGATCCTCAGCTTGAACATGACTGGACCTGGGCTGTAGAGTTGGGAATGGCACTTCATAAACCAAGAGGTTATCTGACAAAACCTAAGGCAGTAACACTGTGAAAGTGTGTTGTGTTGGCTGAAGAGAACTGCTGAATTGGGGGCATCGGGAAGCAGAACGCTATCCTTACAGGAAGATACATAGTGTGAAAGACTGGAAAAGACAACTCCTGGGTTCTTCTGCCACTTAGGCAAGAATTAACTGTAGGCACCAAGTAAATCAGTAGCCAATCTGTGCCTCAGTTTACCCATTTTGTACAAATGGGACTTAGACTAGAAGAAATGGGGTGGGACTAGATGACCTCCGAGTGCCTTTGTAACTTGATGATCTTAGGATAGTGCCTAGCACTTGGTTAAAATGATCAAAGTTGGGTTATCGTCAAAGTTGGTAAAATACTTTAGGGACCTTATAGTAGTGTTAGAGTGATGTTGCAGCTGTGACGGTCCAGGAAATATGTGAGAGGCAAGGATTTTTGTGGGAAGTAGACTTTACTGGCCCAACTGCATGGTTGGAGCTGACTTAGACAAGCTTTCAAATGCAGGGCACTCTTCTTCAGGTTTCCCTCAGGTTTTAATCTTTCACTGCACCTGCTTTCTCCTAAGACCTGAGGAAGAATGCCTTGCATTTCAAAAGCTTGTCTAAGCCTGTCCCAGTTAGGCAGTTGGGCCAATAAAAGATACCATCCACAAAAATCCTTAAGAACCTTATGTTACTGTAGCATCAATCAGGACTGATTATGAGATCTCAGAAAGGACTACTTCCACATGCTGTCCTCTGGATGGGTAAACCTTAGAAAAATAACTATAGGTCATCCTCAACATTTATCTCCTCCCAGGAACGCTTGTTTAGTCAGATAACTGGCCTCTCTTTTTCTATTGTGGACCTCGAACACCCTCCCTATCTGAGCTTTGCTTTGACAGGATGGAGAAAAGACTTTCTAAAGTCCCCTATTATGCCCAAATACAGTAGCTAGGTAATTCTTCAGTGTGGTTAGCGGGCTCTGAACACTATAACTAGCAGAGGAGTGATGAGTGGACAGCAGGATTACAGGTATTTCCTTATTACCTGTTGGGAGTAAATCCTTGAGAATCAGATTGCTGTCACCTATGCAGCCTGCTACAAACTAGCAGTGAGAGCCCGCTGCAGCAGGAACATCAAGCATTCCTTACGTTAGGCAACATTACCATATTTATTCACATACCACATGCCCCTGAATAAGTTGTGTACCTTGTTTTGGGCAAACAGAATGAAGAAAAACATATTGTTCTTTGACCAAAGAGATGGGGAGCAGCCAGAGACTTGCTTGCCATTGCAGGGGCTGCAAGCGCCAGCTGGGCAGAGCAGAAGCAGAGTCCTGTTATCAGCCTCTCTCCTTCCCCCAGTTAAGATCCTGCTACTGCAACAACAATGCTAACCCTATTACAGCTGTAGCCTAACCAAAGGCAGACCAACACTGTTATAAAAAAGCTTAATTAAGTAGTGGCTGTGAGGGGGTTAAGTCTGTAGTTGTTGGTTGCACAGCAGGAAGAAGAGGGGATAAGAAAGAGGAATCTTGCTCCATGCTACCCAAGCCTCCAGCCCTGGTGAAAATCAATCTCCTTGTTTAAGACACACACCCCAGTTTTCCATTGCTCATTTTTTCAGGGAAGGTGGATGTGGTATGTGAACAAATAAGGTATTCTTGGCACAGCCACATATGTTGCAAGTGGAGGATAAGAGGCTGAGTGAGAGCCTCTTTACAAAGGGCTTGGTAGAGCCTTTTTGCTGTGGATGCTTGTCCAGGGCGGTCTGGGGGAAACCCAAGAGCTCAGTTCACACAAACAAAGATTTAGGGGTACATCTACTGTGTAGCCTCTACTGCTGTTGTTGCACAGGCACCCCCTAGCATAGACGCAGCAGGTGATGAGAGGGATTTTTCCCCTGCAAGTGTAGCTAGGGCACCTCTGCAAATGATGTAACTTAAGCTGATGAAAACACTCTACTGTTGGCATAACAGCTTCCATATCAGGGGTTTTGCTGGCATAGTTATGTCAATTTGCCATGGCCAGCTAACAGTTTCATTTCACTGTAGGTCTGTACAATCTCCTCATGAATACAACAGATACACAAAGACTTTAGCTCATAAACACAGCTCGGCAGCTAGCCACATTTAAAGCAAGAAGTGGGACAAAAAGAGATGGGGTGGGGAGGTATGAAGAAGAGGAAAGACAGAATCAATAAGGTTATCAAAGTGTTCCCTTCAAGCCCAGCAAACTCTTTTTGCTTTTACAGCCCAAGTAAACCAAAGGGCTGTTGCAAATTCACAAGGCAGGTGAGAGAAAAATACCTGTTTAGTATCTAATGAGGCCAGCTGGCAATTCATTTGAATTAAGAAAGACGGTGGAAAATGTCCCTTAAATGTGAAATTAGCAGTGATTATAGATTTCATAGACATCAGGGCTGGAAGGGACCTCGGAAGATCATCGAGTCCAGCCCCCCGCCCAAAGGGCAGGAAGTCAGCTGGGGTCATAGGATCCCAGCAAGATAAGCATCCAGTTTCATCTTGAAGGTGTTCAATGTAGGCGCTTGAACCACCTCCGGTGGCAGGCTGTTCCAGACCTTGGGGGCTCAGACAGTAAAGAAGTTCTTCCTTATGTCCAGCCTGAAACAATCTTGAAGTAGTTTGTGACCATTCGACCTCGTCATCCCTTGGGGCGCTCTGGTGAACAAATGTTCCCCCAGATGCTGGTGGTCACCCCTGATAAACTTGTAGGTGGCCATCAGATCACCCCTGAGCCTGCGCTTTTTCAGGCTAAAGAGCCCCAGGGCTCTCAGCCTGTCATCGTAGGGTCTGCTTCCCTGACCTCTGATCATGCGCGTGGCTCTTCTCTGGACTCTCTCAAGCTTCTCCACATCCTTTTTGAATTGTGGAGCCCAAAACTGGACGCAGTACTCCAGCTGCGGCCTCACTAAGGCCGAGTACAGGGGGAGAATGATGTCCCGGGATTTGCTTGAGAAGCATCTATGGATGCAAGCCAGCGTTTTGGTCGCTTTACTAGCCGCCGCATCGCATTGCAGGCTCATGTTCATCTTGTGGTCAATGATGACCCCCAAGTCTCTTTCTTCCATAGTGCTAGCCAACATAGCACTGCCAAGCCTATAAGGATGCTTATAAAACTGAGTGCAATTGATACTGCTTCTTTGATAAAGTGCAGCATAAAAAACACAAAAGCATCCTCTAAACTGTCTTTGTTAAACTGGTTCCCCCAACACCCACTCCTCTCCACTGGTTTTACAAAACCAGGCAGTGTTATAACTTGCTAAAGATTCTAGCACCAGGTCCCAGACAGAAGGTCAGTCTGCCACAGTGTTACACTGAGAAATTTGCAAAGCTGGCCCAACAACACAGCTCCATCCTCGAGGTCTAGGAATTCATATGCAGGCAGTTCTGCAAGGTTTCCCACCCTGGTTCCTACTGTGGGGGCTTCTGCAGGATATTAGTACTTGCAAGTATCTTAAGTCTCTGCAACTATACAGCTATTTAAGTACAAGGCTCTCAGATGAGGCAGACAGTCAAATGCTCTTCTAGTTTCTTCTGTAGCTGAGTGTCGTGAGAATAAACTCTGTAATCTTTCCCTGGAATAAGACTATGACCCCTCTAGTGCCTCGTCATCACACCACACTCTAGCAAGCTAAATTTGTTACATCTGTACTAGCATCCAAAGCTGAAATATCAGGCACCAGTCATAAGTGAAATGCATTGGCTATGTGATACGGTAGCTCAGGATCAGAATAGCAGACAAAGTCACAGTTCAAGATACAAATTACCATCATACAACTAAAGTCTGTCTAGTACATTTGTATAATAATGCTTGCACTTATCCTATAAAACTGGCACTAGTTCATCACACAAAACCCAAAAGCAAAATGCTGGGTCCGGAACAAGGACCTGGGACCCCCTATATTCTTGTCTCACTTCATTGCTGGCCCTTCCTGTTTTGCGACATGTTGCGGTTTCTGAGGCCTTTAGACCCCCACTATCTGATAGCGGACAGTGACTATCACACAATCCATGTACATGTGATGCATCTGTAGTCCTTATGGAGCTAGGCAACTTAGCGTGAGGAAGAACAGACTAGATCTGGGTGCAATTTTTCTAACAAAACATTTTTCTTTTTCCTAAAAAAATAAAAATGCAGATTCTAATAGACCAGACTATTTTACAAATGTGTGGTGGTTTTGGCAAATTGCTTTAGTTCACCCGCCCCCATAAACATGAAACATTTCATTTTGACTCTTTTTTTTAACAATACATTTTGATTTTTTTCTATTCAAAACCATGCTTCAGTTTGAACTTCAGTTTTATTTTAACAATTAAAATAAAAACAAAACAGAACATTTCATTTCAGGTTAAATGACATGTTTCATTCAACCTATTCTATTTTTACTTCTTGAGTTTTTTAAATTAGTTGTTTTTTTATAATCAGCCCCAAACAAAACACATTTTGATTTTTTATATTGTAGGTGAACTGGGAAAAAAAATCATTTATTTGCACAACTAAAAAAAGGGACATTCCCATAAAACAAGCCTATAAGAAGATCTCACAAGCCCCAGCTTGTCCTTGTCACACTGTCACTGGTTATTATTCTATATGTTACACTGGAAAATACAGTTTGCTTCTAGCTTCCTTCACCCTCCTCATTCACTTGCTGAATTCTGCTGTTATGTTCTGGCACCCCTTAGCCAAACCTAATCACATGCCGCCTCCTGCTTGGCAGATGTATGCTTTTCTCTGAGATAGTATCTGCCAGATCTTGAATTTACCAACGGAAGCTAAATTGGCAATGGGAGCAACTTGTAACAGATGCTTCCAAGCTGTACTTTTTTTCCTAGCAACAAGGCTGGAGAATTAATAAGAGCCTCCTGAGACCCATCCTTTCTGCCTGGTGCCCAGATGATGGGCACTATACCAACCAAAGACAAATCCCCAACTTCAGGCAGGTGTGTCAGTCTGAATCGATACTTTCTTGCCTTCAGCAAATCTGGAATTGTCACTAGACCAATTCAGCACTGAATGTGGTCAACAAAGGAATGGTAAGTAGATAATAATCTTTATTAAATTGCACAGAAATCAGGCAGGATCTCAAGTTATATATAGGAATCACTTCATCCATCCCTGAAACATAATCACCTCTCAGGTGGAAAATGGCATCTGTTTAATAGCTCATTGTTGTGTGATAGTAAGCCTTTTCGGGAATGGACTATCTTGTGTTTGTACAGTGCCCAGCACCCTGGGGCCCTGAGCCTCACAGATGCCTTATGTATTACTGCTTTATAAGTGCTACATATTAATTATTGGTTCAATATGGGCTATGCCATTAATTAATCTGGAAGCTGAAGTTGGTATAAAACACAGTAGGCTGTTTTGTAAGTGGCATGTTTGGAGATCTGGGATGTGCTTCCTATTTTTTTTCCTGGGAAAACTTTAAGGAACTGGTTTTGATCTAGGAAACCTTTAGTGGCCAAGCAAGTGAAAATATCTCTCATCCCTTGTCATATTGCGCTTGATCTGGTCAGCAGAGATAAATGAGCTGGGGCACCTCAAATAAAAAGGGAGGGAGCTAATGGTAGGATGTTTTCCAGGAATAGCCTTCAATTTTAAAGATGGTGTTAACTAAGTGGGAAGATACAACTGGGCTGCTAAGGAAGCAAGTGTATATTCAAACCCAGGGGTGGGCAAAATATGGCCCGCAGGCTGGATCTGGCCCACAGAGGGGCTTTGTCTGACCTGCAGCAGGTCTCTCGGTCCTGCCTGGCCCAGGCACCGCCCGCCCATGGCACGTCCTGCCACCTCCTGGGCACACAGTGGGGCTGGGTTAGCTCTGCAGCTCGACTGCCTTTCTAGGCAGCCCAGGCAGCAGCAGCACCATGGTACTAGTGGGGACCCATGCACACAGCCCCAACCCAGCTTGCCCCATGCCTGCTCTGCATTCACCCACCCAGGCTCAGCAGCAGCAGCAGCGGCAGTTGCCAGGCAGAAACTGTTCCTTGGTGTGGGGGAAAAGCAGCCCTTCCTCCTTGCTACTGCCGTGTCCTTCCTGCTGCAGCTGCCTGGAGCCCACGCTGGGCTGCCCTTTGTCTGCTCTGCACTGCCACCGCTGCCTGGCTGGGCAGCCCGGAGGTAGTGGTGATGGCGGTGGAGACGCAGGGTAGCCCAGCTCAGGTTCTGGGTGGCTGCAGGAGGAAGGGGTG
>NW_005841862.1:3699572-3782104 GCF_000455745.1 Alligator sinensis
GGGGCCACTTTTCCCCCACCCCAAGCAGCAGTTTCTGCCTGGCAGCTACCAATGCTGCTGCTGCTGAGCCTGGGCAAGTCTGGAGCAGGCACTGGGTGGGTCAGGTTGGGGCTGTTTGCATGGGTCTCTGCTGATACCCCAGGGCTGGGGCCAGCAGTAGCAGCAGCTGGAAAAAGCTGCTGCCTCCTGGGCTGCCTAGAAAGGCAGTTCAGCTGCAGAGTAGCCCCAGCCCAGGTGTGTATCCAGGGGGCGGCAGGAAGTGGCACGGGCGGGTGGTGCGGAGCAGGCTGTGTTGGGGATGTGCACGCGGGTTCTGGCTGAACTGCTCCTGCCAGGGTGAGTCCAGAGCAGGCGTGGGACAGAGCTAGGGCTGCGTGCTGTTGGCGGTAGCGGGGAGGTGCCACAGGGCACGCGGGCTCTGGGTTGTTGGGCTGGGGCAGCTGCTGACTGGCTCAGGGGGGTGTGCATGGGGGGCTCCCATGCACACCCCACCATACCCTCAAACCCTCCCTCACAAAGCCCACAACCACACCCTCCACTACACACAATCACACAGCCCACAAATGCTGCACTCACCCCACATTGTCCCCCACAGCCCTCCCCATTTGCACCCCCCACACACACTACCATGTGCATTTGGGGGGAGCCCTGCTTACTGCTATGCACACACACCCCACCACACACACCCCCACACCCCCCATGCACACCCCCACACACCCCAGCCACCCTCCCCCTCCATGCACCCCACAGCCTCCCACAACCCCCAGACCCACCCACACATCCCCACAACCACCCCCAAAAAAACTCCTATCCACCCACACACACCCTCCCTCACACCCCACATCCACACACACACACCCACAGGCCCCCACAAACCCTATACCCACCCACCTACCCACCCCTCCACATCCCCACAATATACAAGAGTAACACTTCATTTTGAGCTATTATGCAATCGTCTCTATATACACAACATAAACACACACAAATCAGGACAAAAATATTTTTAAAAAATTAATATATGTTATTATGGATGTTTGATTTTTAGTAGATAATTTGGTTTTTTTCCAGTTCCAAGATGGCAAACCCCTTTCCCAAAAGCAGTACTATTGGGGGTAAAGGGAGGGACTTCTGGTGGCAAAAATCAGGGATTAAGGGGCGGGACTTCCATCAAGGGGTGGGGCTACCCTTGCGGCCCTCCACAGCTCACCAAAACTCATTAAGCAGCCCTCCAACCAAAATAATTGCCTCTGCTCAAACCCAAACTGCTGCAACATCAGGCAAGGAGCCATTGGAAAGCAATAGCAGGATTGAGCAGTGTGAGGTCACTGCTTAGTACTACCACTTCCCTAGTGGCCTCATTAATTAAAAAAAAAGCATATGAAATTTCTAGTCGTTGTGGCTGCGTAGAAAACTTTCCAGGTGTGAATTAGTATCCTATGGTCTTACTTAGCCTTCACAGAGAGTAAAATGACAGCTCCAAACCATTCCCGGTGATCACAGCACAGCTGGTTCTGAAGCATAATAACAATGTACTGGTTAACTTTGCACAGTTTGGGGCTGACAGCTTTAGCAGCAACATGCAGCTGTTTCTGGGGCTGTGAACAGCTTGATGTTCTGGGAGGGGACTGAGGAGAGGTAGAACTAATCTTTCTGTGGTACGGCTGAGATACCTCTTCTGTATCATTTCACTTTGTTATTCAATGAAAGCTACCTGGTGGAGTTCCCACTTTCCTTGTTTCAAGTGCTGAGTTCTGGTAGTTGCAGGGGCCACATCTGAGTTCAAACAATATAGCCAGAAATGAATGAGGTGGGGAAGGGGGAAGTATCATACACTACTTACTAGCAAGAATGACCATGTCCATCCCCCAAAATATACTCATGATCCAGCCAACCATCACGATAGCCGTCAGGATCTGAATGAGAGCTGCAGCAATGTTCAACCAGAAGACACAGCACATGTGTCTGTCAGGGAGGTCAGTCCGGGCTCCGCACAGCACTGTGAAGGCAGACACAAATGTTCCTGTGGGAAAAACAGTAAAAACCCAATGAAGGCAATGGTGCTGAAACAGCAGAGCTGGGATGTTAGTCTTCTCTGACAAAGGGAAGCTACATCCAAAGTCCCTCACTTTTAAACTCCTATTCCATAGCCGCCTTCTGTTTGTGGCTGCAGTTACAGAAATGCTAAAAACATGCAACTTTTGGCAAAATGTACCCTGGTGCCCAAAGATCTCAGGAGAGGCTGATTCCTTCAGAGAAACAAAGGCCGGGGTAAGCTAAGGTCACACCTGGAGAACAGCTAACTCTAGGAAGCTAAAGCCCAGCTGGAATAGCCCAGGTTTCATGGCTGTTTGGCATTCTCTGGGCTTGGAGGATTCAAAACACAGGGCTCTCTGGTATGGCAGGAAGCTAGCTGCCAGCATTGTCTTTGACTGACTAGCTGACCTTTGGCAAGGCAGCCTGGCTTCCCTTCATAGTGCTCTGGCTTTGCTTCCCCAATATCAGCTTTCAGGAAATGATCTGGTGCCTTAACTGTACTCAGAATAACCCTAGGCTATCCTGCATTTAATGTCCAGACAATATGGTGGTGACTGCTACAGAAGTGCATGCATTACAAATTCAGTAATAAAAAAAAATCAGGAACCAAGTTATATTGAATTTAAATTCCAGCCTTGCTTTGTTATTGCTTTACAATAAGCAAAGCTGACACAGGCCACTCATTTTAGCAGGCTGAATCGCCGCCTCCTTCTGGCCCTAAGAGAACCCCCAGCACACACAGACATGCTCTCAGTGACTCCTGCAAAACTAAACCATTAACTGCACAGCATCACCAAGATGGAAAGTTTCTGCTTTCAGGATGGAACTTGTTGCCAAAGATAATGTCTCCCATCCCTATGAAATTCTGCAAAAGTCCAATGGCATTCTCTGTGCTCTGCATTGACCTCTCAGCTAGAGCTACCAGCAGAGTTTCTTCTTCTTCTTTACATTCCCAATACCTGAGACAGACGACTGTAATAG
This sequence comes from Alligator sinensis, assembly GCF_000455745.1. Lineage (NCBI taxonomy): Eukaryota > Metazoa > Chordata > Crocodylia > Alligatoridae > Alligator > Alligator sinensis. Next base: position 3,702,591 of record NW_005841862.1, read on the forward strand.
CAGGATGGGACCCTGGTTCAACTACTGCTTCTAAATCCAATTCCAAGAAAATAATCACTGTGATCCACATACTCTCTGGTAAATACCACTGTGTCACTGGTTCATGCTTGGGTAAATACTGTATTTCTCAGAGAGCTAAGGATTCTGAGTCTAGTGTTTACAGCTGTGAGGGCTTAATCCAGCTCCCACTGAAGTCAAGGTGGGGGTTTGCCATGGGAACAGGACCAAATCTTGAAAGGTCCAGTGCAGTACTTCTCAAAACTTGGGGGGGGGGGCACATACCCCTTCTTAACTGTATTATAGGGTATGCACCCTTGTAGTTCCATGTCATGGATACCAGTGACACTTTCTGCTACCATAACCACACTACGATCTTGCCAGTGACCAAAAAGATACTGTGTAGTTCCTATTTTTTCCTTTTCCTCCATCTGTATTTCCTCTTTCCCCATCTTCTGCTTTCCCTTTCCTTCTTCATCGTGAGTACCTGCTGGAACTTTGCTGCATATCTATATGCATACCCTATTTTGAGAATTACTAGTCCCGTACTTTAAGTAGAGGCCCAAGAGTCAACATATCTAAGATCTTTTCTCAACTCCATCACAGACTTGTGTGAATTTGGACTTATGTCTTAAGGCCAAATCCTGTACTGATATAAAACAGTAAGAGCGTATGTACTGTCTCTTTAAGAAAGGTTATGAATCAGCCATGGCCCAGTCTCAGTTCAGTTGGGGTCAAAGGGATTTTGGCAGATGTAGTCCTCAGAGGACCCTTGATAATTCAGAATATTGCAAGGCCCCGTAGGAAAGAGTGTGAGAGCATAAGGAAAGAGAAAAGGTCTGGAATGAAATTCTCCATTAACAGAGCTGCATAGGAAGGGGCTGTGAGCAAACTTAAGGAGACAGAGTTGCACCAAGTGCAGAAGGAGACTGCATGTAAAGGAGTTGAGCATCAGAAGGAAACAGAGTGCCAGCTTTGTGTTGTGGGGCCCACGGCTGGAGCTTTCAGAGAGGATGGGAAGCCCCTGTCACTTGCCAGAATCACAAGGACAAACTACACTGCTTAGTCCAGGGAAGGTGAAGGAAGCAGATGGCTTGGGAGGATAATTGGTTATTTCAGCCATGTTTTAATGGGGAGTGAAAGGTGTGGGCGGACCAGAGAGAAAGTAGCACGAACATCCTTAGTCTGTCGAGGTCAAGCAATGCCTGCTATCGAAAAACCTGGAACTGTTAGGAGTCAAGTGAGAGCCAGGCAGGGCTGCAGGAGTATCCCTGCATCAAGTGAGCTGAAGGACTTTTGTGTCCTGGAAAAGCCAATGGATCATTTGTGGTCTTCCAGCTTCTCTATTTACCCTTTAAGATGACCTTCTGGCTGAGTGAAAGGGCCACCTTGTACTCCAGGAAAACTGGAACCCTGTGTTACTGTGCCACAACAAGGAGACAGCAAACCAGAGGGGAAACTACAAGATCGACACATCCAGTGCCAGAAATGTAAGGATTTGTTACTACGTCCTCTTATGATGACACTGGGTCCAACAACGTTGTAGCAGGTGCGACTCAGGGCATGAAGTGCCATGTTCTGCTCTTAGTGCCTCAGCTTCTGCACGGGTGAGAACAAATATAGAGTGCAGGTGATCAATGGGATTATTCTTTCCAATCTTTAACTTCTTCACCAACTTAAATCCTTTGGCAGCCTGGGACAGAGTTATGTGGAGCTGTTAGTTTACACAGTGCTTAATTTATATCTGTGGAGACAGGAGGCTGCTCCCAAAGAAAAGCTTCCATCTCTCTAAATAAATCCCTCATATAAGTATTAATAGGCAAATACATTAATATTTCATAGCACTCTCAAATCTTCGCAGAGAGTTAGTAGGAGACAGTATTATTAGTTGCACAAGGTTTGATCAGGAGGGTTTGGGCCATTTCCCTGCTTAAATTGCCAGCTGTTTTCTGCTGTGAGAAATCTCTGAGATGCCTTTAACTAACCAGGCCATGCCTACTTCTTGCCTAACACCTTTGCAAGTGACTTAGCAGGCATTTTTCTAATCACCAGAAAGACACAAAGAGGGGAAAATAGTATGTTACTATTAAAAAATGTGGCTCCACAAAGAGTGTGCACAAGAAATGAGGTGCTAATGAGAGATTGCACCTCCACACAAGGCTTCCCAGGACTGAGCAGCACAGCTAACTGCTCAGCTGCTCTAACAAAGAATAAGAGACTAAATCAGCAGTCAGTGCAGAGTGATTCTGAGTTACTTTCCTAGCACTTGGTTCAGGTTGGGCAAAATTTAAAAAACTTGCAAGCACTTGTTCAAATTGCTTAATACACAACAGGTGCAGGGTTACATGGCACAGGCTGCTTTCTTGTACCATTTCTCTCCCTGTTAGTATAAAGTGGGTAATCCCTAAAGCATATTTTTTCACTGTTTTGTCTAATGCTAAATTTTTTAAAGAATGAGATCTTTTCAGTTTCCTATTGGAAGCTCTTCCACAGTTTGATAGTAGAAAGATTTTTTTTCTCCTGGATTTGCCATGTTGGATGAACATACCTAGTTCATTAAGTCTAGTATCCTGCTTCCATCAGTAGTCAGTACCTGATCATTGAGAGGTTGACTAGCCATCTGCTGAGCTAAATCATTGTGCAATACTGTAAAAGGGCAGAAGAAAATAATTTCCTGATACATATAACATGAGTTGCTGTCCTGGCTACTCAGTTATCCCTCTAAATATGGGTATCAACACATGTGACTGTCACGAAACTCTCAGCAATGCTTTCTTGAATCCTAATGTTGTGTATTACGCTTTACATCAGACATATATTACACTTTACATCTTTGGGTGTATTTACATGTGTAATTAGCATGTAACAATAAACACTGGTGCAGTTTGCACCGGAATGTATTGCACCTGCGACTGTAGCACTTGAGCTGGGTTAGAGAATCCCTCGCTGGCAAGGGGCCAGCCTGTCTGCCTGGGGCGCTCCACCCCAGCTCAGTGTGCTGCAGAGGGGATGGCTGGGACACAAGGGTGCTATATAGTGTGGGGCTAGCCAGCCCTCCTGCCCCAGCCAGCCCTGTCACTGTCTACATGTGTGTTTCGCCAAACGTAACTACTCTGCTGTAGCATAGTACTTGTCCCAGACTACTATCCTACAGGGGAGTTGATTAGTTTACTGCAGCTTAATTGCACCGCACATGTAGACAATGATGCTTTACTGTGGAGCTAACTAGTCTACTCCTCAGTAAATCACATGTGTAGATGTGGCCTTTAGATGCCACTATCAGCAAAATAGAGAATAATGCATAGTCCAGAAGACTATTCTACCCTTCAGGAATGGAGACTGTGGCACACATGACCCCTCCCAAACCTACTCCTTTGAATGAATATTTGGCCATAAAAGTGCTGTATAGTTATCTCTGTTCAATGTCCATGAGAGTTAGCCCCAAGCTGTTAAAGCAGTTAAGCCAAAAGAGGAGTGATTAATCTCCTTGGTTACAAGCTCAAATGCTCTGTTGGACGGCAGGCCCCATCCCTTTTAGCAAATGAGACTCTTCCAATCATTTAGACTGAGGGAAGAAGTCATTCAAATTGCATTTTGCAGGAAACCTTGGCCTACAGAGAGAGGTCCTGTAGTCCAAACCTAGAGTGGCAGGGAGATGGATTAGCAGGTTTCATCCATCTCTAATGTCTCTTGCTTCTGTGAGTCCCAGGGAGAGGGAGAGGAAGCGAAAGAGAACAAGAGGGAGAGCTAAAAAGCTAGAGGAAGATGACAGAGGGAGGCTGCAGCCTATTTTTAATCTCAGAACCTGCTGCAAATGCTAATTCCAACTGCTTTCTAATACTCCACATTCTGCTAAAGCCCCCACTTCTTTTCTTGCTGCTGACTTGAACTGATTTCATACTCCCACCTTTTTTTTCTGCATCTTGAAGTTGGGAGTAGAGAAGCAGTTTAGAGGCATTGTAAAGAAATTGAGTGGGTGGGAGCTGCTGAAGTGGTAGGAAGCAACCCCATGCTGGAACAATGTGAAGAGAGGGAGATGGTACTCTTCTCCCACATGAGAAATCCCCTCAAGGGTTTATCCTCCTACTGTTCAGCCTCCAATATACCCGGTATTACATGCAGAGCAGCAGATGTCTGAAGCTGAGTTCCATCTCTTTAGTTAACTGTTTCAGTGCTTCTTCATGCATGTCAAGACATAGGGTATGTTTCTACTGCTTCTGTGGTATGATCAGAAGCACTGGTGTTGAGTATGCCATCCATGCTCACTTGCTTCTGCTCCACACGCTCTTCGGCAAAAATGAGGCAGTGCAGCAGCCTAAGAGAACCCTAAAATAAGTATGCCCAAGAGGGCCAAAGCGGAGTTCGGGGCAGGTTGCTCAGGGCACTCCAAGGTGGCTATGGAGTCAGTGCAGACTGCAGTGCCACTCTTTGGGTCAAGATAGAAAAAAAATCTTGCTGACAGCCCAGAGTAACCAAAGCCCCATCCCATTTTCCTTGTGAAAGCCTAGTACACATTTGGCAGTCTCTCTGGAGACAGCGCTTCGGCCAGGGACAGAAGTTACACATAAACCTGTTTAAGTAATCAGAAACTGGTTTAAACCTGCAAAAGAACAGAAGCTCAGTGCACATAAACCAGTTTCAAAATGTCTGAAACTGGTTTAAGGTAAACCTGGCTGAATGTAGTATCAGACTTAACTGATTTGGGCCAAACTGGTTTATGCAATTTCTGTACCAGACCCCTTTTTGGTTTAAGTTAAACCAGAGTCCTCCAGCATCCCAGCATGCTCTGCAGCCCTGGGCTGGACTGTGCTGTCTGCTCCAGGAAGCAGGGCTGGCCCCACCCGCTCTGCTCTCTAGTCTGAGCAGGGGCAGGGACATGGCCAGATGCCGGTCAGCATGGCCCCCTTGAGGTGAAGGGGACAGGGAGGGGGTTTATTTCCCCCTCTCTCCCCTCTGCCCTCAGGGGACCCCAGCTGGTGTCTGCCTGGCTGGGGTGTAGCAGCCCCTATCAGGCATTTTCCCCCCACCTCACCTGGAGCGGGGGGGGCATGGCCAGCCACCTCCGGCACATGGGGACAGAGGAGGGTTTAATTTCCGCTCCTCTTTGTCCCACCCACACGGAGCTAGCCTGTGGCAGAGCCAGCTGAGCATGCAGCTGGGGGAGCAGCTCCTGCCCAGTGCCCCCTTTTACCCACAGCGGTGTGCATGGCACAGGCTCACCTCCTCAGGCCCGAGCCCTATTACCTGCAACTGCTGGGCACTGAGCTGGGCATGCCCTGCTCACTGTTCCCCTACCCGGTGGCAGGGGTACAGCACAGCCCTGTGGAACAGGCGCTACCCCTGCAACTTCCCCAATGGTAGTGCTGTTGCCATCACCATCAGGGTTGCCCACTCTGGCCATACTGGTAGGCGCCACCCGTGCCGGGCGAGCAGACAGCGGTGGAAGTGAAGCCGTACGGGTAGCAGCCCATGCCTGGTACACAGGGCTGTACTACGCATTTGGCTTCACCTCCACTGTCCCACCGCCACCTGGGGCATGGCCAGATGCTGTCCCCACCCAGGACCGCAGCTGGGGCTTGCCAGCTCTGGCCGCTGCCTCCACTGTTTACCCGCAGCAAGACAAACCCCGGCTGTGGTCCCCGGGGTTGGGGGGGGAGAAGAGGGGATGGAGGGAAGAATTAACCCCCTCCCTGTCCCCTTTACCTTAATGGGGCTATACCAGAATGGCATCCGGCCATGCCCCCACCCCTGCTGCTGAAGTGGCCAGGGGGGAGTAACCCTGATGGGGGCAGCAGCCCCTGTCATGGTGTCCCAGGAGCACAAGCCTCTTCCTCGTAGGGCTGTGCTGCGGCCAGGCAGAGCTGCCACAAATTGCATGGGGTGAGCAGCGGCACCAGGGCTCAGAGAGGTGACCATAGCCCCCCAAGCTCCTCCTAGTGCACTGCCACCATTTGCCTCACAGTCTGTGGCAGCTCTGCCCACCCTGCTCCTGCCCACAGTGCAGCCCCCCCACCAGGAAGAGACTTGCACTCCAGGACACCATGATGGGGCAGCAGTGGCAGGGGTGGGGTGTGGCCAGAGGCCAGCCAGCATGGCCTTCTTAGGTGAAGGAGTAGGGAGGGCATTTATTTCCTCCTTCCTTCCAGTGTCTGTTGAAGGGGGCTGGGAGGAGGCTTATTCTGCCTCTCGCCCCATACAGGGAGCGATTGGCAGAGGCAGCAGTCGGGGTTGGCAGTCCCTGGCTATGGCCCCCTGGGGACAGAGTGGGGAATAAACCCCCTCCCTGCCCCCTTTGCCTCAGGGGGCCATGCTGGCTGGTGTCTGGCCATGCTCCTGCCCCTGCAGCAGTGAGGGGGGAGTGCCAGGCAGACGCCGGCTCAGGTCTGTGCCGATGGGACAGGGAGGGGAGAATTAAACCTCCTCCCTGGCCAGTTTACTTGAGGCTACTGCTGGGGTTGGCCATGGCCTTCCCCTCCCACCCCCCAGCACAGCTTCTCTGCAGCCAAAGGCTGCTCTAGTGCCCCCCAGCATCTGGCCTGAGCCACTGCAGGCATGTACCTGCATTTCCTGATTCAAAAGGGAATGTCTAATCACTTACAGATTGGTTCAACCTACACAGGATAGACTAACCTGCAAAGATTGAATCAATTCAGGCTCCAGCTTTTTGAATGTCTGTCCCTAGCCTTTCTGTGTTAAACATGTGAACTCCTGCAGTGGAGCATGGGGTAGAACTACCAGAGACCAGTGGGAGGAGGAATTTAGTAGAGTGACTGGATGGACAGGTAAATCCTCCATGGCTTTGAAGATGGGAGCCTGAAAATCTGATCATCAATAACTCCCTGTTCAATTTGTGCTTTGTGTCCCTATACGGTAGCTGGTCAGGTATGCCACCTGTTCATGAATAAATCCTTCAGTTCAAGGGAAAGTAGCTTATGATTTTTAGCATTATAAATCTCAGTTGTGGCTCCCAGCAGCAATCCCTGATGGTAATTGTTACATTTGCACACACTGTATTTGTGCATATATACATATATCAGGTGGACATACGCATCTTGGGTATCTCTCTCTCTCTCTCTCTCAGACATGAACACACACACACTGTGTATGTTCAGCCTGCCTGATTTGTACAGGCTTACTAGACGTTTTCGTATAAATTGGTGCTGGTGCAATTGCCCATGATAAACATAGATTATCTGGATGTAGTTATACATGTTCTTTATCCATCCTGAGGGCTTTTTTGTAGAGGCTGGAGGGCATGTGGAGAGAGTAATTACAGTAGTATGGCAAAAAAGATCAGTTAACTGGGGAAACCCAAGGCAGAAAAGAGAGTGAGATGAGAAGATAGAAATGGGTAATGTTGTGGTTTTTTTAATATCAGAGTTAGAAAGGCCTTTTAAAACACCAAGGAGAGGCATTCATATTGCTGCTGCTCTTCAGAATGAGCGGTTCCTTTAAAGAACCCCTTTTTCTTTATCAATGGAAAAAAGTGAAGTTTAACACTAAGAACAAAGAGATGCAATAGGAAAGAGAGGGACAAATCGCTCCTGGGGAACAAGAGCAAGTTAACCACTTCAGCACTTAACCACTCCAGTGGAGTCTCAGTATGTATAATTAGTGACATGAGATAAGGTAGACTGTTTTTTGCCACACATGACTGAGCTGATGGTTGGCTGGTTTGGAGGGTGGAAAGAGGAGATGGGGTATTATTTTAATCCCTGTGAATGTTGCATCAGCTTTCCCTTTACTTGTTAATGAAGCTAATGCTCTCTGCATCTGTGGCTTTGGTATGTTTCAAAAGGAATATCTGATATCTTCCTCTCCACTTTCCTAACCTCTTTTTTTAGCATTTCTATAGAAATGCCAACTCTCTTTGCTGTCTATCTCACAAATCTTGTAAAAACTGGAATAGCAGAAGCCACATAGTCACATACCTCAGGATAAAATTTGGATTAAGAAGAGATCAGGGGATGGATGGAAGTTTCTGTTTCATTGGGCATCAGCATAAATCTTACCTGATTAAAACTTGTCTCTATATTAAAAAAGCATCCTTTCTCAATATTATTCTTCAAGATGTAGCTCTACCAAATAGTTTGTAAGTGAATGATTCTCAATACACAGGTTTAGTTTTACAAGCCCCTCCAGTGAAACATTTATGCCACCCCACGTATTTGCTGAGTGCTGTACTACATTCACTAATTAACCCTGCCAAACACCCTTGTAAAGTGGAGAAACATGTTCTTATAGGGAAGAAGCCAGAGAAGTTAAGTAACTTAACCAAGACAAAATGGAGATGCTGTTCACCAGCTAAAAAGTGGGAGTTCCTGGATTTGGATGATACCAATGACTGCAGAGAGCTGGTACAAGTATACCATATTTAATATTAAAAGGCCTGTTCTTATTTTCTTTGCTGTTCTTAAGCAATAAAAGACTGCAAGAACTCAATAAAATGCAAATTTAAACCCTTTTCTATAATCAGTGCAGCTTTACTGAATCTGAGTAGCAGATTTTCATTTTATACTGGTTTTGAAAAAGTGTCCTCTCACTAGCCACAGATTCACTTTAAAATGTTAAACTGAAAAAATGTCTTGCAAAAATAGACCTGGGTGTATAATCTCCATTTAAGAGACAAGGTTCATTGTGTATTTCTCAGTGCTTGGTATTTGAGATTTTTTTTGCTAGAACAGTTTGCATTTGGGCGTGTAGGGAAGGGAAGGGAGGAGGAGGAGGAGGAAATCACTTCATATCACAATCTGGGCATAATGCTGATGATGTGATACCATTTAGCCTCCAGACCAAATATTCAGGCTAACTTTACCCACTACCCACATAATTAAGAACAGTGCACATCACATGCAATATTATCTTCCTGCTTCAACATGGCTCACACTATGCAGTTTTGAGCTGTCCCTGGTGACATCTGAATCTGAAACTATAAACCCTAGTGAGAAGCCTAATAAAGCTGAGCAAATAGCTGCGCTGGGGAACTGCCTGCGAATACCTGAATTTTAAGGCAAACTGACTTGACCATGATTGGCATACTTAAGTATTTCCTTGCTCAATTCAACTGAGTAAAGGGTTAATACTTACCGACTGAATCACATACGTGACCCCTTCCACTGTCCCTTTCTCTTCTATATATTAGCTTTTCTTTCTGCCTGTCTTTTCATGACATCTGACTAAATAAGTTGTTGCCTATGAAAGACCATGCCTCCCTGAACCAGTTAGGCTTCAAGATGCCACCCTGTCCTACCTTTTGCCCAACTTCAGACTAACATGGCTAACCACCTCTGTATTGGACTAGTAGCCAAAATGTGAATTTTAGATCGGTTTGTGTGAAAGACTTGCAATTGACACTGTTTGTTACTTACATTGGACATAAGCATGGGTGGATCCAGAAGCGGTGCAGTTGCATCCCCCTTTGATTCCTGCTCCACCCAAAGTTTAACCCCAACTGCTTGGACAGGGCAGTGACATTTCCATTCAGGTGCTGAAAGAGTAAATTAACTTCATGGCTCATTATCATCTCTCCGATTCCTGCTAAGGTCCACTTCACAGGTGTTAAGCACCCTCTCTCCTTTTTAGTGGTCTTGATGTTCCACTATTCAAACTACCCTTTTTTCTGAAACTCTGTTGTCTGCTCTGTTAGCCCTTCCTGGTAATGTCTTTCTTCTATTTCCCAGCTCTGTAGACTGTCCTTAGCTGTAGCAAAAAACCTTAATTCGGGTGTAGAAATGACTGACAGTGAAGTATTACAAGCACTGTCAAGGCACTCAAGAAGGTTAGATTTTGTTTTATGAATCTGAACAAGAGACTAAACATAGACATTGGATTTTTGACACATTATAACCTGCCTGGCAACTGACTCCCCAGCCCAGCCCCTGACTTCTTTACTTTTCATTCCATCCAGGAAGAGCACACACCAACTGCTGAAGCTTCCTTAGCCTGACGAAGGGTTTTTGAACCCAAAAGCTTGCTTAATAACTTTTCTCCAACTATTTGGGTTGGTCTAATAAAAGATATCAAATTCACCCAAGGAACCTTGTCTGAACAAGAGAAATGCATTTAACTATAATGACTGTAGAACTCATGACACGATATGTTTGGACTTTTTACTCTTTTGCCTAGTTTGTTGGGGACAGGGGGTTAACTTTACATATAATCAAGGAAATTGGTGTATATTCCCATAATTATTTGTTTTTTTGCTTTGCTCTTAAACTGAATAATATAGTGCTAGCCCTCTAGCATATTAGTAAAGTATCTAGCTTCTCTTTACTGGAGAAAACTGTGTTGTAAGTGATGATGTGCCATGGCATCTGTACCCTCCTTTTCAAAATCCTAGATCTGTGCATGGTTATATAGTACCTTCTCTCATCCTTGACTGAATGACTCATGTTATGAACCAACAAGATGTACACTCCTAAAATCACGGTAGAAATTAGATTAGTAGCCTTTTAAAAAGTCATCTTAAGCTAAGAGAAACTGCCTAATTTGTATATCTGCAGCATTTCTCTAGATTTAATGTAAGAAATACTTTTTGAAAAAATGCCAATTTTGAAGTTAATCTAGGTACAAATGCATGTGATGCCTGATTCTGCTTCTTATGCTCACTTTGGGTGCGTCTACATATGCAACTAGTGTGCATGAATAAACAGAGCTTATTGCTCCGGAGTTTTTTCCTCTTGGGTGCGCCATTGGAATGTGTGCCTGGGAGCAATTAACTTTGGAGCAATAGGCTCCAGAGTTTATTTATGTGCAGCACACTGAGCTGGGTTGGAGCAGACCTGGCTGGCAGGGGCCTGGGGGATCAGCCTGCCAGCCTGGGGCTGCTCTGACCCAACTCAGTGTGCTGCAGAGGGGCTGGCTGGGGTATGAGGGTGCTCCAGCACAGGGCTAGGCAGCAGGCAGCCCCCACGCTGAAGTACCCTCATGCCCCCGCCAGCCAGTCAGCATTTACATGTGCAGTACTGCGCACAAAAATACTCCACAGCAGGGTAGCATTTGTATTTACAAGTACTACCCTGATGCAGAGTTTATTAGTTTTGTGTGCCCTAATAAGGGTGTATGTGTAGATGCTGAGACTGCTCAGTAAACATCTCATGTAGATATGCCCTTTGAGTAGTATCTTACTTCATTAGTAGTCTCACCATGCTTTACTCCAAAGGTGTATTTCCAGAGAAAGCAATGGGATGACTCATGGATTAAGGTTCTCCTTGTGTGAGTCAGGATGGCAAAACCAGGCCTTTATTTGTCTCAAGGCAATTTACAAATGAGGGGTTCTAGTGTACCAGTGAAAGTTTGTGTTCACTCAGTGAAACGCATGCTTTGACTACTGATAACAGCTTGTTTGTGAAGAAGTCACAAGAGCTCTCTGCTTTGAATGCCTTCTAAGAATATGGAATTGTGACTATATTGGAGAATTCTGTGTAGACGAATTACAGAAAAAGAAGGCTGAATGCATCAAACAGCATATCTGGCAGTTGTGCCTAGTGACTGTGGCACTTGAACTCATCAAGGCCTATCACAGATCTCTAAATGATCCTCACAGACATTCGCTGCTTGCTCTAAACCCAAAGCCTCAGCTCAGGATTTATTCTGGCAATAAATGCTTGCAGGCCCAAACAGATTACGGGATGGACTTTGACATCTGTAAAGCAGCTATGAAAGCACTTGCAGAGAAGAAACAGGAAGCTTGTGACACTGTCATGGCTTTTCTTTCATGGGGGCTGGGGGGTGGTCAGTAGGATGTAGACAACAAGCAGTAACAGGCAAACAAGGAAAGAAAGGGAACGTATGGGAGTTGGAAAAAAGCCTTTGGGAAGCTGGCTGTGTTTACTTTCACTGTCAGTGGGATTAGGCTATTTTAGATGAGGAAAACAAACTGGGAAAGCATTTTAACCCTTTGAATCTGAAGAGAAGCATATTCACCCTGAGGACACTTTAAAGGGGACGTGGGAGACTTTTTGCTGCTCCTCTCCCAACCTCCCTCCTTCCCTTTTCTCCACTGACTGTCCAAGATGGGCTACAAACAGACGTCACTCATTGCAACAGAAAATATTTTAGAGCAGCACATGCGAGCGTACAGACATCCTTGCCACTTGCCATGCCACAAAGTCCAAAAAAGTTTGCCCAACAATAATCTGTCTAAAAAGAGACATTGCCCAGTAAAGCAGATGAGCTGTGCTGTGAATGTGTCCCAGCAGAGCTGATCTACTGCGTTGGGCAAAACATACACAGTCTGCAGGACGAGCAACATGCTCTCCAAGGGCTTCAGGGCCCAGTCCTGCATGCTCCAGGAATTCCCATGAAGGACCAGGCCCCTCAGTACCTCTGAGCACCTGTCTGTCTTTTCCCCTCCTCCAGAGCTGTGCTCCTGGGTATTTCTTGGGTGCATCCCTATAAATGGAGAAAGCTGGGGTTCCTTGCTTACAGAGATGCACCTCTAGGATTTCCCAGCACCACCTCTCTGTAAGCAGGGAAAGCCAGCCAAGTGCTCCTGGGGCTTGAGGGGCCTGATTTTGTGTGAGAATTCCTGGGGTGCACAAGATCAGACCTCTCAAGCCCCAGCAGCACCTGCCTGGGATGGCTGAAGAGTGTAGGCAGCTCTGGGTTGCCTGCACTCTCCCGCTATAAAGCAAATAGATGTCTGCTGCAATAAAGTGGCACAAATTATTACAGTCTTTTGTTGCAGCCATAAATTTGGACATGTGTAGCATGACAAAGAGTATGGCTGGCTTTTTGCTTTTGCTTTGTGCCACCATAAACATTGTTATGATGGCATAAAATAACATCTGTTTCCAGTCATGCAGCCACCCCTCCAGTATACTGCTCACTGTCTTTCCATTGGCAGTTATGTTCTGGCACTCATGGCCTTCCTATACAATGTAACCTGCAGGTTATTAGCCTAAGCGAGGCACTGGGAGTAGAGTTGGACAAAAACACCCACAAAAACTGGATTCCCTCTCCCTGCCCTTCAAAAGCCCCAGATGAATCCTAGACCTTTGGAGAGATATTTCTTTACTTTCCCCAGAACAGCCTAGTGTTTAGGGTTCTCTTCTGGAACAGGGGAGGCTGAACTTCAAGTCCCTGTCTGAATCAGGCAGAGCAAGGACCTTGAACCTGATTCTTCTCCTCATCACTGCTCATCAGTGATTATTGCATAGTAGGAGAAGGGAAACTCTCTCTTTTGTTCTGGGCAGGAATTCCATCCTTGTAGAAACTGGTATGTACATTCCCATAGAAAGTTTCTGCTGAAAAACTCTTTCTTTAGAAAACTTGCTGTCAGATCTGGTTGGAACCTCATAGGGGAGTCTGGGAGAACCAGGGTGTAAGCCAGATGATAAGGACATTGGTGGGGATGGAGAGGATATATGTAGGGACCTGGAGTAAAACCTGTTGGGCTGCCTCTTGCATTCAAAGTTAAAGGTTGTTTTTTTTAACTCCTATAGGGAGTATAGGGAAATCCCAACCTGACTGCCGTACTTGCAGGGCAGAGCGGAGGAATCGGGAACAGTAGAATCAAAGCTACCCCATGGGGTCATGGACAGTGTGGGCTCTTGACATGTGGAGCAGTTTGTGTTTGCTTGGAGGAGAGAGGATGAAGACTGAGCTGAGAGCTCTAGTGCTCTCAGGCCCTCCCTGCCATTTCTTTTTGCGGACACTTATCTTGATACCTTTAAGTATGAAGATGTTCCTGTAGCCTTATGCTGCTCCTGCTGCACCTATAGCCTTAAATTGGTTGGGAGAGAATACAGAGCCTGGATACACATCCTCTCCTTTGTCCTCCTCTCCCCCAACCTGCATATAATATGGAAACACTTAATGGGAGAGAGCAGAACCCAGACAGAGGGGTACTACTACAGGTAATCACAAAATAAAGGCAGATGGTGGCACAATCAAAAAGTGTGCGTTAGTGGGGAGTGAAAATGTATGTGTAAGAATAGTGTTAATCAGTTGGTTCTGGGAGGTAAAACTGAATGTCTTGTGTTGTGAGAGAAGGGGCACAGAATTGATCTGTGCTGGGCAGTAGGTCTGTATTGTGGAATTTAGATCTGCCTTAGTAATGTTAATTCACATAAATTGGAGCATGTGGTTGGGCAGTGCCTAAAGGTATGCAGTAATGATGTATGTTTTTGGCATGCTCAGGATGCGAGTAGTAAACCCATAACTTGATCAGACTGGGCATGTCTACACGCTCATTAATGCACCTTAGTTACTGTGCATTTAGTTTAGTCCTTGCTTAATGTGCTAACTGTGCAGTAACTAAAGTTACTGCCAGTACAGTTATTTTGTGACACTTACTGCACATTTGCCTAATAACGCTGCGTAGTAGGCTATTAACATGGTTTTGAACTGCAAAGCTACTGCACAGTGTTATTAGGCTAATGTGCAGTAAGCAACTTGTGTAGGTGCACCCACTATGTGACAAGAAGGGGGAAAATGTGTGAAGACTGGGTTTGCTTTGGTTTGGGGTAGGATGGGATGCATCTTTGTGTGTGGGTATGTACATGCCTTAAACCTGATGGCCAGCATCTCTTATACAGCTACTTCTCTGTCTAAACCACAAAGGATGTGAGGCTTTGGCAGATCCTGACTCTTTAGCTCAAGATGTAGAGACCCATAATTTAGCTGTGGGGGTCTCTAATTAGAACCCTTGGCCATGTCCAGATGTGCTGGGGCATGTGCCTTCAGCAGCACAAATAGCAGCAGTACAAATTTGTGCCACTACTTTGTGCCACAGGGTACACCCCTGCATGTACACTTCATTGTGGGACGCTGTATCCTGCTTTGGGCAAACTGCTGTTGCCCACTCCTCCCAACTCCTGGTGTGCTGGAGCACCTGGGGCACAAATAGAGGATTAGATGCTCTTGCCTGGACCACTGCACATGCCTTGCATGTGGGGATGTGCCCCTTGTGTCAGTCAAGATGGTAACTGCCTTCTTTTTAGTTATGGGGAGAGCCAGGAACTATGGGAACAAGGACTATGGTATAAGCTTGTTAACTGTCTAAACAATTCCTCTCTTCTCTCTTGGATTTACACCTTTTAAGTAAACATAATGCTGCCCAGGAGGGAGCCACTTAAAAGTAATGACATGAAATTACACACTAGCAAAACTTAAGCTGATTATCTGGGAAATACTCCTTAGGATGAGAACCATTGGACTTGGGAATTTTTTTTTAAGGGAAGACTACTTGAGATGAGACACTATTAGAGGCCATCAGAATAAACTGTAGAGACAAACTTGAATTGGCTATGAAAAACCAAATGTGGGCATGTCTGCACATTCATTAATGTGCCTTTGCTACTGTGCATTTAGTACCTCTAATATGAGGTACTTCATAAAGGAGCATTAGCCTGTGCTAATGCACAGTAGCAAAGGTGAACAGTTTTTTTCTGACACTTAATGTACAGTAGACTAATTCTACTGTGCATTAGTGCATTAGCAGTTTTTGCTGTGCGCAGTAGAATAAGCTAGTGTGCATTATTGCATCTCATGTAGACATGCCCTGTGTGTCCCTTCCACCTCCAGTGTGCCTCATGTGGGATTTAATTAGGGATCTATACATAGGGAAGTTTGCAGGATAACTATATTGGAGAAGTTCTCTATGCAAAAGAGCACTTTAGCTGACATGGCTTATCCCAGTTTCCTTGAATTCGAAAAAATTAAGCTATATTTTTCTGATAGAAATGTTTATAACTGTATAGCTCGCTAGAAGATTTTTGCCAAAAATTGCTTTTTCATGAAGGGTGTCTCCATAAAACTTTTGCTATGAAGATTTTCAAAAAGGGGGAGAAAAAAGAAATGGTGAGGCTGGGTGGTTTGGATATTGTTTGAGATGTGGCTGCTCTTGGGTCAAGAACCTGCTCTGACTTATTTGGAGTCATCTGGGATGAAAACTACTGAGAAACAGGCAGAACAGGGATTTGAAGCAGAATCTCTTACATCCCAATCCAGCAACACACATACATATTTTTGTGCAAAGGCTTGGGTATTGTTCTAATGTGGAATGAAATGAAATTTTGTTTTGAAACTTCTGTAAAAAAGATTTGTTTTACTGATGTTGCTTTGTGTTAAGTGTAGTTCTGGCCTTTCTTCAGGATAAGTATAATAATCATTTCCTGACTGGACAGCTTAAATCAACTGATGAAGACAAATCAGTTAATACCTTTTACTTCCTCTGCTCTAGTAGTAGGACATTATTTAGTACACTAAGGAATTACACCTGTAAGGAGATATATAGGTCAATACAATACAAAATGCACCACTTAATTACTGACTTAACATAAATGCTGGAGTTATACTGTGACTCAGTCTCTACAATTAGCAGGCTCTCTTGAATAACTGGTATCTTCGACCCAAAATCCTGAAAAATTTTTCCTCAGATCAAATTTTTATTGAATTGCTATTGGCAAGCCTTAACCCTCTAGCTAGTTTTAAAAGACCCACTCATCCCTAATAAAGTGAAAACTGATTAGACTGAATAAGTAGCTTTGACAGATGGGGAGAGAAAGATGGTATGAATGCTCAGAAAATAAGTGGTTTGTTCAGTTCTAATGAATGCACTTCAGAGTTGAACATTTGATTTGTAGATTCATGGGTCAGTCTTAATCACCAAGCATAGCAGGCAAATGAATGTGTTTTGGAGTGGGAAGAGAAAAAAAAAATCAGTGGCAAATGTTGATGGACACCTGCAGCAGTGAGACCAATTACAAACTACCACCGATTTTCAAAGCTAGTCCTAGTAGACAGTGATGCACACAGAATACAGATAGCAAAAATGGGAGTGTAAATGGGTTGAAGGGGAGAGGAACGAGGTTTTTGTGGGAGGGTGGGGAGTGCAAATGCAGCGGAATCTAAATCTTGCAAATGAGCATTTGTCTTATGAATGTTTTGCTAGCCATGCAACCAACTACGTTTATAATAAAATAAAAAAGGTAATGGCGGAAAGCAAAGCAACATGAACAAATTCTAACTGCAGCTTGAACCTCCATCCAATCCTTCTCTATTGACTGTGAACAAAAATACACAGCAGCTTGACAACTTGACAGCTGGAGTGTCAGACTGTACTTTTCAGTCCGTGTCTCAGCTGGGTTTGTCCAAATGTGAATGTCCTTTTAAGAAGCAGGTTTGGTATTGAATCACCCGTTTAATTTCCCGGTTTAAATTAAAAATAAAATCTTTAACTGCCTTTTCCAAAAACACATAATGTACCCAAGACAAATTGGAACAGTTTTGAACAAGTCATTATTGCTCAACTAAAAAGCTCTTGCTCTACAGCTGTTTACATTTCTCTTTGGTTTGTTTCATGCATTCAGCATGACCTGCATTATTATTTATTTCCTTTGTGGTATCAGCCACAAAGTACTAAGTGTGGCCCACGCACACAGAGAAGATGCACTCCTCCCACCTTACACACACACACACACACACACACACACACACTCTCTCTCTCCCCCTATGGGGGGGGGGGGGGGGGGGGGGGATTAGGAAACATGAAAGGAGAGGAATTAGGAATCCTGAAAATTTCCAGGTCCACAGCATGGATTGCAAGCTGCTTTGCCCTGACACTTTTAAGTCTGGGGAAATGTCAAAAACTAAGCAAACAACACAAATTTCAAGTTGTGCTGGGTTTTTGTTTTGTGATGTTTGTTTGTTTGCTTGTATGCGCATAAGGTAAAGTGAATTGCCAAAGCCTCAATTATTCCCCAGCTCCAGCAGGATCATTGGATTCTGTTGTTCTAATGATAGTTTTGTACATTAGAAACAAAAACCGAGGCATAAACAGTCAATTGCAGGACAGCGTGTTTGCCTGCCAAATGTTTCATAATCATTTTATGAGTTACAATTTCTACCCCTCTTCCCTGCCTGAAGTCTCAGTTCAGCAAAGCACCTGAGCACGCGCTTAAATCCTGCTGCCAGCCTGGTTGAAGTTTTCTGTACTTTTCTGACTGAGGCATAAGGCCCTGATTCTGCAATAAACTTCATGCACCTCTGGAGTCTCATTGAGTGCCCACTTTTTTTTTTTTTTTTCCAGTGGAGCCTGCCCGCCTCCCCCAGGGCTGGGGAGCAAGTTGCTGGCAGGCCCTGAGCTGCAGGGGGGCCTGGTCCTAACCTCCGTGGCAGCGGCACCTGGGGGGTGCCACTGTGGCAGAGGAAAGGACCTCTGTCCCCCCACACACCCCTGCAGTTCAGGGCCCACCAGCAGCTCAGCCCCCCACAGCTGTGGGAGAGGTGGGCAGGCTCTACCAGAAAAAACAAAAAGGGCCCCTTGCCACTTTTTTTTCTTTTTCCCCTCGGTGGAGCCTGCCCACATGAGCTACTGCCGGGTCACATAGCCCTTGAGCTGTGGCGGGGAGAAGCCTAGTGCTTCCCTCTGCAGCAGCAGTGCCCCCCAGGGCTGCCCAGGAGGGGTGCTAGCTGGGCAGGTGCTGCCCCAGCTCGCAGGCAGGCAGCACCCAGCCTGATCCAACAGTGCATGGGACGCTGGAAGCCCTGGTGTGCTCGGGGAAGCTTAGGCTTGGTGGGCTTCCAGCACCCTGTGGACTATTCCCAGTGTCTTCTCCAGCCACCTGAGAATGCCCAAAAATGGGCTGGCTTCCCCTGGGGCAGCTGTGTACAGCTGGAAGGTGGCAGGAGGGCGGCTGGGTGTTCTGGTGGCCGGAGAAGGCAACAGGGACAGTGCATGGGGTGTTGGAAGCCCACCAAGCCTGAGCTTCCCAAGTCTACCCAGGCTTCTAGCTCCCCATACGCTGTCCCTGCTGCCTTCTCCAGCTGCCAGACATGATGTATATGTGAACAGTTTTTTAGGGGTTCACTGATACAGATTTTGGGGGCTGATACCGACAGCCAGTTTTTAAGGAGGCATATTGGCTGACAATACCGATCCAATTTCTGATGCAGCTGGTAAGTCTGCTGTGGTGGAAGGGGAGAAGGGAGGGAAGGGGCATTGGTGTGGGGGGGGTGCAGATCAAGGCCCCTGCAGTGAGAGAGGGAGTGGGCCTGGGGCAGGCACTGCCCAGCCAGGGTGGGGCAGGCACGGGACGAAGCCATGGCTCATCTGGGGGTTGTGGGGAGGGGCGGCTCCAGGACCCCAGGAGGGTACGCGGGTGTGTGTGTGTTCTGGATCTGTGCGGGGGGACTGGAGCAGGCTGCAGTTGTGGGCTGGGGTGCTTACCAGCTGTTCAGGGCAGGTGGTGGCGCTGGGAGGGAGGTTATGGGTGGACTGCAACCATCCTGAATTTTGCCGTACCTCCCCCATAGCCCCCCTCCCAGCACCACTGCCACCCACCCCAAAAAATCATGCATATGTACACAGTGACAATATTACACTAGACAAATGACGATTTCTTGTTACTTTTTGTCATATGTACATGGCTCCACCATCATGTGTACAAACACCCCCACCGCCATTTTTCAGTGCAGGGACACTGATACACATGATGCTCTGGGACCTGTAATTAGAGTGGCTCTTGGAGCTGCTTTAATTAAAGCACTCCACCCCCCACTCACAGAGCACGTGTATAAATGCCTGCTGATTTCAGAAGACCTCTTTTTGCAGGATTAGTTCCAATGCTGGGAAATATACTCTAATCACTACACGTGTCTCAACAGTTCTGTTGTTTTCTCTCTTGTGAATGTTATTAGATAGAAGTCTATGCCCAGTACTGAGATCATTTCAGACTACCCTGAATGTTTTAAGTGAAGTAATAACTCCACAAAAAGAAGAGGAGGAGGTTTACTACCAAAAAAATCCAGGAAGTAGAAAACAGGAAGATATACAAAATAGTACTGGCTGTGACAGGTCACTTATGCTAGGGGCAAACATTCAAAAAAGCCTGAGACTGAATTGATTCAATTTTTGCAGGTTAGTCTAACCTGGCTAGGCTGAACTGGTTTGTAACTGCACAGACATCCCCTCTGGACTGAAAAAATGCAAGGACATGCCTGCAGTGGCTCAGGGTATAAGGTAGGGGGCGCTAGAGCATCTCTCCCTTCCCTTCCGTAGTGTTGAGCTGAGCGGGGAAGTGTCCAGTCCCTGGCAAGTTGGTATAATTAGGGAGGGGTTTCCCCCACTCTCACCCACTCCCACTCCTGGCTGTTGATAACAGAGCATTGATTTACCTAGCAGGGAGTCACACATGGAATTGTTAGCATTCATCAGCCCATCAAACAAAACAAAGCTTCTCTCATTAGTTCAAGCTCTTCTTACAGAAATTTTTCCAAGGAAGGATTGGAGGAACATTACCAGCTACCTGTTGACTAGCTTCAAAAAGCTGTAAGCTGACACTGTCCTGTCTGCCTTTGTCCTGTCTCCCATAGCACGGACCATAGCCAGCTTGTGGTATGCTACTTAATGCTGAGAGGTGTCTGTGTAAGAGAGAGGAGAGCAGGGAGTCCCTGCTTGAGATGGGAGTGTGTGTGGAGGGCGGGGAGGAGTGGGGGGTGATCAAGAGGAAGCCAGGCAGACACCGCTGTACCTGCAGTTGCTGCTGGAGCTCCAGTCAGGGAGCAGAGGGGCGGGGCCAGCCCTACTGGGCTGGAGCAGAGAGTTGCAAAGCATCTGGGATGCTGGGGGACTCTGGTTTAACTTAAACCAGCAAGGGGTCTAGGACAGACATTGCATAAACCAGTTTAACCCAAATCAGTTAAGTCTGATACTACATTCAACCAGGTTTATCTCAAACTGGTTTTAGCCATTTTCAAACTGGTTTATATGCAGTGAACATCTGTCCTGTTACAGGTTTAAACCAGTTTCTGATCACTTCAGCCAGTTTGTGTAATGTCTGTCCCTAGCCTTAGAAAGCCTGCCACTTGAAGAGGTCAGGAAGCCTACAGAGCCACCGGTAGGTGGGGGTCAGGGCTAATTATGGAGTCAGCTGACCCAGGGAGCCTGCAGGTGAGGCTAGGCTTGATGGAGTCACCTGATTGGGGGAGGGCTGGCCTTAGGCAAGGTATAAGCTCAGAGCCCGAGAGCAGGATGGGCAGTAATATCTTGGAAGCTGGTAGAGGAACATCACACAGCAGGAAGGCTGTAGCTCCTGAATGCCAGCAAGGAGAATAACATTTGAAACATGTGGAGGTTTAGGTTGGAACTATGGGGATGGAGGAGGTTCCCAGGGACCTAGGGTGGGTCCAGAGCCCTGAGAAGGAGGCTTAGTGTACAGGGGCCTAGTGAGAGGCCACATGAGCATAGAGAGTGGGGCTGAGTATTTAGGAGACCTACTGAAGAAGGGTCTGGGTGAACCTAGTGAGCTAGGCAGAGTGTCAGGGCGTATTGAGGGGCTCAGATGAGCCCAGAGAAGGAAGGGGCTGTGCTAGTGAAGGTCTAGCACACACTGGGGAGCTCCAGACGAGCTCAGAGACAGTGAGTGACTTATGGAGGGGCCTAAGAGGGTGGATCCACAGAGAAGTGGGGGCTGACAGCTGGAGAACTGACCCTGAAGATTGACCCAGGGCCCAGGAGGGGCTGAAGGCTGCAATAGGCCACATCAGAGACTGCCAGAGCCAAGAGAGCCTGGAGTGCTCAACTGGCCCAAAGTGTGGCCAGGGTCTAGGAGAGGCCAAAGGTCCTTGTGTGGTTCTTCAGTACAGCACAAGTTATACCATATTTTAAAATTTACCTCATCGCCACAAAGCCCAAGCTTTGCCTGCATATGAGCTGCTAAGCAGAACTCTGAGGGGGATCAAATCTGAAATCGATTGACTGGAATCAGGGGCGATCCATAGGGGGTGCACGCAGGTGCACATGCACCCATTGAGCATGGCAGTGCAGCCCCTACAAAAAGGCGCCACCAACAATGTTGGCAGTGCCTACAGGAGGTTGCCACTCACCACCCTGCCGCCGACACTGCTGGTGGCGTCTGCAGGCAGTCCATGATTGCCTCTGGCCACCACCAACACTGATGGCAGCACCTGTGGGTGGTCACTGACCTCTGGTCGGCGCTTGCCACCCCCCAGTCAGTGCTGGTGGCATCTGCAGGGGCTCTGTGCTTACTGCTGCTGCACTCCCACTGCCGCTGCGCTCCCACCACCACCAGAGCAGCTGTGCCCCGCAAGCTGCTGGGGGCACGTGTCATTCATGGCTAGAATAGCAGCCACTGTGGTCTCATGTGCCCTAAATCAAATATCAAGTTTATAAAACCCAGAAAGCCATGAGTTCTGTCTTTTATTCTCTGTGGCTATTTATAAAGTACCCATTTATCATGGTATCTAGGCACAAGTGCCATGGCTTCTTCTCCAGGAAGGGGTCAAGGGGCATTCAACCCAGGATGATGATGGCTGAAGGTAGGCCCTCCAAGAAAGAGGGATTAAGGAAATGGACCAGAGAGAGAGTCAGGGGCCAGAAATGGGTGAGGGCACAGATGTGAGATGAAGCCAGAGCCAGGTGGCCCAGAAGTTGGGAGCTCGGGAGGGGCATAAGACATCCAGGGTGAGCCCAGAGAGGGATGAGTAAGATCAGGAAGGCCTGAAGACCGGTTCTGGGTAAGACCTGAAACTGCACCATACTGAGACTGGTTAATGAGGTGTAGCTGCCTGTGTCAGGGCAGCCTCCCTGAAATGCCACACATGGGCCAACCCAGGGAAAGGTGAGGATGGGGCGCCAGAAAGCCTCAGCTCCCACTGCCTTGTGGGTTACCCCATGGAGGGGGAAGACTAGGGGAACACACCCTGACAGAAAAGCACCAAGCAGGGAGACCAGGACCACATGGGTCCTGAGAGCCAGAGAGGAGCCAGGGAAGAACAGGACTATGTGGGTCCAGTGACCCATGGAGGGGCCAGGAACAGAGTGCAGCTCAGCAAGGGGCTGAGAATAATGTGGGACTGGATGGGTCCAAGGGCCTGGAGAGTGCTTGGGAAAGTGGAGGACCAAAAGGATCCAGAATGGGAGACCAAAGGGGCTGGCAGCTCAGAGAGGGGTTGGGAGAGAGACTGAAAGGCCTGGTAGCCCAGGGACAGCATGTGCAAAGAGGGGTTTGAGGGCCCAGAGAGGAGTTGGAGGAGAGACAGAGGGGTCTGGCAACCTGAGAGGGGCTAAGAGGGAGATGGAGGGGTCTGCCAGCCCAAGAAGGGGCTATGCCAGGGGCGGGCAATTATTTTGGGTGGAGGGCTGCTTACCCAGTTTTGGCAGGCTGTCAAGGGCTGCTTGGCTAGCCCTGATCCTTGACAGGTACCCCACCCCCTGGTCACCATCTTGGGACCAGTGTCCCAATGTCTTTGGTCCCAAGACATTGGGACAATGGTCCCATGTCCCAGGGCCAGCACTGGTGGGGCCCAAAGCGAGGCACAGGCTGGCAGGAGTCTGTGGATCTGGGCTGGGCTGCACCAGCAAGGAGAGGGGGAGCTGTCCCAGCTCCGTAGAGCCCCTGCCGGCTGGGAACCTGTGCTCCTGCCACCCTGCTCTGGGCCCCGCCAGCACTGGCCCTGGGACACTGGTGTGGGCCCTGTGCTTCCACTGGCTCCCCGCTCACTCACTCCCAGTGCCCCCCAGCCCCACGGTACAGGCTGGGGGCAGTGCACAGTCCCGAACCCCTGCTCGCCAGCAGGGAAAAGTGGCCCCTCACCTACCCCGTGCCTGGCACCCCACGCTGCAGCTGCTCACAGCCTGCCTGGGGCTGCCTGTGCCTGCTCCAGACAGCCCCATGTGGGCTGCGAGTGCCTGCAGCAGGAAGCGGCGGCCACAGGGCAGGGAGCGGCTGCTTTCCTCCATGTTGGGAAGAAGCAGGGAAGGAGCCCGGGGAAAAAATGAGCGCGGGGGGGAAGTGGCCCCTCCTCTGCCCCATGGCCGGTGCTCCCTGCTGCAACTGCTTCTGGCCCACGTGGGGCTGTCTGGAGCAGGCACAGACAGCTCCAGGCAGGCTGTGAGCAGCTGCAGCGTGGGGCACTGGGCACAGGAGGGGCCACTTCCCTCACCCCCACACACTCAGCTTTTCCCCGGGCCACTTTTCTCCAGGCTCCTTCCCCGCCCGGGGTCCTTCCCTGCCCTTCCCCCACACTTCCCCCTAACCTGAGGTTCCGGCACGGGGCAGCCTCATGGTCCCAGGCCAGAAGCCCCCGCTGGGGCTTCCGGTTGGGGGGGCGGGGCTGGGTGGGCCTTGCTGTTGTGGGAGCCCACTGGGGCTTCTCCTGGGTCCTACTGCCCTTGGTTCCTGTCATTTTTCACAGGAACCAAGGGCAGAGGAATATTAATTTTCTAAATTTTTTGGGACGCTGCAGACCAGATAGAATGGCCTCACGGGTCAGATCCGGACCGCAGGCCATATTTTGCCCACCCCTGGGCTATGTGGAGAGACCTAGGGGTCTGAGGGCCTGGAGTGGGGCTGAGGGGTCGGAAGGCCCAGAAAGGGGCTGCATGAGCAATTGGTAGAACATCAAAGAGGATACCATCTGCAAGGCTTGGGACATGGTGTAGGTGCGGAACAGTCATGCAATTTGGCCCATAAGGCCTTAGCATTCTTTACAACCATTAACATCAAGGTGTGGCAGAAAAGAGTTGGACAGACTGCCCATACAGTAGGGTATACCAATTTTTTTTTGGTGTTCCGGGGCTTATGGCCACCCCTGGAGTTGGTACCCTGCGACACTGGTCACCTGTCCTCAAGAAATTGATCACTTGAAATGTGCCCATCTGATCCTAAGGGATAACCTTCACTCAGTTAAAGGATTGAAATCCCCATCTTCTCAATGTATGCAGCATTTAAACCTTAGACAGTGTTTCACAGGGGTGTTCTTTCCCATCCCTGAAATGATGTTTATTGCAACCCTGCACACACATGCAAGTACCACCTATTCCCACAGGCAGCCTAGAATAGGCAAAATAGACCTTATTTTGCCAGGCCTGCCATCTTCCATTTAGATCTGTGGCCCTATGACCATATGAAGTGCTGTAGACCACAAATAGCCCAGGAAGGCTTTGTTACCTAAACAGCCATTTAGGACTGCCTGAAGTGTGCTGGGTGCTTTACAGCAACTCAAAATTGGAAGGTTGCAGAGGTCATTTAAAGGTGCTGTAACGGCCTTCCCCACACTCCTTGGCTGCAACTTCCATGCTGCACCTCTGAGATTCATGGTCCTTAGGCCATGAAGAGGTGGGCCATTTAGGGTAGTGGTTCTCAACCTTTTTTTGACCAGGACTCATTTGTAAACATCAATGGCCAGTCCTGACCCAGTACCCCTCACTCCTGACCCACTTCCTTGCACCCTGAGGCCTCAGCCCCCCAGTGTGTGGGGCAGGGCGTGGGTGTGGGGCATGGGGGCCCCCAAGCAGCCTTCAAGGGAAAAGCCATGCTTTCCCATGTTTTTCTCCTTTTAAAGAAGAATCCATTTTTTTAAGTTTGTTGATCCATTTTTTAAATCTGTTTCATATATTTTTGTGACCCACTTTTGGGTCGCAACTCACACGTTGAGAAACACTTATTTAGGGCACCTATACACATGACAGACCTCTGCTCTGATGCATGCTAATTAGCATGGTCCAGCAGCCTCCACGGCACGTGTATTCAGCTTCCCCACATTTCAAAATGGTAGTGGGGGCACTTTAACTAAAGCTTGTTGACCGAGCTTTAGTTAAAATGCACCTGCCGCCATTTTGAAGCACAGGATGCTGAATACATGTGATGTTGCAGGCACTTTAATTACATTAAAGTGCCCCCCCATTCACCTTGGAGCACATGTATAGATGCCCTGTTTGACTCTGAGTAAAAGGGCAGAAGCTGGACTGATAGGAACCCAAGATGGAACTGGAAATGGCTGAAACTGGATTGACAGAAATCGAAGGTGGAGCTGGGAGAGAGAAAAGTTGAAAGCACCAGATGGAGAAGGGGCCTTCATTGTGCTTAGAGATAAACGGAAAGGAAGCCACAAGTGGACTGGAGAATGGGCATATTCCTAGTACCTGTTCTTAAGACCCTTGTTTCTTGCAGGGGCCTGTGCTGCATAGGACATGCCATTTCACAGTATGGGCAAACTCTAAGTTTTCTGAGGGGACCAATCCAAAATACACCAAACATATATTGCCACTATGGGGTTCCTGGAAGCAGACACTGAAGCTCAGAACTCCCTCCTCCAGCTGAGTGCTCTAATCAGTACTGTACACAGCCATGCTCCTTCTTGTTTGCTCACTTTCTGACTCCTGTATTCCTTTCTACCCAATGGGATGGTTTCAAGATGAGGGGTGATGGTTGGAGCACTTTCCCAGGAGGTGGGAAGTGTGGGTGAGCACTCTAATCACTGAACTATTGTACAAAAGGTGGTTAGAGTTTCTACTCCAGCAGCTGTCTTTTACAAGGAAAATGGTGATCTCTGCTCGATTCCTTGGCAGAACACAGGCACCTAACTTCGGGAGAGGGCTCTGAGCTCTAGATCCCGCATGGGTGGAAGGGCCTGCCTACAACCCTGATTCACCTGCCTAAGCTTCAGAGAAAGGCCAGGAGTTCAGACACTCTCCTGTGCTGGGTAGGTAGCTCCCTGCCCACCCTACTAAGGTACCTAGCTCTCCCCATGTATTGTATAAAGAGTCTATATGTTCCCGTCTCTTCCTTTTCAATTGGACCCTGGGAGCCAGGTACCTAAAAGCTAGGCAGTTCAGTGCCTGACCCTAGACAAAATCGTCTACTGGATCTAGCCGTTAATTTCTTACTTCACATCTGCAGCCTCCAAATGAGTAAATAACTGGAGGGTTTGGGTCAGTGATTGGTACTGGAACAGAATATAATTTTAAGGTGTGTTCTGAAAGTAGAGCTGGCCGTCTCATTGCGTATTAGTCATGCACTGCAATTCATGCATTGCAAGATGATGCTGAGTCCAACTCCTGCATGCTTCAGACAGATGAATCTTTTTGACAGAGATTTCATTAACAGTCCTTGCAGAATGCTTTTGGACTAAAACAGATCCAATGGCTTATAAACGAGTGACTGAACCATTGGGAGGAAGAAAAAGAGAAAAAGCTCCTTCTTCTGAAGGGCTGTTTGTGTTTGATTTAATGTCTGTTGTCATCTTGATACTGTGGTGAGACATGCCCTAGAAAAGCTATCACTAGACTTTGTGAAATAACAATATACAGCAAAATGCAGCAATGATTAATAACGGGTATGAATTATGGTCATGCGGTAACTGCTGCGGGGGGAAGAGGGGCACATACTGCATTTTATTTTATTTGTGGCTGATACAGGCATTCTATTTGGTGGGAAACTACAGGGTGTAGGGATGAGCTACACTATAAAAGTTATACTGGTATATCAGTTACGAACAGATTATTTTTTCCAGTATAGCTGTACTGGTATAAGCCCTAGTGTGAACACGGTTACACCAGTACAGCCACATCTTGTAACAGTGCTATTTCCAAAAGATCTACCTTTGTGAGCACTTCTGACTGCATCCACATCAGGAGGGCTTTGCCAGTTTAATTCTCCTCCTAGAATTGAAGCATCAAAATGTTCTAGTGCAGGGCAGCCTTAAGAGCTACTGTAGTGCTCTAAAATGTCCCTGTCTATGGAACTGGTCCTAAAATCAGTGCCTCTAACCCTGAGAAAACCACACTGTAAGCGGGGAGTAGAAGGGGGCATCTAAAAGCATTTAGTAAGCCTGGTGTCTTTTATGCTGCTCTCTTTATTTTGTATAGGAGAGAAAAGATGGCAAGGCTAAAGGAAAAGGGGCACAGTAAGGATGCCCCTGTTACTTGACAGTCTGCTGCTGTGATTTCAGTCCCTTTAGAGCCACTAGGAGTGGGTACTGGTTACAACAGTTGTTAAGCAGCTCTAACTCCACATATAGTAGGCAAGAAGAGAAGTGTAAAGTTAAGCTTTGTGTGTGCTGTGGGCTATGTGTGTAGTTCAGCACTAGCCCAGGATCACAGCTGAGGGCCCTGAGCCCAGGATCACAGCCCTATCGCTTCCTATATATGCTTTTACTTCAGTCTGTTCAGTTATCATCTCCACTCAAGTTGCTGGTCTCATTTTACCCTTGGAAGTGACGTAACAATATTTTTTCCACTTGTGGAGGAGCTTAGTAAGTACTTCCAAGATTCAAACCACTGAGCACTAGGAGTGAATCTGACTGCATTGAGATGCCCTAGGCTAGGGACAGCCATTACACATAAACTGGTTTAAGAGATCAGAAACTGGTTTAAACCTGTAACAGAACAGATGTTCAGTGCACATAAACCAGTTTGAAAATGGCTGACACTGATTTGAGATAAACCTGGTTGAATGTAGTATCAGACTTAACTGATTTGGTCAAGCCGGTTTATGCAATGTCTGTCCCAGACTCCTTGCTAGTTCAAGTTAAACCAGACTTCCCCAGCATCCTGGCATGCTCTCTGGGCTGGGTGGGGCTCTCTGTTGCACAGCAGGGCTGGCCCCTCCCTTCTGCTCCCTGGCTGAAGCTTGGCAGAGACTGCAGGCTTCTCCCTCCTCCCCCACACGCTCCTTGCTAAGCAGGGATTCCCCTGTCCCCTCTGCCTTACACAGACACACAGCATTAGTGAGCAGATCACATGCTGGCTATGGTCCATGATGTGGCAGACAGGACAAAGGCAGAATCAACAGGTAGCTGGTAATGCCCTCTGTTGTTTTCTTAATGGGGTGATAAGCACTTAGTTAAGGATGATAAACAGCATGTTATCAATTCTCTGCTGGGCCTTCATTAGGGAGGAGTTCACCCCCCTCTACTGACAGAGCCCTGCCAGGGCTTGGCCATGACCCCTTAGCTCAGCACTGTGGAAGGGAAGGGATTGCTGCTCTAGCATGCCCCCCTCCCCTTCCCCTCCAACTTTTAGCATGAGCCACTGCAGGTATGTGCCTGCAGGTCTGGGATGTCTGTGTAGTTACAAACTGATTTAGCCTAGCCAGGTTAGACTAACCTGCAAAGATTGAATCAATTCAGGCTCAGGCTTTTTGAATGTCTGCCCCTAGTCCTTGAGCCTTTTGCCATGGAGACAAATTACATTAATTCAAGGCTTTAGAGGTGCAAGAAAGAATCAATTGTATTAGAAAGTTAGACAGGGACGTATGGGTACTAGATATTAGAAATGGACCAAGATATAACCTGAGTGGATTCATAATAAAGTAAATGCCCAAGCCTTATTTTATCTTATTGCTGCAAATTTGAGACATGGTTTCAACACCCTAGGAAAACACCAGTAAGCTATGCCCAAAGACTTTCAGAGCTCTGGAGAAATATATGCAACCAACTCATAAGAGGACCAATTATCTGCACAGATGATAGAAAAGAAACAGGTTCTAATTAAAGCAGAAGTAATTCCTTAGAAAATTAGTGTAAAAGTTTTATATGGAGCCAGAACATCTAAAGCATAGATTTAAAAAGAGTCATAGAAAAATACTGAAGGAATTTCAGCATGAGGCAAGAGTGGGTAGGCTTGTGGTTAAAGTACTAGAGTAGGATTTGGGAGATCTGGTTTCAATTCCTAGCTTTGGTGCAGAGCTGATGTGTGAGTTGGGGGGTAAAAGGGAAGTTACTTTATTCTCTGCATGCCTCAGCTCCCTATCAATGTATTGGTATAAAAATGTTTCTTTTGCATTATCTTTTCCCCCTGCTTAGGCTGTAAACTCTTTTGGGAGAAGGCACTGCCTTCT
Source organism: Alligator sinensis (assembly GCF_000455745.1). Lineage (NCBI taxonomy): Eukaryota > Metazoa > Chordata > Crocodylia > Alligatoridae > Alligator > Alligator sinensis. Next base: position 3,732,176 of record NW_005841862.1, read on the forward strand.
ATGTACATGTACAATGCCTACTTGATGGGCAGCAGGTAGAAGCAGGATCTTTCAGGTGCTACTGCTAATAAAAATAATGTTTGATTCTGGGTTTAGATTAAGATGTTCAGTCCCATGAATCTGGCTGCTGAGACTCAGAGCATAAGCAAACGGAGGAATTCCACAGAGTGGCTGCTTACAACCTGTGATGAAAATAAATCACATCTTGTCCTGTTCTGAAAATATAAGGAAAAGTTTTTGAAGTGCAGCCAATCTCAATGTTAAACAGAGCTGCTCAAATAACAGCTGAACAGTTGCAGCACTTATAAGTGCCCTTTTGTACACATTTTGAAGAAGGACAGCACCCACTATGAAAGACAAGGGTCCATATAAATTCAGACTACAGTCAGGAAAGGTTTAATTGGCTAGATCCCTTTGCAGCCTTAAGCCTTCCTTCTCTGACTGTTAAGGCTGAACTTCAGCCATGGGATAAACAGCTGGCCTTTGCAAGGAGTAAGTACGTACAACTTACCCCTACAATTTGCCTTCTCAGGGAAAGACTGGAGGAAGATAAGGAGTGTGGGAATGTAACTATGTTTCACTCTACACACCAGGGAAAGGTACTGCAGAGTGCGAAGAACATCCCAACATTATGGGATATTTCATGACAGGCTGGAGAAGAGGCCATGGCACTTGTGCCTAGATACCATGATAAATGGGTACTCTATAAAAAGTGAGAGAATAGAAGAGGGAACTCGTGGCTTTCTGGGTTTTATAACCTTGGTACTTGATTTAGGGCACGAGACCACAGTGGCTGCTATTCTAGCCAATCGATTTCAGATTTGATCCCCCCTGCTTAGCAGTTACATGCAGCCAAAGCTTGGGCTTTGTGGAGATGAGGTAAATTTTAATATACAGTGTATGTGCATAACACGCACTGTACTGAAAGAGATGCAAGAGCTGAGTCCAGGAGTAATACAGGCCATATAAATCCAACTCCAGATAGTGGGAACTGGCACGTTGTTCTAAACGGATTTCCTATTAGGGTTAAAAAAATGCAAAGAACAGGGAGGCTGGTGAACTGCATCAGCACTAGCAGGCATTTTGTAAATACCCGGTGATATTTCAAGAACTCCAGCTACTCTATTCTGGGCTTAGCTGGTATAAATGGAGGTTGATTAATGGGAAACTTAAGCGGAACTCCCAAATTTTCAAGGTTCGCTGTTTCTCATACTTAAAAGCAAGCTGCTGATAAAGGCAAACTCTGTAGGATTTTGCCCCTCCCTTTCTTCTGGACTCAGTTCCTTTGTCTCAGAGCATAAAAAGCAAGATCTGATACCCTTTTAGCTTAGGGGTGAGCAAAATATGGCCCATAGGCCAGATCTGGCCTGCCAAGGGATTCTGTCTGACCCGTGGCAGGTCCTTTGCTGTCATTGCTCCGTGCTCCTGGCCCCAGCCCCTGCCCACCCATGCTGCTCCCTGCCCTCCCCTCTCCCCCCTGTGGCCCCATCCACCCAACTGAGTGTACCTTGCCTGCAGTGGTCCTGGCCGATCTCCATGGATACCTTACCCACCTGTTCTGTCTAGTACCCCTGGCAGTGGGTGCAGGGCAGACACACCCAGGTCTGATAGGATTAATTGCACCCTCTTCCCCACCACACTGGACCGAGTCAGGACCTTCCCACCACAGCCCTCAACAGCTCATCAAAATTTCTAAAGTAGTCCTCCAGCCAAAATAATTACCCACTCCTTCTCTAGCTTAATCAGCCAGCTCCTTTCAACAGGTGAGCATCTTTTAACTATCACCCCATTAGCAGTCCTTAAACACCAGACACTTTATTCCTGTTGGAAGAGGTCTATCGGTCCCTGAACATATGGGTCCAGTTACTTTCCTAGGGATTAATATGCCTCAGTGGAGAGTAATTTCACGAGTAACTGCATGCACAGTGCTGTATGAATGTAACTGGAAGAAAGGTAGCATTCCGGTCAAGCTTTCCTCCCCAGTAGATCCTCAATACTGCCTAAGCACGCAGCCTATCTCTTGGGATTTCCTTTAACATAAAGTAACAGAGCCCAAAATCAGGTCTGTGTGTACAAACATAAAAAGGTTTATGTCAGTCAAAATGCTCATCCCTCTTCTTCTCCAAGGCAGAGAACCATTCTGTGTTTTATGATTCCAGGTTGGAAGTAAAGAAGCCACACAGTCTATCTGGTCAGATGCGTCAGAGAAATAGTTCTGTGCTTCCCCACAGTCAGGAGATGGGTTATTTGAATCCTGTTAACATTCCTTGGCCATCATCTCATATTTTTTTTCTTTATTTTTTTACACTGCTGCATCTGCATCCAAATGTGATCAGGGCAGAGCTATGAAGAATTTGTTCTTGTAAGGTCTCTTGTGTCCTGCTTATTGCAGATGAGCCAGAAGAGAATAATTTATCTGAATGTTCCTACCTACCACTGCCACTCAGACTTATAATTTACAGGGATACCTTATCTACCTCACTTCTGTGACGTAAAACCAAAGACAAATGGCGAAATACAATGTTTTAGCAAAATCAAAATCATTTCCATTTTTGACCCTCTATCTTTGTGGATGAATGCTACATAGAACATATGTGTATTTGTATGCATGCGGATATCTATCAAAGAATCAAATGCCTTACACAAGAACAATTCAATTCATTGCTGTGAGTACAGCACAAAAATAATAGCTCTGTTCTTGTAGAGATTGGAAAATACCTTTAAAAAGTGAAGCAGGGATACAAAGCAAAGATTGTGAAGTACTGGAGAAAATGCAAAGGATGAATCAGAAAGTGTCAAGATTTCATACTGTCTGTGGTTCTTTATTTTATCTAAAAATTATAAAAGAATAAATTAGGCTTTAGGGATGTATTGAAATATTTTAAGTATTCTCCAAGAGCATACTGAAAACGTTGGCTTTAATGTAAAAGCGAGAATGTCAAAAAAGACTCCTGCTTTTTTAAAAGTTTCTTTTCCTGTGCTGCTGAGAATACCTTTGATTACTGAAAGAAAGTATTTTGAAAATCAGCATTGGTGATGTGATACTGGATAGCCCAGGCCAAACAGGACAGGATATCATTTATTTGCTTTTCAATTTTCCCTGCTTGCAAAACTGTACTGATTTCTCACCAGCCTGTTTCTGGTTTCTTGCAGTCCTGTTGTTTTTGGGTGTCCAGCACTCCATAGAGAAACACCCATGTTATGTGTGTGTATATATGTATATGTGTGTGTGTATATATATATATATATATATAATATAGTATAATTTTTGTTTTGTTTTGTTTTGTTACATGCATTGCAGTAGCTTCTAAGAACCCCAGTCCTGGCCCAGCCCAGCTCCCCCTTATGTCGAGTGCTATGCAAAGGCAGAACAAAAAGATGATTCCTGTTGTAAAGAGCATTCATTGCAGTTTTAAAATGTTCATGGAACCATTTCCATTAAACTCTCGTGGGAACAATTCTGTCTGTGCTGTGCCTCACAAGGCAGTCCAGGTTGTGAAAGAGCCTAGACTCCCCATGGTACGCTCTGGGGACTGACGTTTGCATTCTGAATGCTCCCCCTCCACTGAGAGCTGTGAAGGAGATAGTGGGAGGCAAGGGAAACTCTTTCCTAACCAGTCATAGTGCCTTTTCAGCCAGGCGTACAGAGAATGTGCTTCTTTAAAGGGCATGTAGTCAGCTCAGGGGTTATGCCTGGTTATTCTCTTCCTATCACCCGAAACATTACCCTGCGTCCAGACTTATCCTTGATGTATATCTACTGACTGCAAAGATTTTACACCAGGGATTAATTTGGCTCTCTGGGTCTAACCCAACTTTGGCAGCAATTCAGCAGTGCAAACACCAGGAAGACGATTCTTTTGAATCATATTAACAGACCATGGCAAACATTGTCAGATTATACTTATATTACACTGTGTGGAGCTGAGGAAATGAATGCAAACATGAGCCTGGGGACGGCTAACGTGAGTATGCATCTGCATATGTTTTAGTTGGATTAGGTCGCTACTGTAGAACATGAATACTAATAATATAGTATATATATATAGGGTCAAATATATCCCTGGTATAACTTCACAGATTTCTGTGACATTGCACCAGACGTGGCTGCTATTACTTTGGTTAGAGATCTACCAAAAAATGTGATTTTGCGGATTTTGTGGCTTCCGCAAAATCTGGCATTGCCCACAAAAGCAGCCAATGCCCGTGAAATCTGCGAAATCCACAGGAAAAAGAAAAAAAACATACAAAAGATAAAATACTGGCTTCCCAGAGGGAGGCAGTTCTCAGGGTGCTGTGGCAGCCCTCTGGGGGGAGGAATGGGGGAGGTGGGCCTGCCCACTTGAAGGGCTGCTGGCAAGATGGAGGCTGCCCCTGCCTCTCGGCACTGATTGGCTGTGAGTGCTGCCTGTCACGTGGCCCCAAACCTCTCCAATCAGCAGTGATGTGCAGGGCTGCAGGATGGACAGCCCTCACAGCCAATCAGTGGCAAGGGGCGGGGCCACTGGAGCCCTCAGTCAATCAGAGCTGTGGGAGGCCCACTGCGTTCGGTCTGTGAAATGGCTGCTGGGCCCCACGTTCTCCCCGTGAAATTGGCAGGCAGCCACCGCAAAGTAGATAGGTCCCTAACTATGGTCTTTCCTGATCCCAGAGTCCCTTAGCATCAATTTGTGCAGAGAAGCTAGGGAAATAAGGATGATGTTGGCTGATTTCCATAACTCGATTAGAAACCCAAGAAACTACATGGAACTTATATGCCTGCTGTTGCAGCTCTAGAGAAAAAAAAAATATCCAGGTCCTGAGCTGGCTTCAGTGCAGCTGTATTTGCAGTGGGGCCTGAGTTCAGTCTGTTGGGGTTGCAGAGGTGTTGCTCAACAGAATGTCATCTCCCACAAGACAAAAAGGAGTATTCGCAGGCATAAATCTATGGACTTCAACCATGGTCCAGCAGAGTCCTTCGACCTCACCTGCCTCCCTCCCCCCCAGTGAGTGGGCTTACTATGATCAGTGTTTCAGGTTCTTCTCCTCCACTCCATCATGGCTCCTTTTAAAATCTGGCTTCCACCCAGCCTGCTGACACTGCTCTCACTGTGGTCTCTAAAGTTTTCTCAGGATCTCTACTCCATCTTCATCCTCCTCAACCTGTTGGCTACTTGAACACTATCCATCACCCTCTGTTCCTGAACATCTTACTATAACTGGGCTTTGGCAGTGTCTTATTCTGTATCTCTTCTTGTCTCTCTGACTGATCTCTCAGAATCTGTTTCAGTGGGTCGTCATGCTTTCTTCTCTTGGTGTCTCAGGGAACAGCCTGGGCTCCTGCGCTTGGCCCCTTTCTCTTCTTACTTTGCACCCTATCTCTTGCAAATCTTACAAACTCGCAAGACTTCAACTACCATTTCTTGGCTGATGATTTCCAATCAGTTTCATCATCCCTGACCCATCTTCTTCTGTCTCGTTCTGCATCTCATCAAGTCCCCTCACATCTCCTCTTGAATATCTTATTCTGTTAAATTGAAAATGGCAAAATGAGACACTCTTTATCTCCACCTAAGCCATTTTCCCTCTCTCTCTCTCAATGCTGATGCCACCACCATTTTCCTCATTGTTCAGGTTTGCAGTAGGGGAAAGTATTGTTTACTCCTTCTTCTCCTTTATTATGTGCATTAAGATCCACCCTAAATTTTGGCCCTCTTTTTCCTTAGTATGAATAAGACAGATTCCTTTTCTTCCCCATCTCTAAAGCTAAATCTCTCTTTCAAACCCTCATTACACACCCTACTTTGATCATCAAAAGAGCCTCCTCTAGCCATTCTACAGCTCCTAGTGCTCCCATCCAGTCTCTATAGATTTACTGCTCATGATCCTAATGAGGTGAATCAGTGGCATTTGCTGCTGTTTGTATTTCTGTAGCACTAAGAGCCCTAGTCATGGACCAGTACCCCATTGTACTAGGCAACATACAAAAGAGAACTTGTTTCTGCAATTAATGTTGTGGTCCTCCCTTCCTCAAATAGCACTGAGGTTAATCTGTGGCACTGATAGCTGTAGGTTTCTACTTTGGTTAATTCAGGTAACACACTGTCCCATGATTTAAAGTCTAATAAGTGGATCAGGTATCTCCATGAATAAGAAAACCATCTGCAGTTCTAGTGGACTGGGATAAGATGTAAAGATTATCCATTTTCATGCAGCTAGGTATAAACTAAGAGCAGGAGGAACTTTTTCTTCATGTATTATTAACCAGGTATAAAAAGTGTGGAAAATTTACACTCTCTTGTAAAGTATAAGGTATTATCTGCTCTTTGAAGCAGGGTATCCAGTTAGATGGACCATTGATACACTGCAGTAGATCAGTTATTATCTGCCTACTCAGGATTCCTAACACTGTAATGCTAATTCAGATAGGTGTCTAAGGCATAATTCCACAGTCATTATAGCCTACATTTTAAGCACTAGATAATCCTGAATGTCTACCTATAATAGCAATTTTTCCCCCCTTCATTTTAAGGATAGGAATGCTGCATTCTTCTCTCATCAGACCTCTAAGTACAGTATCATACAAATGCAGTTCAATCTGCCACATTATGTACAGCCATTCTGTCCTCATTATTGTGTATAGTATGAAAAAAAGCCAGTATTTTTAGCTGACTGTGCTACATGGAACAATCTGATAGCAGAAGCTTATTTTTGTCATTCAAAAGAACATTTGTTTAACCAGATGCAGCCAGGAAAAATTACTTTAATTTTTATGAACATTATTTTCTACAGAAAAATGTCCCTGTTTCAAGCAAAGTCCAGACCTACTACAGTACCACATGCTGCTACTTTGTTCTGAGGTAGGTTAGAACAGGGTTACCCAGGCTCTGGAACACTAGCAGCCATACTAGAGAAATTATCCACTTTAATATTATCTTGCATTGATATGTAGTTCAAATAACACAGTAAGGAGCAGCACATAATAACCCAAACACAAGAGGATGCCAAGGGATCCCTAATCACTGCACAGCTATATATGGTAGTGTACATACAGAACCACTGAGATGAGCCTGTCTTTTTGGGAAGATGGAAGCAAACTGGAACCTATGTCAGCAGTGAAGAAGGGAAATTTAGGGCTGAGAATGTGCAGTCCTAAAACTGGAATAGTGGGCTAAACTATTCCATAGTGGACTGCAGCAGGGGAGATGTGATGGGGCCAGCTGCCACAGCAGCTCCTGTTCTACCTTGTTCCTGTAACTGGCAAAAAGGATGAGGTTTGTCAAAACTGGCCATGGTGATGGATCCTTGAGACTAGCTGCAGCTGGCACAAGATAGAGCTGTTTTAACTTGCACTGAGGAGCCACCATGACACACACCTAGTGAAGAATCGGAGAAGTAGAAAGGTGACCATCCAGTCACACCACAGGGTCTTGGTGTTTCGAGCCTCAAGTTTAGAGCACTCCATCAAATTCTCTAGCCATCACGTGTGTTGCTGTTTCACAGAAGCTGCCGCTTGTTTAAGTTTCCTAGCAGTTGGTCTGGTAGTCCTCACCTAGCAGGTATAAGGAACAAATAGACACGAGGTGTTGCTCAAGATGCCGCATCCAAACCTTCTGGCTGAAATATTGAAACCTGTGAATTGAAGCAATGCTAGGGCCTTTGAAAAGTGACTTGCTCAAAGAATGCCTCAGGGTTTCCAGTCAGCATGAGAGGCAGGATGGTCTATAGAAGAAGTTTCTGTGGGCCCCTTGCTGGTGGTTCAAGGAATCCTAGTTGTTCAAATGGATCTACCTCTTTTCCCTTGTGCTCAGCTGACAGAGAGAGAGCACAGGTGAGAAGGGACGCAGACATGAAGAACAAAACCAGATACAATTATTGGCTTTTCCACAGAGGCCAAAGCACTTCTCATACATGTACAGATCAAATCACGCACACAAGTTTCCCTAATGTCACTTTCCAAATAAGCAATTGGCACACAGAGTTGCCACAGGGACTAGCTAACATGGCTGATGGCACTCAGCCTTCCACAGACTCACAAGCAGGTGGCCAGGGTGTTCCCAGGGTGCATTTAAGGTTGAACTAAATGCTCTTCCTGTGCTGCACTTGCTACACGCTGGAAAAAATGTGATGTAGCTGCCGTTGGGTGCACCCCCCCCCGCCCCGCGTACTGCTTTATAGTGCCTCCAGCATGCTTATTGTCATGCACCTTGTGGTGCTCCAATGGCATCTACCTTACATTTATTTGGTACTTGGCACACCTGGGGCAGGAGCAAGTGGGCAGGCTGTGTTTCCCTGGCAGTTCTCCTTAGGGTGGTCAAAGATGGTGTAGCCATGCCCCAAGAGGTAGTTTGTGAGTATGCTCTCACTTTAGTCATAGAGGCATTGCATCTGCTTTGGGCTTATGAAAGAATAATGCCCCCAGTCAGGGGTGTATCCAAGGGGGATACAGTGGTGCTTTGATTCCTGTTCCACCCCAACTTTAAACCCAACTGCCGAGGACGGGCAGCAGCATTTCTATTTAGACACTGGGAGAGTCAACTGACTTCGTGGCTCATTATCATCTCCTTGATTCCTGCTAAACCCTCTCCACTCCACAAGTGTTAAAGACCCTCTCTCCTTTTTAGTGGTCTTGATGTTCCACTATTCAAACTATCCCTTTTCTGCAATTCTGCTGTCTGTCAGCCCTTCCTGGTTATGTCTCTCTTCTGTTTCCCAGCTCTGCAGACTGTTTTTAACTCTAGCTAAAAACCATAGCTGAAGTGTGGTCATATTTATTCACGTGTAGAAAAGACTGAGAGGGAAGTATTGGAGGCACTGTCAAAATGCTTGAGAAGGTTAGATTTTGTTTTATGAATCTGAATAAGAGGTGTACATTTAACTATAATAACTGCAGGATTAATGACTAGGGATCTACCTAAATTGCGCTGGAAGTGGCTTGTCCAGAACCTTCTTTAATCTCTTGCCCCTCGGCCAATCAGCAACAGGAAGCAAAAACCACAGCATATTTAAAACCACAGTTTTTGTGTCCCAGCCAATCGAGAGTAAATGCGGAGTGACAGGGCTGTTGGAGTCCCTCTTCCCCTCTGCCAATCAGTGCTGGGGGAGGGACGCACAGCGAAATGAGCAAGATTAAATGAGCTGCTGTGCAACACACTTCTGGTGCAATTTAGGTAGTTCCCTACTAATGACACAATATGTTTGGACTGTCTTGACTATTTTTTGCCTAGTTCATTGTGTTTTTTAATATTATATATAATCTAGCAAATTGATGCATATCCCAATAGTTATATCTGCTTTGCTTTGGTCTTAAACTGAATAATATAGCACTATCCCCCTAGCATATTAATAAAGCAACAAAATAGTGTGTTTTATTGTTAGTGATAATAAAGGGGCAGGGGTGTAGCTCTCTATGTCAAGGTGAGCTACGCATCCCTGCAAACCGACATTGGCGCCCACGGTGGACAGCTGGAGACCCTCTGGGTTAAAATCCGTGGGGAACACGGCACAGGGGATACAATGGTGGGCGTCTACTATAGACCTCCCACCCAGAATCAAGAGCTTGACCAGGAGTTCACCAGGGAATTGGCTGAGGCTGCATGCTCCCGGTGCATGGTTGTCATGGGAGACTTCAACTACCCAGACACCTTGTGGAAAGAGCACTCGACCAAATCCAAATGGTCGCAAAGCTACCTCACATGCATGGATGAGCTCTATCTGATGCAAGAATTTTATGGGCTGATGAGAGGTAAAGCGCTGCTCAACCTGGGACTGGCAACCGGGGATGACCTAATCAGCGACCTAATGATCGAAGGGAAGCTGGGTGACAGCAACCACGAGCTGATCACCTTCACCATCCATGGTAAAGCTGGCAAGTCAGTCAGTAATACAGAAGTCTTTGACTTCAGGAAAGCTGACTTTGACAAGCTCAGGAGACTTGTCAGTGAGGCCCTAAGGGACCACAATCCAAAGGGGAGGGGAGTTGAGGAAGAGTGGTTGCTCCTCAAGCGAGCGATCCTGGATGCACAAGCAAAGTCTATCCCGTCTCAGAGGAAAGGCAGCAAAATGGCACAGCAGCCCCCTTGGCTCTCCAGGGAACTAGCAGACCTCCTGAGTCTAAAAAGAAAGACCTACAAAGGATGGAGGACGGGATCCACCTCCAAGGAGGAATATTCTGCACTGGTCCGGTCCTGCAGGGAGCAAACCAGGAAAGCCACGGCTGCGATGGAACTCCAACTAGCTACAAGTATCAAGGACAATAAAAGTCCTTTTTTAGATACGTGGGGAGCTGGAGGAAAAGCAAGGGCAGCATTGGACCCCTGCTAAACCAGATGGGACAACTGACAACCAATACCAAGGAAAAAGCCAACTTGCTAAATGGCTACTTTGGGTCAGTTTTTCACCAGTCCCAAGGAATGCCCCTGCCCATTACGGGATGGGAAGGCCTGGGTGAGGGAGATTCCTTACCCTCCATCAGTGCTGACCTTGTGAAGGAGCACCTTGAGAGGCTGGATACCTTCAAGTCAGCCAGCCCTGACAGCTTACACCCTAGGGTACTCAAGGAGCTGAGAAGCATCATAGCTCAGCTCCTGGCACAGATCTTCAAGAACTCCTGGCTCTCTGGTGAAGTGCTCAAAGATTGTAAGAAGGCCAGTGTGGTGCCTATTTTCAAGAAAGGGAGGAAAGTGGATCCAGCAAACTACAGGCCCATCAGCCTGACCTCTATCCCAGGGAAGGTCTTAGAAAAAATTATCAAAGAGACCATTCTTAACAGACTGGCCAATGGCAACATCCTGAGGAATAGCCAGCACAGGTTTGTTGCGGGTAGGTCTTGCTTGACCAATCTTATTTCCTTTTACAACCAGGTGACCTATCACCTGGACAAGGGAAAAGAGATTGATGTCATATATCTTGACTTTAAAAAAGCCTTCAATCTGGTATCCCATGATCACCTCTTAGCAAAACTGGTCAACTGCGGTCTCGGGTCCACCATGATCCGCTGGCTGGGGAATTGGCTCTGTGATCAGACCCAGAGGCTGGTGGTTGATGGAAGTGGATTGTTGTGGTGTGTTGTGACCAGTGGGGTCTCTCAAGGCTCTGTCGTTGGACCTACATTATTCAACATCTTCATTAATGATGTGGACATTGGAGTCAGAAGCTGACTGGCCAAGTTCGCCGACAACACCAAACTTTGGGGTAAAGCATCCACACCTGAAGACAGGAGGGTGATCCAGGCCGACCTTGACAGGCTCAGGAAATGCACTGACAAGAACCTGATGATGTTTAACACTGAAAAATGCAAGGTTCTCCACCTTGGGAAGAAAAACCCGCAGCATGCTTATAGGCTCGGCAGTGCTACACTGGCTAGCACTACAGACAAAAGGGACTCGGGGGTCATGATTGACCACAAGATGAACGTGAGCCTTCAGTGTGATACTGCTGCTAGTAAAGCGAGCAAAACGCTGGCTTGCATCCATAGATGCGTCTCAAGCAAATCCCAGGACATCATTCTCCCATTCTCAGCCTTGGTGAGGCTGCAGCTGGAGTACTGCGTCCAGTTTTGGGCTCCACAATTCAAAAAGGGTGTAGAGAAGCTTGAGAGAGTCAAGAGAAGAGCCACGCGCATGGTCAGAGGTCAGGAAAACAGACCTTATGATGAGAGGCTGAGAGCCATGGGACTAATCAGCCTGGAAAAGCGCAGGCTCACGGGTGATCTGATGGCTGCCCATAAGTTTATAAGGGGTGCTCACCAGGATCTGGGGGAACGTTTGTTCACCAGAGCGCCCCAAGGGATGACAAGGTCAAATGGTCATAAACTCCTCCGTGAGCGTTTCAGGCTGGACATAAGGAAGAATTTCTTTACTGTCCGAGCCCCCAAGGTCTGGAACAGCCTGCCACTGGAGGTGGTTCAAGCGCCTACTTTGAACGCCTTCAAGAGATATTTGGATGTTTTTCTTGCTGGGATCCTATGACTCCTGCTGACTTCCTGCCCCTGGGGCAGGGGGCTGGACTCAATGATCTTCCGAGGTCCCTTCCGGCCCTAATGTCTATGAAATCTATAAAATCTATAATGTACCATGCCATCTGCACCCCCTTTTTAAAATCCTAGATCCACCCATGCTCCCAGTCATCACTACTTGAGCATTAGGGCCTAGATCCTATGCCACCTTTTAGTGCCTAAGTATGATCCTATTCAATCCTACTCCATTCCAGAAAAAAGTTCATGTACCCACTTTTGTAACACACTATCATTTTAGTCTTAAGAATAAATCGCAAAAAGCAGTGTGCAGGAGGACCCATATATTAATTGTTTTTCAATTACTTGAGCAGGGTGGAATAGCATCACAGTTGGGCACCAAAATCCTCTAAGTATCTGATAGATAGAACAGGATCTGGCCCTGGAGTTCTTAACCATTTCCAGAACTTCTTACACCCTCTGTCCTTAGCACATCTCTGGTTCCACAAATTAGAATCCTTAGCGTCCATAAAAAGTGTTATATTAAAGCAAAATCTTAGTGCTACTAGCTGGATAGCAAATTATGTTGGAAGGTCATAGCCTGCACCGTATTTATGATCTAAAGATAACTATAGTTCCCAAACTCTTTCCTTTTTCTCCTTCATACAAAATCCTTTCCAAAAGTACCTTTTATTTTGAAGTTATTATAGATTATTAGCAGTCAAGCCAAATTCTTTCCTAGGGAGACAATACCAATGTAGCCCTTGTGTTTCTCAAACATCTTGCTCAGAAGTATTTATAATGCTTGGATTTTTTTTTAAACTAACTCTACACACATTCTTCCATTTTGTTCTGATTTGAATGCACTGTTGCTTCTCTCATAACTCAGCTAAATGTTCTGCCCTACAGCAGCATTTCACGTAGCACCTTTGGCATTTTGTAAGTGTTAATGAATCCATGTGATACTCTGACATGGGTCATCATTATCATTGCTTTCCTAATAAAGAAAGTAAAGCAGAGTTAAAGCCTGTAGTTTTTAAACACCGGTAAGCACCAAACTCCCTTTGGATTCCTAATGATTTTTGGTGAGAATTAGGTGCTACAATTCCCTGTGGCAGGGCACTTTTGGGTGCCTGCCACTTTAAGGCTGGGAGCAGGCAGCTGGCAGGGGTGGGCCAGCCCTGATAAGGAGGCCATTCTAGATCCAGGCCCACAGGGCAGAGGCAGCAGTCTGCTCAGAACATCCTTGGAGGTAAGGGCAGAAGCTATGGGGATGGTAGGAGGCTCTTGGTCTTGGGTATGAATGAAAATGGCACCTTGCTGGGGAAGGATGGTCTGGTGGGGGTACCCATGGTGGGAGAACTCCCCAGAAATGCCAGGCCAGTTGCCTCCCCAGTGAAAGGTGGGGAGGGGCGCCTTAAAATCCCAGCCTCACATCCTGGTGGGTTACCCAGACTAAGGGGCAGGCACGGGGGCCAGGCATGTCTACAGACACCCGAGCCCCACTCTACTGCCCCCCAAAAGCCCCAGGGAGGGGGCAGTAGAGTGGCACAGAGAGAGGGCAGGAGAGTGGCCCCAAAGTGGGGCAGTTATGTATGGTAAGCCTGCACACAGTAGGGGCGTTGTTACAACCTGAAGGACTGTGAGTAAGCAAAGTGTAAAGTAGGAGTAAAGGCTGATCTGAAGGGCTGTACCAGGGGGGTGGGGGGGTGTTGAGTAGGGCTGAAAGATGGCGAGAAGGGCAGCATACGGCCAAACCCCATGAATATATGAATGTGGAAAGTTGCCCTGTGAGGGGATATGGGCAGAGTCAGTTCAGTGTTAGGCACAAGGCTGATGCTACATAGAATAGGGGAGCACGAGTTACCCGAAGGGCTGAATGTGCAGTGCCAGCACGAGAGTAGTTAAGCCTGATGGCCCACGGGGTTTGCTCAAGGGAGTAGGGCAGGTTGTGAGTGGCCCAGTGAGGGGCAGTATGAAAAAGGCCCTGTGAGAGAGGGCAGAGTGGAAGAGGCCCGTGAGAGGGGGGTGCTATGAATGAGGCCCCAAAAAGGGCAGTGTGTGAGAGGCCAAACTGTGGATCGAATTTTGCCCAGCCTTAAGATGGAGCTGTAATAATAATCTGGATGCCATCTTTGAGGCATGGGGCATGAGAAGGGAAAGTCAGAGTCGTATATAGCACCCCCTGGCATCAGGGCATTAAAATGGGCAGCAAGTCATGGCAGATGAGACTGGGTGGACTGCCCCATACAGACAGGTGGGCGGGCCGATGCTGAGACCTGGATCTGAGTTGGCCCCCGTCACATTCCCCTGACAATCTGACTGTGGGTGGCCTGCCTAAGAACCATGACTGAAATTCTGGATTTCCTGGTTTAAACCATCCCTGTCCTCGAGGCCTTCCGCTATGATGAAAATGAAACACATGCACTGGGGCTACTGGTCTGCTTTCTGTTCAAGATTAGAATGTCCTTGAAAGGCTGTGATAGAACTCTAAAAGCTCAATTTGCTTAGCAGGCTACTCAGTGCGAAACTGTTACCATTGATATTATTTCTTATTTACATAGCACCAAGAATTGTGCTAGGCCTTGTACAGTCAAGCCAAGCAGACTAGGTCCCTGCCCTAAAAGTGAAGCTATGGGGATGGTAGGAGGCTCTTGGTCTTGGGTATGAATGAAAATGGCACCTTGCTGGGGAAGGATGGTCTGGTGGGGGTACCCATGGTGGGAGAACTCCCCAGAAATGCCAGGCCAGTTGCCTCCCCAGTGAAAGGTGGGGAGGGGCGCCTTAAAATCCCAGCCTCACATCCTGGTGGGTTACCCAGACTAAGGGGCAGGCACGGGGGCCAGGCATGTCTACAGACACCCGAGCCCCACTCTACTGCCCCCCAAAAGCCCCAGGGAGGGGGCAGTAGAGTGGCACAGAGAGAGGGCAGGAGAGTGGCCCCAAAGTGGGGCAGTTATGTATGGTAAGCCTGCACACAGTAGGGGCGTTGTTACAACCTGAAGGACTGTGAGTAAGCAAAGTGTAAAGTAGGAGTAAAGGCTGATCTGAAGGGCTGTACCAGGGGGGTGGGGGGGTGTTGAGTAGGGCTGAAAGATGGCGAGAAGGGCAGCATACGGCCAAACCCCATGAATATATGAATGTGGAAAGTTGCCCTGTGAGGGGATATGGGCAGAGTCAGTTCAGTGTTAGGCACAAGGCTGATGCTACATAGAATAGGGGAGCACGAGTTACCCGAAGGGCTGAATGTGCAGTGCCAGCACGAGAGTAGTTAAGCCTGATGGCCCACGGGGTTTGCTCAAGGGAGTAGGGCAGGTTGTGAGTGGCCCAGTGAGGGGCAGTATGAAAAAGGCCCTGTGAGAGAGGGCAGAGTGGAAGAGGCCCGTGAGAGGGGGGTGCTATGAATGAGGCCCCAAAAAGGGCAGTGTGTGAGAGGCCAAACTGTGGATCGAATTTTGCCCAGCCTTAAGATGGAGCTGTAATAATAATCTGGATGCCATCTTTGAGGCATGGGGCATGATAAGGGAAAGTCAGAGTCGTATATAGCACCCCCTGGCATCAGGGCATTAAAATGGGCAGCAAGTCATGGCAGATGAGACTGGGTGGACTGCCCCATACAGACAGGTGGGCGGGCCGATGCTGAGACCTGGATCTGAGTTGGCCCCCGTCACATTCCCCTGACAATCTGACTGTGGGTGGCCTGCCTAAGAACCATGACTGAAATTCTGGATTTCCTGGTTTAAACCATCCCTGTCCTCGAGGCCTTCCGCTATGATGAAAATGAAACACATGCACTGGGGCTACTGGTCTGCTTTCTGTTCAAGATTAGAATGTCCTTGAAAGGCTGTGATAGAACTCTAAAAGCTCAATTTGCTTAGCAGGCTACTCAGTGCGAAACTGTTACCATTGATATTATTTCTTATTTACATAGCACCAAGAATTGTGCTAGGCCTTGTACAGTCAAGCCAAGCAGACTAGGTCCCTGCCCTAAAAGTTTGTAATCGAAATAGACACTGTCCAGACAAGTCACAAGTTGCAGCTGAAAGCAAAGTGAATGGCACTGTTAGTCCCAGGAATTTGTTAGTTCCCGCCTTTTTAGACTCAAGGCATTCTTTGAAAGACTCAAGGCACTGCTCAAAGAATGCTAGCTCTTAGTTTTCACTTGTCTTTGACTATAGAAAAATAATAGAGCATTTCTTCTGCTGCAAAGAACTCGTTCTGACCTGTTGTCGTCTTTATTTTTGACACTATGGATTCCTCTCTAAAATCTTTGGGTTTATCTTGTGAATCCTGTTTGTACACCCAACAGTGCTAATATTGTGTGACATCCTGTAACACTCTTGAAAGCACCTCAAGGCACATCAGGGCACCACGGCCCCCTGGTTGAGAATCGCTAGCAATGAGACCTAGGGTTCCTATGACAAAATGAACTGTAGCTCACCATGACATTTTTAACATTACAAGGGAAATTCTGTGAACTTCATGAGTTGCTTTATGATGTCACCTGCATGAACTGTCAAGTTTGTGAGATCAGTTATCAAATCAGAAACCTGTCCTCAGAAAGTAATTGACCTGATTATGGTATTCATCACCATATGAGCTCTAGCGTATGTTCTGTTGTGTGCATAAGCATCATAAATTCATACCTAAGCTGGGCCCTCTTTGTTACAGAAGGCTCCCTTTATTCTACTAAATCAATCAGAAATAAATTGTTTCTAATACTTTATCATGATGCTTTGCACTCCATCCAGAGATCCCAAAGCACTTTATAAGCATTGACCAGTTGAAACTCATAACACCCTCTACAGCAGGATAGCAGTATTAACTTCTGAAAGTGTTAATTTATTCATCTGATTAGGAATGAGTCACATGTCCAGGGTCATTTAAGTAAATAACAGATCTAGAAACACATTGAGTTCTGATCCCATCCTTTTGCCAACTGCTGGTCTAGCAGACAGAGCACCTTTTCAGGTCATGGGCCAGAATGATCCAGCCCAGGTCAGAGGCAGATAAAAGGGAACTAGGACCTCACCACCACCACCACAGCTTCAAGGGCTGGATCTAGGATTTGGCAAATGGGGGGGGGGGGAAGTGCTGGAGCAGCAACCAATACTGCTGCACCACTGCTTCCAGTCTCCTCCAACTCTCTGCCCAATGCTGTGGAAACCTTCAGGGATTTTTTAAAAGTCCCCAGAGCTGGTAAAAATCCCCCTTCCTTTCTGTGCTCTGAGTCTCATCTTCTCCCTTTCCCATTTCCCTCATCCCTCACTCACTGCTGCTGCTTTCCCTGCTGTCCCTGGGGCATCAATTGATGGGGAATAGGTTCCCCCACCCTGCCTGGTCCCCACTGGAGCTGGTACAGAGGGAGGGGAATGCCCCTTGCCTATCGCTGCTGCTCTTGCCATTGCACCCAGCTGAGCTCAGCCCCCAGGCAGCCCTGCTGGAGCAGACAAAAGTGGCTCTGAAAATTCCCCCTCTCTAGCACAGCAGAGAAAACAGCAGAGGCAAGTGGGGGAGAGGAAAATGGGAAGGAGGGGAATGTGACTGAGCATGGTAGAGGAGGGGGTAGATTCTCACTTGCTTTGGGGCCTTTAAAAAAGTCCATAGAGGTTCATGAGGTGTGTTCCAGTCCAAAAGAGGGATGCAGCCAAGCCACTACACTTCCTTTGGATCTGCTCCTGATCGCTTCTCTCCACCATGCCATGGGAGAAGACTCTGCTGCCCAGTGCTGCTGAAGACCCCCTTCTGCAGGTCAGGTCCAATGGCTCTGCACACTGTAGGTTACTAACCCCTATACTAGATTATACTCCCTTACTAGCTAGTAATGGCCTTCTCAATCCTGAACTCAAAAGAGACCAGCCATGGTGTTACTAAGTGAGGCTGTATTGTGGCTTGACTCTAAAGGAAGAAAAAAAATATAGTACACACCCTCACCAGCACCCTCCTTTCAGTGGAAATGCTCTCATCATTCTTGTAGGTGTCCCCCTGTTCTAGGATGGGCAGGTAAGGATTGACTTTGGGTACATACACCCATCTTACCATGCATAATGCTAAACTCAGATTACTGAATAGCAGCTACATTGTTCTGACTGAAACACCTCACTAGGCTGTTGCTGCTTGTGTGGTTCCCTGTCCCCACTCTCACATTGTTCCTACTCCTGATATAACATATCTTTCCCCATTCCTTGCCCCCCTACCTTCTTTCTTGCCTTTTTCTCCTGTCGTTTTTTGTCTGCATCTTGTTTCCATTAATTTAATGGATGCTTTGAATGGGACATGGCACCTTTTTGCTTCAGGAAAGAGGAGACCTTGATAATCTTCGTAGGCAGGCTAAGAAAGGACCCAGTTCTCAGTGGGTGTGTCTACATGTGCAATTAGGCATGCCTTAATCTAATGCACATTAGCTAAATGTCCATTAAGGCGATTTAAGGCTCACATCTACACGTGCATGTGTTAAAGCGCATTAACACTGTGTGCAAGGATTGATGTGGGACTAAAGTTAGTCCCAAGTCAGTCCATCCACAGTGTTAATGCACCTTAATGCATCTACATGTGCATTAATGCACTTTAGCTATTCGTACCTAAATGTGATACTTGCTTTTGCAGGTATCAAATTTAGGCACAGATAGCCTAAAATCACCATTTTAAGGCACATTAACAGTGTGCACATATAGACGCACACCTTTAATGCACCTTAAATCGGACTAAAGCACCTTAAATCATCACGTGTAGACGTGCCCACAGTCTACCTATGATGTAAGCCAAAAAGTAGAATTCAGTGGCTAGAAACTGTTAGTGAGGTGTTGTCAGAATACCCAGCAGAGCCAGTGATATTTATTTATAATTGGAGAAAAAAGAATAGTGAAATGGGAAACTTGTGATGACACAAAATTATACAGTTGATTAGCCTGACTAGGGAAAACCAAGCCTCTAATGGAGGCCTGAGCGTAGCAAAACAAGACAACGAGAGATGGAATCCACTGTGGACAAGTGCACATCATTCCGTGATGGAAAGAACAGTTTGAACATCTTGTCCAAATCAGTGGGTTCTAAATTAACGGCAGCCGTTCACACAATGAAAAGAGCTCTCCAGAGGGCTACTACAGTTAAAGAGGTTTACAAGATTTTAGTGTCTTGAACTTGGGAAGTAATATGTAAGAGACTATACTGGCATTAAAGAAACGAATAGCTAGTCCTCCTGAATGCATGTTTGGTGATGGTCACCCCATTTCCAAAAGGAGGGAGCAAAAATAGGAAAGATCAATGGAAGAGCAATGACAATTAGATACCTGGAAAGGTTTTTTTTATGCGAGGAGAGATTTAAAAAGATATGATAGCTCAGTTTCAAAAAGAATAAAATATATAAATGAATGCACAATCCAGACAAAGTTCAGTCTTATCTATCCTTTTCCTTTTCATAATTACAAAAGCAAGCGGACATCCAATAATGGGAACAAGCAATATGTTTAAAACTGATTAAAGGAAAAACTCATTTTATACAATGCTTAATGTATATGAACAAGAATAGTCCTCATTAAACTAGCAAGGATAAACATTTATAAGTATGATTAAATGGTGTTTTGGCCTCATAAGCCAATCACTAATTATCTAGATTAGAAATACATTTCTGCCAAGAGCAAGTTATTACATAACTTGTTTGGAGGGTGAGGGGAAGTGTCCTGTCTCTGGAGCATCTAATACTGAACATAATGCTACGGTAGATGTGATCTAGTTTGGTGATTACTATGCTCTTGATGTAAAATATGATCTTCTTACTCTGGGTGCAGAGGGGAAGAGATCTAAACTAAAAACAGTTTGAACTTTTAGTTTTCATCATTCTTCCACTTACAGCAAGTCAGGTAATAGCAAACTCGTACCCAGGATTGTTTGCTTAGATTGCTTGAATGCCCCGACCACTGCCAGAGGGCTTGGTAACATTAACAAAATGCGCCTACATACTCAGAAATCTATTCCCCGAAATTGTTTCTGTCCAGTCCTTTTTATAATGCATTTTTTAGGATATTTTTTCCTGACATGACAGTGTTTGCATAGCTTAGATGAGCACTGTTGCTAAGAAACAAGTCCCAACTGGGTCTTTAAAACTCTGCCTTTAAAACACATAGCATAGGAAAATATTTTTTCTTTTCATTAAGCTACATTGTGTGTATGTTATTACAGATTTCTTTTAACTCTGATCAGACTTTTAGGGTCACATTTATATTGTGAGCTTTTGAGAGAGGACTAGTTCTTTTTCAGTCTGCACAATGAGATGAACATCCATACTGCTACATAAATAATAGATGCATTTTAAGAAAACATTAAGATCCAGTTTTGCACCCAACTGTGTATGTGCTAACGAAACTTACAGTGAAAGGCTCCTTACAGTGAAGGACAATGACACCCCTGACACTGCTTGGTGCAATTTGAAATCCTGTTTTAAATTCAACATTCACAAATATCAAGTCCATGCTTGGGAGGAAGGAACAGGTGTTCTTCTACCATATGTTGGATCAACTGTGTTACATTCCTATTGTGAACAAGACTAGTTGGAGTTTTTTACCCATATTAACAGATCAAGGTAAATATTAAATAGGACCTAGAAGTCATACCCCCAAATGACTTCTTGTTATTGGGACACTAGGATTTAACCTCATTCTTACTGACACATAGCAAGATGAGGGACAGGGAGCAAGGAGACCCAAGTAAAATAGTGGTATTTATAAAGCTTGGCTACACTATAAGAGGATTTTGCTGTACTCCGAGAGAAAAGGATGGTTTAAGTACTGTACTGGGACTTACAGCCATGGAAATTAACTTTGTCTGTCTGTCGCAGACTTCCTGTGTAACCTTTGGCAGTTAGGACCAGATCCTAATTGACCTCAAAGGTGCCTCCACTGAGGTGTTGCAGCACCAAGTATGTAGGCACCTCATCCCAGGAGCGGGATCTAAATGGACAGGGTTATGTGCCTAGATGTCCTATACAGAGAACGGGAAGATGTAGGTCGCTTCCAAGCGTGATCCAAATCACCCAGAGGCTCAACAATGGGGGTGCCTACAGAAGAGTAGGAGCAATAAGCCCAAGGGCAAGCCTGGACTCTCACTCTTCCTTGGAGCACAGGCATCTGACTCAGAGCTCCAAGGGATCCAGAGCACTCAGTAATGAGATGCTTACCTGAAATACAAGACATAACTCTCAGCCAAACTGTGTTCCCTAGAAAACATTGCTTGGGTCCCCCGAGTCATTCCTGATCAGGAGCAGGGGTGAGGGTTTTAAAAGTGGTGCTTGCCTTTTTTGGCCAAGTGCCTAGCGGCAGAAACATTTGCCCAGGAAGTGGGCGGTCTAGGCTCGCCTCCCCCTGAAGATATTCAAACTCACATCTCCCTGGTCCTGGGAGCTAACCAGGCAGCTACGGTCGGGGTTGGGCAGGGCCTCCTCCATTCATCTAGGGGCCATGCCCTGGGTGGGAGGAGTCCTGGGTTCTGGCGGCTGCTGCTGGAACCATTTCTGTTTTGTAACGAATGACCCTTTGATGTAAAATGCATAAACAGTCCTGGTTGCACTGACTGTAGCCCAGGACAACTACCTCCCTGGGAAGTGCCCTACCCACTTGGCCACAGAGTGACATTTTCTATTGCTCTTTATGCTTCTAGTTCCATTAATTCTTGGCTGCTCAGTGGGCCAGTTTCAACAGGAGGTGTGGAAAGGGCACGCAGCCTATATCATAACAGGGTGATTAAGGGAAACTTTCTGCTTCCTATCCAGGAAATAGAAACTGTGGGTTTGAATCCCTTCAGGACCACGTTGTCTAGAAACCAAGTCTCCCATTTCATGGTCAAGTGTTACACCTAGGGGTCTACCCAACTTGAGGAGGCAGCTGGCCAATTTTGCAGGCAGACTGCAGGGCAGACCACAGTTTTTAGACTTATAGTTGCTGGGGCCCCTCCAAAGTCTCTTGCCAAGGGGCCCTGGTGGCCCACCCACACCACTGATTGGTGCAGAGGGCTGTCTGTCATGTGCCCCCAGCCCCTTGCTGTTAATTGGTGGAGAGGCATGGAGTTGCACAACAGGTAGCCCTCTCAGCAAATCAGTGGTGAGGGATTAACTGATCCTGCCTGCTTGCCTTCATGCCAGCAGTCCCCCTCCCCACCCAGCAGGCTGCATGGCTAGAAGGACTGCTGGCTCCCACTGGGGAGCTAGCATTTTATTTTTAGTAAGGTTTTTTTCTCCAAGGATTTTGCAGAGATTTCCCAGTTTTGCAATTTCCATGAAATCTGTACAGTTGTGATTTGGGCAGGTCCCTAGCTGTAACCACTAACCTGTCCAGATAGCAGCAAACACCACTACTGTTTGCTATGGAGCTGCACGTATATTCTCACCATCGAACTATCATTTGGTATGATCTGTCCCCGCACAAGGGGGGCTTAGTCAGCTCCCAGACCAATATTATGGATTGTGGGAGAGGTTAGGCAAGAATTAAGGTGCTTTTGTGAGCCACCTGGGTTGCTTCTGAGCATATGCATGTACAGGCACCTGTGGATCTTTTCAGGCCGATATGCAGGCATCTAATGAATCTAGGCACCTAAGCAGTACTACAGCTGCTGAGCAAGGTCAAATAGGATAGTTTTATGTGACTTAGACACTTTCTGGCCAAGTCCTACTTAGATGCCTTAGATCTGGCACTTAGCCCATGTGTAGACCAAATGAGAGGCATGTGTGCACAACACTTTAAAGCAGGCTAAATGCTTTTGCGCTACTTTAATGGTGTCAGTATTTGCACACTTCGGCAATGTGTTGCACATTAATTCCAGCCGCTGTAGGAAATCTGGCAGCGTAACGCGCCTTAAATGACTTGGGGTGCAGCAAACTGAAACTCCTTCAAGGACTTTTAGTTTGCTGCCCCTACAGCCGTGGAGCAAAGCACCAGGCTCTGTGCAGCTCCACAGCTCTGCAGGAAGCCTTGCAGGGAGCCTGGCAGCAGCCCGGGAAAGCAGCTCTGCTCAAGAGAAATGGCGAGCCAGATCTTTTTTCCCACCCTCACTGGAGCCTCCCTGCCTGAGCTGCGCAGAGTCCCAGTGTTTCCCTCCACAGCTGCGGTGCCCCTTGGGACTGCCTGAGCTGGGTGCCTGCGGGCGGGTACCACCCGGGGGGGGGGGGGGGGGGGGGGGGCAGCGCCGGGGGGGGGGGGGGGGCCACAGCAGCTACAGAGGTACCCACTAGCCTCCCCGCCCCCCAACCCCCACAGCCCAAGGACCATTCCACCCACTGGCAGCTTGCCCTCCCCTCCCTGCCAGAGAGGCAGGTAAGTCAGCAAAGGGTGCGCATGACTCGGGGGTTTAATCAGCTCTAAATTGAAGTGGTGTTTTTTAAAACCCACCACTTTAATTTACAGCCCCTGTTTCGTCTACGCACACCCTTAAGTTCTATGAGCTGTTTCCACACCTACAAAATGGAAAAAACAATCCTACTTCTGTCTATTTAGATTGTAGTGAATTTCGAGTGCAGGGCCCCTGTCTTGCCTAACCTTTCTTTTAGAGTACAGCATAATCCTCTTTTAGCGAATGCCCAACCTTGGTTGGAGCCTTTTCATGCCTCTGTGCTACAAATAATAATAATCACAACAATAGTCCAGGAGAACTTTGCTAAACCACCTACTCTGTGCTTCACACACTATAATCAGCAGCCTCCTCACACTTCTTAGCGAAGATTTAATAGCAGTCAGGGGAATGAGGTCTTCTGTTATAATGCTTCATTACTTTTACAAAAAATACTAGAGAACATTTACCAGTATGCCATGAAGTGCCATAAATAATTAAAACTAAATCACATTTGTCAAATAAAGAACAGAATCCATTTTCTGAGGCATTATCCTTGGATTTTTAATTTTAGTTGTTCTCTCATTTAGAAAATACAATAATTGTCAATGTGCTTCCCAGCCATTAGTGAAAATTAGTCAGGGTCTGTTCCAGTGTTTCCCAGACTTTTGATACCTGGGGCACACTTTTCTTTCTGGATTAGAATTGGTGGCACATTTCACTCCTACACCTAAAAACGTGTGTGCGTGTGTGTGTGTGTGTATTTTTCCCTTCCTCCAAAACCTGTAACATATTCTGTTCCCCTATCAGAGGAAATTGCACCAGTGCTGAGATGTACTGTTAAACAATAATGCCATAACTTTACTGAATTTCCTGGAACCCCAGCTGAAAAACAGAGAGAGATTTACATTCAGGAAAGATATGAAGGGGGTCCTCAAGGCTAAAGAAAGGTCGAGAATCACTGATCTAGCTGGTGCCACTTAAAGGCAGTGGAGGTCCTCACCCGGCTGTGCCCTGCTCTTTCCACTATCTGCTCTCTACCCCTGCTGCTAAGGCTGCTCTGGCAGCATCTCATATACTGGTGACAATCCTTGTTACCCACTTCTGTAGGCCCTGGGAGTAGGGGAGGAGTGGAAGGGACAAGCTGGGCTGCAAAGCATGGCTCCTTCTGTGCATCTTCTAACCTGCCCACCTGTTCACTGTGCTGCTGGGAATGTTGCGGGGGGGAGGGAGGCAGCACAGGGGCTGTCTGGGGGTGGAGAACAGTGCGGGAAGGCAGTAGCAATGGTGGCAATGCCCAGAGGGGCAGCTTCAGGTACTGCTGGAATAGTTGGGGCAGGCATAGTTTGCTGGACAGGAGAGAAAAACCATTACCTCCTCATATAGGGGGATCTCGCAGCACACTTCCACTGTACTCACAGCATACTTTTTGGGAATCACTAGTCTATTCTGTTTCAACTTATAAATGCACTAAAAGGTAAAGACAGAAATTATATTTGTCACGTGATTGGCTCTTTGAAAGCATTCTTAAAAGAGCAGTGACCAAGCTTTTAGCAGTTTTAAAACACTGAGTACTGGTTCCTTCTCCTTGTGACATGAGTGTGGCCGTAGCTTCTGCCAGTATAAGTCAACCCATAGCTCCACTAACTGTGCACCCCACAAATGGCCAAATTCTACTCTCACTTGCAATGTTTTGCAAAGGAACTACTCAAGGGTCATGTTATTGGAACAGATTTTCAGATGTCCACACTGTGCACTTCAACTGCAGAACTCCTACTCTTTGAATCCATCTGTGTCTAAACAGTCAGGCAGCAGGCCAGATCCACAGAATCCCTTACCTCTAATTACACTGTGGGCATGAGTCAGCACTGCCCTGCATTTGTGGAGTCATTTATACCAGTGCAAAATGAATATCGAGTGCTGCCCCTCCATGGAGTTGTACTAGTTTATATTAATTGAGGAGCCAATCCCTGAGGTCTGTGAGCAAGGCCACTGCAGCATGTGTTAGAATTTGTCTAAAAGAATATTCAGCCCAGAGACATAGCAAGATCCTACAGCATCCTAGGCAGAGTGTTGACCACTGTGACATGGGGCAAGGGGCGGATAAATACTACCCCATCTCTTACCTACCCTTGCATCAGCCAGCTTGATTCTCTGGCTGTTGTAGCATGTACTCATGCTGCTATAGCTGAGGCTACAGTAGGCACAACCCTGTGCTGCCCATCCATCGAAGCTAGACAGCTCTGGATCCTGTAGTGTAATGGGATGCAGGGCTGGACTGAATGGCGCCTCTCCCCAGGATTTTTGCCATGGGAGACAGAGCTCCATGCCCAGTAACATATCTAGGAGTGGGAAGTGAACAGGTTCCAGGGACAGCCCCTGGGGATCTTGTGCCACAGGGCTAGTGCAGGCAGTATGTGGTAGGCTTGGTCCTCAGCTGCAGCAGCCCCATATGCTACAGAATGCAGGGCTGCCCAACTTCTGTGCCCAGGCAGCCAAGGGTTCTTCTGCTGTAGCAAGGGCTCCCAGGGTGGGGGGGGAATTGTTGTGCCCCCTCTAAGTCTGCACCTGTGACAAGTGCCCTACTTAGCCTGCCCTTGTTACACTACTGATTAGGTCCATCTCAGCAGAGTTGTCTTCTTCACTGTGAGTCAGGAAAACCCACCCTTCTCAGTTACACCTGTGTCATACCCTTGGCTCCAGTGTTAGAATTAGGTAAGTGCTCAGATGCCCATGCTAAATGTAATGGTTTTAACAGTGAAAATAAGGGAATGAGGCTTTGGCCTCATTTCAGTCACCCTATACAGACTCTGCTGCTTGTACACTATACAAGTTTTCCCAAGCAGCTCCCTGGTCCTTTTAATTCACACAAGCGACGTTCTCTGTAAGCACAAAGAGCTGTCTGACACTGAAATCAAATATATTAGTTACTCCTAAAATGTTTAAACATTTTACCTCTAAATCCCCTTTTAATTCCTCTCAGACATTAATCATAGTTTGTTTGTCAAAGGCAGAGCTCAAAAACGCCTTCACTCCTTTTATTCCAAATACACATGATGAAAACACTGCAATCACTGAAATGTATATGGGTAGTCTTGGCAGTGTTTTCACACTTGGACCAGAAAATAGGGCCTGATCCAGAAAATCCTTGTGTACCTGAGCAGCCTTACCACACTGAAGTCACTGGGCCTGATCTAACACTGCATAACTTGAGAACAAATCTGATCAAAATTAGATTGGCATGAGGCCCTGGTTTCTGCTGGGAATGACACCAAGAAATATACAAAGCGGGGCATGGGTATCTTGGCAGTCACTTGCCTGGAAAGGAGCCACACTCTTGGCATCTGTCACAAACACATGAAGTAGTGACCAGTGTGTTCTCATAATCATAAACCTACTGACTACTCCAAAACCACAGGAAAGACTGGAAAGCAATGGAAAGTCAGGACATTAAGTAGCCCTACAGGGTTTTTGTGGGGTTTTTTTGCTTATATGCAGCCCTTTCAGTTCCACTTGTGCTTTCAGTAATAATTTGGGTTTAGGATTCTTAGAATCAATTTTTCAGCCTTTTCTCAAGACATTTAACATTCAAAAAGGGGCTGAGAGAGACATATGGACTAAGTGAATTTCCACCATTATATGATAGTAATTATATTAGAGGTGTACTGATATATCAGTCCTAAGTAGCAGATTCAAGACAACTTAGGGGATAGCGATCACCAAATGATAAAATTCACTATCCAGAGAAGGGCGAGCATTATACCCAGCAGGACACAGGTGTTAAACTTTAAAAAGGTTGACTTTAATAGGCTCAGGGAACTGGTTAGCAGGGTACTAGGAACCAAAAGCCTAGATGCTCTGGGGGTTCAGGGTGGGTGGTCATTCCTCAAGGAAACCATCCTTTGGGCTCAAAGTGAGACAATCCAATGGCAGAGGAAAGGGAGCAAAGGGACCAGGAAACCCCTTTGGCTGACTAGAGTCATCCATACTTTAAGGGCAAAGAAAGAAGCACACAGGAAGTGGAGGCAGCGGGTAGCTAGCAAGGAGGAGTACACTTCTTTGGCCCGTGCCTGCAGGGTGTCAGTCAGGAAGGTCAAGGCAGCCCTAGAACTCAGGCTAGTGGCAGGGATTAAGGACAATAAAAAGTCCTTCTTTAGGGACGTTGGGAGCAAAAAGAGGGTACAGGCTAGCATAGGACCACTACAAGATGGGCAGGGGGGCTTAGTGACAGATAGCAGGGGCAAGGCAGAGCTCTTCAATGAGTTTTTTGCCTCTTTCTTCTTAAATAGGAACCTGGACAAACATTATGCACCACAGACACCAACAAGGTGAACATCAGCCGACCAATGTTCAGTGCCGACATGGTAAAAAGACACGTGGAGGGGCTGAACATGTTCAAATCACTGGGACCAGAGGGACTCCACCCATGGGTATTGAAGGAATTAGCGAGTGTCATATATGAACCACTGGCAAGGATATATGAGCACTCATGGTGCTCGGGTCAGGTTCCAGAGGATTGGAAGAAGGCCAATGTCATCCCAATATTAAAGAAGGGGAGGAAGGAAGATCCGGGGAACTACAGACCAGTCATCCTTACCTCTATCCCTGGTAAAATCATAGAAAAAATTATCAAGGAACACATCTGTGGGAGCCCGCTGGCTAATGTGATGCAGAGGGGCAGCCAACATGGGTTTATAGCAGGCAGGTCCTTCCTGACTAACCTAGTTTCCTTTTATGACAAGGCCACCAAATGTTTAGATGCAGGAGTCGAGGTGGATATTACCTATCTGGACTTCATAAAGGCCTTTGACACGATATTCCATACCATCCTGATAAATAAACTGAGGAGATTTGCCTTGGATGATTATACGGTAGACTGGGTAGCAAACTGGCTCAAGGATCGCACTCAGAGAGTGGTGGTGGATGGGTCGGTGTCAACCTGGAAAGATGTGTGCAGTGGAGTCCCTCAGGGCTCAGTTCTGGGACTGATGCTGTTCAACATCTTCATCAGTGATCTGGATGAGGGGGTGGGAAGCACCCTGTCCAAATTCACAGATGACACAAAAATATGGGGTGAAGCTAACACCTTGGAGAGGGGGAACTGGATCCAGGCTGACCTAGACAGCTTGGGGAAATGGGCAGAGATCAACAGGATGCAATTCAATAAGAACAAGTGCAAGGTGCTGCACCTAGGGAGAAAGAACTGCCATCATACCTACAGGCTGGGGGGCAACCTTCTTGGCATCACTGAGGCAGAAAAAGATCTTGGAGTCACTGCTGACTCCAGGATGAACATGAGTCATCAGTGTGATGAAGTAGTTGGCAGAGCCAATCGCACCTTGTCATGCATCCGTAGGTGCTTCACAAATAGGTCCAGGGAGGTGATTCTCCCTCTCTATGCGGCACTGGTCAGATCGCAGCTGGAGTACTGTGTCCGGTTCTGGATGCCGCAATTCAAGCGGGATGCGGACAACCTAGAGAGGGTCCAAAGAAGAGCCACTTGTCTGATTAGAGGCCTGCAGGGGAGGCCCTACGAGGAAAGGCTAAGGGACCTTAACCTCTTCAGCCTTTCCAAGAGAAACTGAGAGGGGACCTAGTGGCGGTGTACAAATTCATAAGCGGAGAGCAGCAAGAAGTAGGAGACGATCTGTTTACAAGGAACAATGGCTGTAAGCTACTGGAGAGAAGGTTTAGACTGGACATTAGAAAAAAAGTTCTTCATGGTCAGGGTTGCCAGGATCTGGAATGGGCTTCCAAGGGAGGTGGTGCTTGCCCCATCCTTGGGGGTTTTCAAGAGGAGACTGGCTGGGGTCTTCAAGAGGAGCACCTGGCTGGGATCACATGATCCCAGATTTGGTGACCCTTTTCTTGCCTGCCAGGGGCAAGGGGTCAGACTAGATGGCCCACTGAGGTCCCTTCTGACCCTGGAATCTGTGAATCTATGAATTGGATCAACACCAATAAAAGGAAAATTGACATTATTGGCAATCGGCTCTTTTAGCTGGTGTAAACAATAATGTCACCGATAAATGGTGCATGCATATGCGCAGCCATAGCATGCACGTGGCCAGGAATGCAGCCTGAAAAGCAGCATCCGGCCAGTACGTTTGTAGAGGAGAAAGGGCATGGGGGGACACATTGAGGCCCCCATGGTGAGACAGGGAGTGGGGTTGGGGGAGTTGTGGGGCAGAGCCATGGGAGGCTCATCGGGGAGGGGAGCGGGGGCAGGGGTTTGGGGAGGGAGAGGAGAGAGGAGATTCACCACTGTGCACGCACCCCTGGAGGAGGCATGGGGGGCATGTGTACCCAAGATTTTTGTGTGGGGTGAGGTCAGGCTGCCCACTTCCCTTCCTGTCCCCGCCTGTCCCAAATGCAGCCTCAGCCCAGCCCCCCGCTGGGAAGAGGCCAGCACTGTCCCTGGCCTCAAGCCCGCAGCGGGCAGCCCACCCTTGCCCCATGCACATGCCCCCAAAGCCTCCCCTAGGGATGCGCACAGTGGTGGGAGACGCCTCCCCAGCCCCCCCTTGCCTCCTGGACAAGTTGCCCGTGGCTCTGTCTCATGCCCCGCCCCGGCTGTGCAGTACCTGCCCCTGCCCCAGACCCACTCCCTCCCTCCCTCCCTATGGAGGCCCCACACCCTTTCCCTCCCCCAGGCCCCTTCCCCCGACAGACTTACCAGCTGCACACTACTCTCCAAGCTGCTGAGCTGCATATCGGCTATCGGATCGGTATCTGCCGATACAACTGGTTAATAACTGGCCATTGGTGTCAGCCAAAAAAAATCTTCATCGGTGCACCCCTAGCAAGTATAAATACATATGAAGAAACCAAGCCTTCCTAATCCTAGGCCACAAACTGCATAGGGGAAAGGGAAAAAAAACTTTGCTTATTGGGTAAATTATTATATCATTGTTAGAGGTGTTTCTTGCACCCTACTGTGAAGCATCTGGTACTGGCCGCTGCCAGTGACAGGATCCTGGATGACATGGGCCACTGGTGTGATTTGAAATGGTAATTCCTATACTCTTGTGCCAGATTGCCTCCTACTTTTCCCGACACTGCATATCAAATAAACCCTGAATATGCACACACACAAAAATCATGTTTATGGAAATGAAATTGTCATGGCAACAGCAAAGGTCTCACAAGTATTTTAAAAATAGCAAATTAACAAAACCCATTTATGAAATCCAAATCCATTCTATTAATGCATTTAAAATACAGATTTGTAAAAACAACCTGGTTTTTTACTTACCTAATGAAAAGAAATCTAGCCTAGAGATTTATTTCATGATATTGTTAGATGGTGTTTAAAATGTTATATTTAGGAAAGCAAATCTTAATGTCAGCATGATAAGTTTCTGGCACACGTTAGGGCTTATGTAAGTTTCTTACCAGGTAAAATATTTTTGTGCAAATATTATGATTCAAACTTTGTAAGATTTTTTTTAAATTAGTAAATTTATAATAGTAGCTCACTGTGACTTAGTTTGTGAATCTTCATTAAAAATTCAGTCTCTTCTGAAGTTGTAAGGTACTTGACTCCCAGGCTGCTTTGTAGGTTGGTCTGCTTGCTTTATAAAATTTGCAACAAAATCATTTTTGCCTTCACTAGTGTTTTAGTCATGATGTAACTGGAGCTAACTGACAGTTAGCACAAATTAATGGACAAATGCATTTCTAAATTTCATTGTAGATGTTCATAAGTGCTTGTGGTTCACTGAGGGCTCAGGCATTTGTGGTAGGTGTAAATTAGCATTTCTAAAGGTGTTAGGAGTGATTGTACAAATACAAAATCTGAGTACGCATGTCAAGTTTTATCTACCTGGAAGAGTTACTGCAAAATAACGTCAGGCACACTAGCTACTCAGCATTAACTCCCTATGTGGAAACTGTTAGAGTGTGGCCCCTGCAAGGTGCCTTCCAGGGTGGAGTGAGGCTATGAGCACATGACTGGAAGTGCAGCTTCAGACAGCTCTGAAGTAAATTACATTGTGGCAGCTATATACAAACCATGGGCCATACATTTGGAAGTGTGAGACATGTAAGTTGTGCACTGGAAGTGTTTGGAAGTGTGAGACATGTAAGTCGTGCACTGGAAGTGTTTGGAAGTGTGAGAATACTGTCCCTGATTTGTCTGGGGGTAAGTCTGTCACTATTCCAGCACGCCTCATCTCCTTTTAGAGGTTACAACATATCTTCTCAAGCTTTTTTTTGAAAGCCAGGACAACTTGACTTGCTATCAGTTAACCAGTTCATATATCCATGGTATAAACTACCTTACTTTTCCTGTGCACTTTGAGTAGATCATACAGCTGCTTTTTGGTATGTGCCTAGGACACATCTGGCACCATGCCATTCTAGACATATCCTCTGGGTAGGGGTAGCCAATTAATGTTAATTAACTACTTCACTTGCATGTATTAGTCTGCAAAGTTCACTAACAAAAAATGTTTATGGTTTTGTCCAGCCGAGCATGTACTAGTGCAGGGGTGGCAAAATGCGGCCTGCGAGCCGAATGCAGCCCTCCAGGCCATTCTATCTGGCCTGCGGGGCCCCTAAAAAATTTAGAAAATTAAAATTTATCTGCCCCTGACTGCTGTCATGTGGCCCTCGATGGCTTGCCAAAACTCAGTAAGCGGCCCTCCACCCAAAGTAATAGCCCGGCCATGTACTAGTGGGTAAGTGTCAATAATTGCCAATCATTTCACTCGAGTCTACAAAATCTTGTGCAATATTGCAAACCCCAAAAACTTTATTTAAACATCATGGGGCAGGCTCCTAAAATCATGACTATTTTAAATAATAATTTGTTCTTTCTATATGCTGTCTTGTTTTTCTAGCCTTTAGGAGTGATATATTCATTCATATTATTTCTCCACAACTGCAAGGGCTAGAAACTTACTTTTTAAATAAGATTCCAGGTGTTGGGGCTCAAAGAAAAACAAAAAAATGTTTTGAGGCTTGCAACAGCCATGGTAATTAGACAAGCCCTTTGAGGGGCAACGTCAAGTAGTTTAGACCAAACACTGAGTTTTCTTTTAGGCAACCTGAAAGAGTGGGGGGAAAATGAGCTTTTTCATGTCTTTATAAAAAGACCTAAGATGGTTTTTCCATAAAAGGAAGAGAGTGAGAGAGACAGAGCAGTTGAAAGAATTGTTTCTCCTTGTACTTCAAATTAGAAATTCAGATCTCATCTACTCTGTTTTTCCTGAAACCATCTACATGCTGCGAAACCTCATAAATTTAAAACAGCAGAAACACCAATAAATGAAGCATAATTAAATGAAACTTTGATTCAGACTTTAAAATACTTTTGTTTTTGTGATATCACTTTAACTCAACCACTCAAAAACATGCAGGGAAAATCTCTTTCTTAAACTGAAACTCTCCTCCCTTTCAATTAATGTGAACACTGAACCCATATTGGGTACCTTCAGCAAAACCAAAGAAATCTAGCCTTGGCATTCATGATATCATAAGTCCTAGTTTACTCACAGTTGTGCAGGAGGGCATAGTGAGCTTCTGCAATGCCCTGGGCAGAGTGCTGACCACTGGGGGTGGGGGAAGGTAATGGAGGGGAAGGGGAGAAAGAATCTTACCTTCCCTGGTGCTCTGTGCCCCCTGGCAGCTGCTCCAGTCCTGGGGGTGGGATGGAGGTGAGGGGCTAAACTGATGGCACCCTTCCCAGGATTTTTACCATGAGAAATGCAGTTCTGCACCCACTATCTAGGTGGGGGAAGTGAATAGGGCAGCAGGGACAGTCCCCGGGGAGCCTGTGCCATGGGGCTGGTGCAGCCACTACACGGCAAGCCTGCTGCAGCCCGAGGCACAGGGCTGCCTGGCTTCTAGCAAAGGCTGTCAGGGTTGAGGGATGATTTTGCCTGCCCCCGCCCAAGTTGGTGCCTGGAGTGAGTGTCCTGCTTGATGCACTCTAGTTACACTACTGCTTGTGTACTATCAGTTTGCAGGGTGATTTTCTTTGTTCTTTTTTTGTATTGATATACTGTCACAATGCTTAGCTTGGAAGAAATTTTCACCATTACTGATGTGCTTATATTGCCATTACTTATTCTAGAAATACATTGTACTGATATAGGTGTAAGTATACACACATGTGTATCAATGTCTATGCTACCACAGTTGTACTCACTTAACTAAATTGCTCTAGCTAATATGTGCTTAGACAAGACCTACAATTTTTTTGTTGGTTTTTTTTTTTAAATAAACCTTTTAAAATGTCATGATGGCTTTATGCCTTGTAAGTCCCTGGCAGAGGTTATACTTAAGACATGATTAACTGGTGACCCAGCCAAACATTCATTCAAGTACCATATTTACTCAAATCTAAGATGGCCCTGAATTTAAGATGATCCCCCAATAATTAGATTCTATATATGGAAAGCTTACACATTTGTTATAATTGTCCAGATACAGAATCTAATTATTGGAGGACTGTCTTATATTCATCCCCCACCCTGCTACAGCATGGAAAGCAGTGGCTAGGAGGGATTGGGGAAGGGGATCAGGCAGCCCCCTTGCCCTTTGCCTCCCCACTTCTTCCCCCTGCAACCTTCCTGCTCCCCTTTCATCTACACCTGCTACTCCAGCTCTCCACAGCCTCTGCCCCCTGCCAATCCCCAGTCTCTGCCTTTTTAGCCCCACTCTCCCACGTCTGCCTTCTCCCTTCCCCTTACTGTTAGACACTGCTTGGGCTTCGTTCTCTCCTTGTAGCACAGCATGTGGAAGCTCAGCCCTTGGCAGGTCATGTAGCAGTGTTGGCACTGCTCACTGGCCAGGCAGGAGATGAAGTTTCAACATGGTCTCTGCCAGGGAGGGAACCCAGCTAAAGCTGGAGCTAAGATGCACCTGACAGTAAGGGGAGGAGGAACCAGAGGGGAAGAACCTGCAAAGGGAAAGCAGGGAAGGGGGGAGCAGAAGCATAGGTGATGCGTAGGAGGGTATGGGGGGGCATATGGCACATGCCATCCTTGAGACTGGCTGCTGCCAAAGCTGCTGCTGGCTTCTGCAGGCGGTTGCCACTTGCCACCCATCCCCCTGCCCCCCCTCACTGCCAATGCAGCTGCCAGCATCTTCAGGCAGTCCCCACTCACCACCTCCCCCCCATCCCCAAAACCAACACTAGTGGCTGCAGGCAGTCCCCGCTCACTGCCATGGTGCTTCCCCAGTCTCGGGAGGCACCAGTTGTTCATGATCAAGAGGCTGTTTTAGGTTTGACTCTGGTCCCAATCTGGACCAGTCTCAGACCCACAGTTGCCTGCCCCCCACCTTCTGTATGCAAATCTAAGACAAGGGGCTTTTCCCCCCAATGCTGATAGGGAGTGGGGGGGAGTCTTGTCTTAGATTCAAGTAAATACAGTAATAGTGAGATAAAGCAGGGGATAAGCCGCAAAGTTATTACACAAAATATGTGTAATAACTCTGTGGTTCCCAATGTGCCTTAAATTGTACATGTGGCTAGTGCTCCCACCCTTGGAAGCACACCAAAGGCCCTCAAGACTCCAGTCTGCTCTCCACAGCTGAGTTTGCTGATCAGTTGACAGGACTCCCAGTACAGAAGTTCATGGAAGTGAAACTTGCTACTTGCTGGTGCACAGAGAGCCTGGGATCATGATCCCAGGTTCCCTGTGCAGCAGCAATATGGCATATGGCAGTATGGCATTATTGGGATCTGTGGCATGGCAGGAGGTGTGATCATTGATCATGCATCCAGTCCCATCATGTCTTTAAATTAATGTCTGCCAGTGGCCATAAAGAAAGGGGCACTAGATCCATCCTTTCTCCTTTTTCAAGTCACCTGTAGAACAAAGTTTTCATCAATCTTTAAAGGATTACACCTTGTATAGGAGAGACCATTGGGGAAAAGGGGTGGGGATGTTGCTCTCTCTGTCAAGGATCAATTCACTTTCCTGCAGATTGAGTTTTCTAACCAGGAAGGGTGTCTTGAGACTCCCTGGGTCAAAATACAGGGAGAACATGGGGAGGGTGACATACTTGTAGCAGTCTACTATAGACCTCCCCACCAAGGGGAAGAACTAGATCGGGAATTCAATAGGGAACTGGTCGAGACCACACACTCCCGATGCATGATTGTCATGGGGGCCTTCAACTTCCCTGACATCTCTTGGGATGAGCGCATGACCAAATCTGACAGGTCGCATAGCTTTCTCACTTGCATTGATGATCTCTACATAACACAGGAGGTCTATGGGCTGACTAGGGGAGAGGCACTGCTTGATCTGGTCCTGGCCAAAGGGGAGGACCCGGTGAGCGATGTGAAGATCAAGGGAAAGTTTGGTGACAGAAACCATGAATTGGTTACCTTCTTAGTTCACTGAAGAGCAGGCAAGCCCCTCAGTAAAACAGAAGTCCTTCACTTTGGGAAGGCTGACTTTTGCAAACTCAGAGAATTGGTCAGTCAGGCTATTAGAGGCCATCTAGAAAAGGGAGTACACGAGGAATGGTCATCTCTCAAAAACATAATCCTTGAAGCACATAGGAACGCCATTCCATCCTGCAAGAAATGCAGTCAACAGGCAAGGAAGCCCCCTTGGCTGAACAAGGAACTGTTGCAGCTCATTAAACTCAAAAGAGAAGCCTACTCCAGTTGGAAAACAGGAAGCATCACAAAGAGGACTACTCAGCACTCGCCCACACCTGTAGAGAGTGGTCCAGAAAAGCCAAGGCACAAACCAAACTCAGGCTAGCTACAGGAATCAAGGACAACAAAAAGTCCTTCTTCAGTTATATGGGAAGTCGAAAAAAGAAGAAAGATAACACTGGGCCCCTATGATATCTAAGGGGAAACTGACGTCTGACACCCAAGAAAGGACCAATCTCCTAAATGACATTTTTGCATTGGTTTTTCACCCTCCCAAGGGGAGCACACTGTCCAAAAGGATACAAACCATTCTGGGAGTGGGTGACGGGCCCAAAATTGACGTGGATCAGGTGAGGGAACATCTTGAGAAACTGGACATTCACAAGTCCACAGGCCCAGACAGAATGCACCCGCGAGTCTTGAAGGAGCTGGCAGACATCATTGCATTCCCCTTGGCAAAGATATTTGAAAATTTGTGGTGCTTGGGCAAGGTCCCAGAAGACTGACAAAAAGCTAACATGGTCCCTATCTTCAAGAACGGGAGGTGGGATGACCCATGGAATTATAGACCAATCAGTCTGAAGTCTGTCCCTGGAAAAAAATTGTCAAGGGATCCATCAACACCAGTCTAACAGAAGGAAAGCATCTGAATGCTAGCCAACATGGCTTTGTGACTGGCAGGTCTTGCCTGACCAACCTCATCTCACAAAAAGCTAACATGGTCCCTATCTTCAAGAACGGGAGGTGGGATGACCCATGGAATTATAGACCAATCAGTCTGAAGTCTGTCCCTGGAAAAAAATTGTCAAGGGATCCATCAACACCAGTCTAACAGAAGGAAAGCATCTGAATGCTAGCCAACATGGCTTTGTGACTGGCAGGTCTTGCCTGACCAACCTCATCTCCTTCTATGTCCTAGTAACACATGCCCTGGACAAGGGAGATAATGTGGATATCATATATCTGGATTTCAGGAAAGCCTTTGACTTAATTCCCCATGATGTCCTCATGGTTAAGCTGGGGAACTGTGGCCTTGATCATCTTACAGTCCGATGGCTAGGTAACTGGCTATGGGGTCAGACCCAAAGAGTACTAGTTGATGGGAGCAAATCAACGTGGTGCAGGGTGACCAGTGGAGTCCCTCAGGGCTTGGTACTTGGGCCGGTACTCTTTAACATCTTCATTAACAATCTGGATTTGGGAGTCAGATGTGAACTGGCATAGTTTGCCGATTATACCAAATTATGGGGAAGGTGGTCACATCACAGGACAGGCTGGGGATACAGGCCGACTTGGACATGCTCTCAAGGTGGGCCGACCAAAATCTGATGGCCTTCAATGTAGAGAAGTGTAAGGTGCTGCACCTCGGTAGGAAGAATCTTTAACATACTTACAGGCTCGGCAGTGCTATGCTTGCTAGCACCACGAGTGAAAGGGACTTGGGGGTCTTGATTGACCACAAGATATCAGGTTGTGCGGACACACCCACAAATAGGCTGCAGATACAAGCAGACCTAGACAGGCTGGCATGTTGAGCAGAACGGAACCAGATGAGGTCCAACGTAGAGAAATGCAAAGTGCTGCATCTGGGAAGGAAGAACCCCCAGCACACCTACAGCCTGGGCATTGCTAACCTGACCAGCACTACAAATGAAAGGAATCTGGGGGTAACAATAGACCCCAGCATGAATGTGAGCCGGCAATGCGACGAAGTAGCTCCTAGGGCCAATAAAACTCTGACGTGCATCAATTGATGCATCTCCAGTAAATCCAAAGAAGTGATTCTTCTACTTTACTCAGCATTGGTGCGGCCGCAGCTGGAGTATTGCATCCAGTTCTGGGTTCCGCCCATCAACAAGGATGTACTAAAGCTTGAGAGGGTCCAGAAAAGGGCCACCTGCATGATCAGGGACTTGTATGGCAAGCCATATGAGGACAGGCTGAGGGATCTCGGACTCTTCAGCCTAAAGAAAAGAAGGCTGAGAGGGGACCTGATTGCTCCTTACCACTATATCAGAGGCGTACATCAGGGGCTTAGTGAACAACTGTTCACCAGGGTGCCCTGGGGGAAAACTAAAAACAATGGCCACAAACTCTTGGAAGATTAGTTTCAGGCTGAACATTAGGAAAAACTTCTTTACAACCAGGGTGTCCAGACTATGGAACAAGCTCCCCCCAGTGGTGGTGCAATCATCTACCCTAGAGGTCTTCAAGAGAAGACTGGATGATCACCTGGCTGGGTGACCCCAGATGTCTTTCCTGCTCATGCAGAGGGCTGGACCCGATGATCCTTCGGGGTACCTTCCAGCCCTATGATTCTATGATGACTATGAGCCACCAATGCTATGCTGTGTCTGGCAAAGCAACCAAACTCTGGCGTGCATCCATTGATACATCTCAAGCAAAACCAGGGAAGTCATCCTCCAACTTTACTCGGCCCTGGTGAGACCACAGCTGGAGTACTGCATCCAGTATTGGGCCCCCACTTCAGGAGGGATGTGGAAAAGCTTGAGAGAGCCCAGAGGACAGCCACTCATATGATCCAAGGCCTGGAGAGCAGGCCATACGAGGAGAGGCTGAGGGACTTGGGACTTTTCAGTCTGGAAAAGAGAAGGCTCAGAGGGGACTTGGTGGCAGCCTACAATTACATAAGAGGGGTACATTAGGACCTGGGAGAACAGTTGTTCACCAGAGCTCCCCAAGGGATAACAAGGTCTAATGGCCATAAACTCCAGGAAGGCCAATTTAGACTAGACATAAGAAAAAAGTTCTTTACAGCGCGAGTGTCCAGAGTCTGGAACAAACTCCCCTTGGAGGTGGTACAAGCACCTACTCTGAACTCTTTCAAAAAACATGTGGATGTATTTCTTGTTGGGGTCACTTGATCCCAGCTGACTTCCTGCCTGTGGTGGTGGAGCTGGACTCAATGATCTCACGGGATCCCTTCCAGCCCCTAAAGTTTATGAAATCTATGAAACCTACCATGAATTCTGCTCTTCCTGTCATCTCACATTTCCCCACACTGTTGGTGTTATTTAAGATTCCCTGCTTTCTTTCTTACCCCAGGATCTCTCAAGTGTTATTAAATCATCCTCTGCAATAGCTCTCAAATCCACCCATGTGCTTTGTCCAGGCTGTGGACCCCCAGGTGTACGTATGTATATGTAGGAGAGGGAGGGTAGTTTGTGGGGAAGGGAGGACCCAGGAGAGTTAGGTTCTGTTTCCTAGTCTCCCTTGACTCTTTCAAGCAGTTCCACAAATGCTCTCCATCACAACATCAGTAAAACAGAGGTGATAATATCATTTCACACTACAACCTTTACCAATTTTTTTTAAAGCCCTGGAGAGCTGTGTATTCAAGGTCCTACAAATACGACCACCTTCTCCCTGCTTTCCAGTATAACCAGAGTTCTCCAGTCAAAAGTATTTTCCTCATCCCCTTCTGTGCAGCCCTCATGCCTGAATGCTCCTTTCTCATCCTATCATTGACTCTTGTTTTCTGTCTTGTCGAACCCTGCATCTGGAAGAGCTTCCCCCCCATCCCCTCTTAGAACTCACTTCATTCATTTAGCTATTTAATCACTGATCTCCTCTTCCTTTTGTCTGTATCTGTCTTCAGCCTCAATCTTTGTAAAGTATCTGTCTAAATTACACTAAAGAATGAAAATGGCAAGATGCTCAGCAAACCCTGTCTTCTGCATTTGTTAAACGTGGTGTATGCCTATGGCACTGGGGAAATAAATGGGAATGTTTTGATTCATTCCTTTTGTTTCTATTTTGATGAAAATAGGGTGTGGAGTCTGTAGGGATATTTCTTTGTTTAATTTAAACAGGGTTGGCAGTATCTGCAATCAAAATACTGCACAGTGGGTTAGGGCATGACAACCAGAAAATGAAATTGACTGATGAGTCATTATAAACGAAATTCAAACTGACTAATATGTTTTACTGTCCAAGTGGAGTGAAGTACAAAAAATAAACAGAATAACGATAATGGTGATTGTGACTACGCCCTCAGTGAGGATCAGGGCCTCCCTGTTTTAGCAATATGTATGCATATATTTGTGCATGTGTAAAGGACAATCCATGCTTGTCCTTGCCAAGGCAGTTGGAACATTGTTTTATAATAAACTGACAAGACCCCTGTGATTAATCATCAGCCCTTTAAAGCCAAAGACAAAGAAAACAAAAACAAAAACAAATGAAATACCAAAACAGTGAGAAAGGGATTAGGAAAAGGAAGGTAATAAATATAGGGACAACC
Source organism: Alligator sinensis (assembly GCF_000455745.1). NCBI lineage: Eukaryota > Metazoa > Chordata > Crocodylia > Alligatoridae > Alligator > Alligator sinensis. Next base: position 3,772,307 of record NW_005841862.1, read on the forward strand.
ATGTTCATGATAAAATACAGCTAGGGGAGAAACACAGCTTTGAGTAGCTATTTAAACATCGGAAGAAGTGGGCAGAGTTGGCTATCATTAAGGAGCGAGTTCCACCTCCTGGCACTCAGCATGGCCAAAGCCCCATCCTCTTTTGATCTTTTATACTGCTGGAATGAACTGTGGGAATAAATTATTTATTGGATGACTTTCGTTCAAATTAATTGTGAAGTAGTTTTGATTTTTTCAAGCTTGTCTTTTTTCCAGATTATCCAAAACTCGATGTTACAAATATATGCCAGACCCATTCACTTTGACTAGCTCTTTGATGCCATATCTTCTGATATGCAATAGGTAGCCTAAGCTAGTATTCTCTCTGGTCTGACTGCAATGATTTTAAATAGAAGGAGGCAAAACCAAGGTTTTGTCAGAAGGGGGTGTTTAGTGGGATGTGCTTATAGTGTACACAAGGTCAGGTGTACTCCAGACACTCTTATGTCACCACACTGTGAGACTTATGTACATGACAAAGCCTAACACTGCTGTCACTACTGGAGGTGCACCCTGGGATACCAAAAATGAATTGCACGGCTCCTTTTTTGACAGTGCAAATGCAGACAAAGGATTTGAAGATAGATGCCTGTGCCTGAGACTTTTACCGTGGGTCTTCATATGGGTTACGGATTTGTGCAAGTATTTGCAAGTCCTTTTCACTGCAGAAACTTTCAGGCAAACCCATTAAAAGCACTAATTTTCACGTGCATAGGACAATAATAGAAGATCATGAACACCACAAAAAATTCATGATATCCATGCACAAATGTCTGAAAATTCTATATACTTGTTGCAGTATTTTAACCCTGTGCTAGAAGTGGCCACGACATTCTTTTCAAATTCTGTCTTTTGACTGAGGTGCTATTAGAAAGAAAGAGAAGGGACTTTGTGTTGTGACATCCATTTAATTGATCTGACAGCAAAAATAAAATGAATATGGATGTTCTTGCACAGGTTTCATTCTTCGGACTTCTCTGAGGGGTATGTTTTATGCTCTTGCTCAGCTTGTGCACACAGCCTCTCATCTGCTCAAAATGGCCCTTTGTCACACAGCTGTAATTAGAGCCCGTGGGCAAATCCTTGGTTTTGATAAATCAAACATTCAAGTCAATGGACCAATTGACACCAGCTGGCCTGGAACTTCAACAAGGAGCCTGCAAATTGAACAAGCAGGTGGCAGAATTGTGACAGGGAGATGAAACATCCAAGATACAGGAGAATTCACAGCAGGAGGGAATCTTCCTTCTCTCTGTCAAAGAGTGGTGTCCCCAGGTCCTTCTACTGGGATCTTCAGGGGTTATGGGTGGGTGTTTCCTCCATCTTGTCCAAACCTTATTTTATGCTACTAATGTCAGTTACCCTAGCATAAAAGTCTGCTATACAAGTTGTAACCCAAAAGTCCATGCCTTCCTTACAGGAGGGGTCACGTGGGAGAATAACTCATATTTTCAGATAGAATCATAGAAAATTAGGGTTGTAAGGGGAGGTCCCTGGTCCAACCCCCTGCTCAAAGCAGGACCATCTGCAACTAGATCATCCCAGCCAGGGCTTTGTTAAGCTGGGCGTTAAAAACCTTGAAGGATGGAGCTTCCACCACCTACCTCTTTAGGTAACCTGTTCCAGTGCTTTACTGTCCTCCTAGTGAGAAAGTTCTTCCTAATATCCAACCTAAACCTCTCTTGCTGTAACTTCAGACCATTGCTCCTTGTTCTGTCATCTGCCACCACTGAGACAGTCTAGCTTCATCCTCTTTGGAACCACCATTCAGGTAGTTAAAAGGCTGCTATCAAATCTCTTCTCCGTCTTCTCTTCTGAAGACTAAATAAACCCAGTTCCCTCAGCCTCTCCTCCTAAGTCATGTGCCCCAGATGATTTACTTTTAGTATTTGCCTCCAGTTGTCTTCTTCCATCCCAGGTACATGCATGTGCATACAAGTGTGTATACATGCAAAGACACACACTAGTTAAAGGAAGAGAAACAGGTAGACAGGAGGACAAGATTTCAGTGTATTGGCTCAGGGAATGGTTAAGAGCCAGATCTACTCCCACGCTGGCTGGCACATGGCAGCTCCAAGAGAACATAGTCTGCCAGCTAAAGGGCATGGCCAGCCCCTCATCCCATCTGCCATCTGCAGCACATACTGGATAGAAACATACACTGCTAAATACAGCAGGATTTATTGATCAGAGGACACTGTGATGAGTCTTACAGCTAGCTCTTTTGGCTCTGCCACTCTCAGGGCTGGTTGGGGATGGATTTAGCCCTCGGGCTTACTGGTCTCCTCCTGAGGTCCTTACTTTGGGATTACAAGTAAACCTCATTGATTTCAAAGCAGCTATTTGCACCTTGTTAAAGCATCAGTTACAGAGTTGGAAATAAAAGCCAAATTCTCTAACTTCTGGTCCTGAAATGCAACTGTAACAGTACTTTGGTCCTCTCTGTTCTCCCACATATTCTGTATCTGTTCCTTTTATAGCCCTGTATTTGTGACACCACCAGTATTTCTATGGCCTGCCTTGTACTATCATAAAGATGGAGTTATGACAGCTGCAGCTGAGGTACATTACAGTGGTCCCTTGGAAGCCTCAAACTGTTGTGTCAAAGTATCACAAATAATCCAATTAGTGTGCAACTGAAAATACCACACATTCTGAAATACCAGGGTAAAATGAGATGACTTAATGGGCCTTCTGTTGTATGGGACACAAGTGTTATATTTTAGCAAAGCTGTTTTAATTCCCCATACATTTTTGTAACATTCCAATATGAATGTGAATAAAAAAAACTCTTAAGAATTTGCAGCCATTCCCCCAAAATTACAGTCTTATGAGGCTGCATGAAATTAACTGAAAACAAATTCATCATATGCAAAAGAGAAAGTGACTAACCTATTTTCACTGCCACAAATAGATCAAGGGTAAACATAAACAGCGTAAGAAATAGCAGGGAATTTGGATGCCTAAAATTCTGATTTTATATGCTAACATACCACAGAATTTTTTAATTCTAATTTTAACTCAGCAGAGTCTCTTTCAGGAAAGAGAGGTTTTAAGATGATGACAAATTGTCCCTGCATTTATTGGTCTGCGTCATTGCCCAGACACTATATAGGTGTTATTTCTGTGTGCCAGGAACTAATGAACAAATCAACTTCATTGGTTTTCAAGAGGTAGAACTCTTGCCTTTATTTATTGCTCCCTACTTTCTCATCTGCTCTGGTAGCTTCCATTCCCTTTATTTTAACTGCACCAAAGAGTCTGCACACGAATAACAACTTCCTGCAAATATATGGAGAAAGGATTGATAGCTCAAAGTCAAGGACTTTCACTGGGCATGTCCACATGTGCACCTTAATGCATAGTAGCCTATTCCACTGCACATTAAAGCAGTGTGTAAAAAAACATGCTAATATGCTAATATGTGGTAGAACAGGCTACTGCGCGTTAAGCATCACCTAAAAAGTGTGCGCTTGCACTTGCGCTACTGCACATTAGCACAACCTAATATGCATTTATTTAGTACTTAAAATCGAGGTACTAATTTCAGTGTGTATTAGTAAAAGTGCATTCATGCATATGTAGATCCACCCACTGTTTCCTAAAGGAAGTGCAAATATGCCTTCCACCCAACCAGGTGAAATATGCAACAATCTCCTATCAGTGAAGTATCATTTTAGCCTGTCCTGGCTCTGATCCTTTATCACTGCAGCCAACAGGGGTTTTGCTGTTGAATTTATTGGAAGCAGGATCAGACTCAGGATTTGTAAGTTTTCCAGCATGGCCAACAGTACATGTATTTTGCAGCCAGTTAGAAGCACAAATTCTGTTTTAAGTCAAGCAAATCTGTTCTTACATGAACAAGAGAAGAATATGATATATAATGCTATCAGGTTCAAGTGCAGGGAAATGGTTTAAATCTGAACAACTCACACCTCCGTGAGCAGCATAAGATGCTTGTTCAGTAAGTGTATGTAAACGCTGTAGAATCCCTCCTGACATATCAAGATGAACTCATGAAAAAATTTGGCCATTATAGAGTAAAATGCATAATCCCCTTTAAAAACTAATCAATGGCAGATGGATGTTGTTGTTACTAATTAGTTCTATTATTGTAACACCTCCCAGCCCCAACCTATGCTATGCCCCAAAGTACCAAGCACTGTGAAAATACATAGAGTAAAATCCCTCCCTGGAGACCTTGTAATCTAAACAGACAAAAGACAGGACAGAAGGGAGAAGAGGCATAGCACATTCAAGTGACTTCACCAAGGTCACACAGCAGGCCACTAGCAGTGTCTGAAAACAGACCCTTCGGCTCTTGACTCAGAAATAAAGATAAGTAGGGTTGGAGTATCATTGCCAAAAATGTCTAGGAAACAGATGAGAGGCAAGAATTTTTAGTGCTATCTTACTGAACCAACTGTTTAGTTGGGAAAGCTGCTGGACATGCTTTTAGGCATTAAATGCCCTTCAACAGGTCCCTTATGAGGTCCTAATAAAGACCTAATCAGGTCCCTAATAAAAATAACTGAGATGAAGATTTTTAAAAATATTTAATATATTAATACAATTAGTGAAAGTTTCAGTGGAACAGAGAGTGCAGGATTTGAGTTCCTAATAACTTCTACTCCTGTTGTGGTCTCATTTTATATCAGGATTTTCACACGAGAAGCCTGGACCAGATCATAAGAATCACAAGACCAAGCTGATTTTGACACTGTGATGACACTCAGATAGCAAAACTGTATAGCGGGAGAGAAGAGTTGTAATATATGACACAGCTTTGGTTGTAAAAGGCGTAGTCCTATATGTGATTAAAGAGGAGAATGTGTCAAGATCACAAATGCAGAGCCAGCATATCAAATAGTATCCCATTATAGTGCATGAAAGTGAAGCAGAAACATGCGACTCATTACTAGAAACACAATGTGAATACGTGAGGCATGATTTGAAAGGTAAAGAGTATAGCTGGCCCTAGTTTTGATGAGTGCCCATAGAAGAGACAAGATGATAGCACAACAGTAGATGTGAATGAACCCCTGAGGAGGAAGGGAGAACAAATGTTGCACAGTACAAAGAAATAAACTGAGGCATTATCCTAGCATGAGATGATGGGATCTATCTTGCACTAGATGCCCCTTAGAACAGATTTGGGTACCTGCTGCTTTCTCTGGGGTATGAGGGGTATTACCAGGATTTGGCTGAAACTGTGTCAAAAGCTACATTCAACTTGGCTTGCTGAGTGCCTTGTTATTCCCTGGGCAAAAGCTCTATGAACCGTGTAGGATGTTACCAGCTTCATCAGAGGACTGGCTCACTTACTTACAGAATAAGTGCTGTGCTTCACACACCCAACTAAAAGCTAAAATCTGCCCTGATATGCAAGTGTATGATTTTGTCAGTGGGAACCCCATTTGTGACTTCTGCAGCAGAAAATAAACACAGGAAGTGGTCCAGTTAGCATATTAATGAGAGAAGGAATCTGAAAAATCTAGGGATCTTAAGAAAGAAAAACACTGTGCTGGCCCAACTGACTGATGCTAGCATAATATGCTCAACTATAGTCTCCAGGCCCCAGGTTGGCAAGGACTGGGAGTTCCGCAACAGCAACATATTTAGCCCCCAGAAAGGAGGGACTGCCTACTGTCAACCTTCAGGGACCTCGTCTGGCTGAAGCAACAAAGGACATTGATCAAGAAAGGGCACTGATCACCTTTAGAAGGGACTCTCTGATGCATCTGGTAGTTGGGAACAGTGCTGGGCTGGCAACAGATGCAAAGAATGTGAGATGCTGCTAGTCCCATCTATCCTCATCCAGTGGCCCATGAAAAATGCTGAGGGAATTTCTGGAGGATCCTAGAAAAGCTTGTCATAGTTCCCCAACATTAATGGATAAATAATATATTCAGCTGAGAAGCCTTTCTTTTGCTATTTTTTCCTTATACTTCTATTATTGCTTTTCTTTTATGTGAAAGATATATTCAATAAGATAGGAAAAAAATAATGATTTTCAATTTTTTTTCTGAGGGAAAATAGGAAACTAAATTAAAATGGATAGCAGTAAAGAGCCATTAAGGTAGTCAAATGGAGTGTTCCTATATGGTCCATTAATCTATGTTCTTCAAGAGGCTGAATGCAAACAACTTGAATACATTATACCTGAAGGGTGTGATACTGGACCATGGAAACATGATCCTGGTGCTGCTAATTTCAGAGTAAAATGATTATTTTTTTAAAAATAATTAATTATCATTGTGTTTGCAATAAATCTGTTATTTTTCAACAGCACACACATTGTGATATTAGTATATCATATGTTACATCTGGTGTACTTAGAACTTTATATTTAATATGAGAAATGAAAAATATTTTATATATCATAAAGAATTAAGCCACAGAAACCCAGCTGCAAACATGTGATTGAATACTGTCTCTTTAAGAGCAGGGCAAGTAGGGAAATCAGGCTTTATAAAACAGTGGGTGTGTCTACATTAGATGCTAAATACGCAGTAGACCGGGGTGGGCAAAATGTGGCCCATGGGCCGGATGCGGCCAGCTAGGCCATTCTATCTGACCCCCTAAAAAATTTAGAAAATTAATATTTATCTGCCCCAGGCTGCCTGTCATGCGGCCCTCAATAGCTTGCCAAAACTCAGGAAGCGGCCCTCCACCCAAAATAATTGCCTGCCCTTGCAGTAGACTAATTCTACTGTGCATTAGTGTGTCATGGCAAAAGGCATGCTAATGCGCAGCAGAATTAGCCTACTGTGCATTAGTGTCACGAAAAAGGCGTGCACTGGCACTACTGCACAGTAGTGCCAGTTACTGCATATGGAGTTAGTGCTAAACTTAATGCACAGTAACTACAGCGTGTTAATGCATGTGTAGATGTGCCCAATAGTTTCCAGAGAGACAGATCTAGTAAGGAAAGATCAGCAGGAACTGCAATAAGGAAGATACAGGCTGATTTAGGAGATTTGAGGAATGGGTTGTTCCTGATTTTTTTTTAATTCTTTCTTTGTTTTCTGCTAAGAAACCAAGATTTAGCCTTGCACTTCATGAGTCCTTGCGGTTCTTAAACTCTCCAATCCATATGGCCTTGCATTTTAGTAGATGAAGACACCTATTTTTAAAAAGTGGTAACTGAGGAATGCCAATATTTTTAAGCATAAAATATTGACATAATTTTGGGATGTCCTCTTTACGTTTTCGAGTCTGATATTCAGAGGTGTTGAACACTCAGTTTTCATGGATATCAGTTGTTTCAGATGGAATAAAGTTTCTCAAGTTAGGCACCTCAAACTTTGGCTAACAAAACCAGCGGACACTTCTGAAAATGTGCCCTTAATGGCTTGGACCATGCTCACTCTGAATTGGTATGAGAAACAGGCTGTCAGAATAAAGGAATCCTAAAATCCAGTCCCCTGCCTTTGCCTCTAGACTGTACACCAGCGGTTCTCAACCTTTTTTAACTAAAGGCACCCCTCCTCTGACTCAAGGCACCTCTCAAATAATGCCAACTCATAATTTGTCACCCATTTTTTGAATACAGAAATATTACAGAGCAATTTTTCTATCGCAAAGAACTCTGAGACACCATAATAGACAGAATGTTTTTAATGCTGTGGATTTGTATTTGAAATGTCTGGGTCTATCTTGTGAAACATGTTTGCACACCTAACAATGCTAATATTGTGTGATGCCTCACAACACCCTTAAAAAGATCTTAGGGCACCACAGGGTGCCATGACACCCTAGTTGATGATCAATGCTGTACACCATCCAAAGAATGAAAGAGACTTTGAAATCCCTACCTGATGTGAAAAATAAAGGGTCCAAAGGGTGGAAACAAATTATTAATAATTAATAATAATAATAATGAATCAGAACTCCTAGACTTCGTGCTGAAAGCTGCAAGTGAGAGAGGAACAGTAGAAAAAATCCTGGTCATATCCATCTGCCCTGCCACTGTGTGACACAGGATGCTGGGCACGATGGACTTATGGTGTGATTCAGTAGATGCAGTTCTTATGTTCTTATAAAAATGAAACAAATTGCTTGCTAGACTACTGAGTCTGTCTTGCCACAACTTCTTACAGATGGTACCTTGGAGCAAAAACAGAATAGGGCACAGACAGGCAGTTGGTATTTCAGTTTCGCCATGGTTTTCTGGGCTCCTGTAAAAATTAATGTTGTGGCATTTCCATCACTACATTTAAAACCAAGTGAAGTACAGAGGTAATCCAGTTCATGCTATCTCATTCCTGTTTTAACAGATGAGCAGAAAATACCCTTTGATTCCAGCAGGTGGAAAATACCGATGTGACTGAAGTGACATCTTCTTCCTTTATGCACAGAGAGGGCTGGAAGTGACAAAGGCAGCTGATGATAGCTGGTTCTGAGTGACTTCTAAAAATGCCTTTCTTTTTAGTACAACTTCCGCCCCCATCCCCAGCAGTTCACTTTGTAACGCAGAGGGGACGGGGAAGCCACAGAGTAAGCAACTGGGTCTCACAGTAGACAGACACACAAAGCACAGGGACAAGGCAATGAGAGGCTGAAAGCCCAATCCAGTGGAGTCAAGCTAGCCCTATCAGGCTCAAGTCAGGTGGAAGGCAGGGCAGACTTGTATCTTCTAACAGTGTGTGTGCGTGTGTGTGTGTGTAAATACACACAACTCACTAAAGTCTGTGCTGTGTATACATGTATGCACACACGTACACACACAAAACTCACCAAAGCTTGTGCTCTGTGTGTGTATATATACACATACGGACATGTACACACACACATCCAACTTGCCAAAGCTTGTGCTGTGTGTGTATACACATACATACACACACGTGTACACACACATGCACACACAACTTGCCAAGGCTTGTGCTCTGTGTGTATATACACATACATACACATGTGTACACACACATACACAACTTGCCAAGGCTTGTGCTCTGTGTGTGTGTGTGTATACCCATACATATGCATGTATACACACACATACACATTCACATACAATGTGCCAAGGCTTATGCTGGACATGCGAGTGTGCATATACATGTACACACCCACACATGTACACACAGAAGGATATACACACACAACTTGCCAAAGTTTGTATTTGCACATGTGTATATGTGCGCACACACACACGCGCAGAAACAACTCACCAAAGCTCGTGCTGTGTGTGTCCATACACACACACAAACACACACACACGTTCAGCACAAGCTCCGGGAGCTGAAGCTCACTTCCCCAGAGGCGGATGAAGGGGCCGGGGGCAGAGGCTGCCCAGTGCCCAGTGTCGCCCGGCCAGGAGCCCTGGGAGAAGCAGTGCCCGCGAGGGCAGCGGGAAGCCCAGCTGTGCCCCAGCGCGGAGGAGGCACCCCGGAGAGCCCCGCGGCTCCCTGCCCCCTGCAACACCTCGGGATCGACGGGGACTGCCCGGGGCAGCAGAAGTTGCCAGCGGTGCCCCACGGCAACATCTGGAGGGAGGCATACACCTTCCCCCCCACACACGCACACATTTCTCAGGCAACCTCTGGAAAGAGGCATGCAGCCCCGTCCCCAGCTCCAGCTGTCCGATCCGCTCGCGCCCCCTCCAGCGCCCCGGCCCGGCTGGAAGTTTCTGCAAGGAAGCAGCGGCGGCGGCGCCCGGGACAGTGCCCGCCCGCCCGCAGGCGGCTGCTTACCCAGCCCTGGCACGAAGGTGTTGAGGAAGAGGCAGAGCACGGCCACGGGGAAGGACAGGTAGGGGAT
>NW_005841862.1:3782340-3798280 GCF_000455745.1 Alligator sinensis
ACACACACACATGCACGCGCCCAGGCACACACCTATAGACACACATCCATCAAGACACCCACACACCCAGATGCACATATCCAGGCACACGCAGACACACACACACATGCCCAGCCACACACACCCACCCAGACATACACCCAGATACATACACATAGACACACACACCCATCCAGACACAACCACTTGACACACACATACACACCAAGCCACACACACTCACCCACACAGATACACACTTTTCACACACTTTTCCTCTCTCTCTCCCACCCACACACAACCTCACCTCTCCATTTTTCTCCAAATTGGCTAGGTTTAAACGTGTGAGCTACAGCAGAAAGGGAGTCTCTTACTCCAAAATAGTTATCTGTGGAAGAGTTATAGCCGTATAATGCTATACTTACACCACTAAATACAGTATTTCCATGTAGGTAAGCGCCTAGAGCAGTGGTTCTCAGCCAGGATGCCACAGCAACCTGGGGTGCCCCAAGATCCTTTAAAGGGTGCCACGGGGTGCCACACCGTGTCAGCACTGTTAGGTGTGCAAATATGATTCAGTAGATAAACCCAGACATTTCAAATAGCAGTCCAGAGTGCTAGAAACATTGTGCGCTGTTGTGGTCTTTCAGAGTGCTTTGCAACAATTGCTTTATTAGCTTTCTCTAGTAAAAAAAACAAGTGAAATAAGAGCTGGCATTTTCTGTGGGGTGCTTTGAATGTAACAAGAGGTGCCTCGAGTCTAAGGACGGGTGCCTTAAGGGTAACAAGGTTAAGAACGACTGGCCTACACCCATGCCCAGCTAAGCCCTTTCTAAACATGGTTGTCCTTGATATACTCAGAGCTGGCCTTAGGGGTGGGCAACTTGGGCACTGTCCAGAGCACTGTGGTCAGGGCAGTGCCACACACACACACGCACGCACGCACACAAACATGTGAGCAGCCTGCACTCAACAGCTGTGCTCTCCCCCTGCCTCACTCTGCTGGTCCCAGCCCCTGGCAGGAGGAGCGGTGCCTAGCCCAGCCTGCCCCCCACCTCCAGCTGCCAAGGCAGTGCAGGCAGCAGCAACAGTGCCTGGTTGTCCACCTGCCTGGCACACCATGCTGCTCCGCCCCCCTGCCGGACTGTGGCCTATGTCCCTGCAGCAGTGTGGACAAAATACAAGTTTACCCAGCACACCATTTTCTCTAAGTCTGGCTCTGGGTATACTAGGTACAACATGTTGTTTAAACTCACATTAGTTAAAACATACAAGTTGGACCTGGTCAACCATGATGGGGCTGTGATGGGAATATTTCCTAACCTACCTTAAAACATACCAATATTGCCTGGTCTATCCATGGCCACAATCATTTTTGCATTCTCTCAGACCCATTCACACAGTCTCCCCTGCATCTAGCTATATACAAAATCCTCCACATATTGACCCATGCTGTACATTATTGATTTCTCAGTCACACATGTACACATCTGTCTTCATTCTGCTTTTATTTAAACTAGTCTAAAGCAAAAGCAATTTCAGTGAAATCATTAGAGCCACATTTGTGTGAAAAAGCTGTTGGTGGGAAAAGAAGGCCAATTGTTTCACACATGCGGCCCTGTGCACCCACTCTTTATCACACATGTACACTTGACTGTCTCTCAAACACTGATATGTCTGGAAAATGAAAAGGGAAAAGCAACAGAGCAAGACATTAAATTATTTTGAAATCCGCTGCAATATAAGAAAATAGTGAAAACGGGTGACCTTTCACATTCTAAAAAAAAGTTACTCTTTGGCTATTAGAGGTGTAAAATATCCCCGTACATTCATTGTCTGCAGAACATTTGTGTAAGGGGAAAAGTGTTGCCTTGAAAATGCAAAGAAAATATCAAAAATGTATCATTAAAAGTTAATTTGGGTTTGGAACAGAGAGACTATACATCTATATATATAAAATTCCTATCAGTACCACATGGTATACTTTTCTTTTGTATGACTGATAATTATCATTCAGTATTCAGTTTGATGGATGAAGTAGTAATAGAACATGAAGGTATCTGTTGTTAGAAATGATGACACCGCTGGTCTTTGCAGATGCTGTTGAGTGAAGAGATCAGAAAACATATTAGAGGTATTAATCACAATACAAAGTGAAAGCATGACACACATTTTTTATTTCTGCGGCAGTGAGCAATAGACAGTAACCTATGCCCTGCTGTACACTTCAAAGTTATATTTTTATTAAAGGATTCCTGCTAAGAATTAAACCAAGACAGCAAAGCTTAAGTGTTTTATACAGGTCGCTGGAACCCCATCTGATGCAAATATACAATGTGATCATTTCCATAGAAATTGGTACAAGCAGACTGTTAGGTAACCTGATCTAATTGTGCAGGTGCAGATTTGTTCTCTACAGTGTATTTTCTAGTAACTATATTTATTTCATTTTTCAACCACATGGACACTGGACCCTAACTACGTAGACATCCCATGTAAATGTTGCTGTTTTTAAACCAGGAGCATTTACTCTTTTAATTGGGCACATTTATTAGCCTCCCAAATTTCCCTCACTTTTATTTGATTAAATAATTAATATGGATATTTTGCTGCAGCACAGTAACTAATACTCATTAGGCATTAAGAGTTTTGATGGTGACATCATTTATACCATGACAGGTCTTGACACCCCATTAGAATTTGCAGGTGCAAATTGATCAATCGGTATGGGTAACGAGATCACATTTAGCTTGTAGGAATCTTGTCTCACTAAATTTTGTACAAGTTTGAGTGCACTGATGAAACTCTATCAATAATTAATAATAATGATATAATTTTCTACTTCTGAAACAGGTAATAGAGCTGGTAAGAGTTCTGGTCATTGTGTGAGTGTGAATCTTTATGAATAGGCAAACAGTAAGACACTGTGTTGCATGAAAGGTATTAGCCAAAATATTTTTTAAAAAAGGACAAAGACCAATTTTAAACAATATTTTATTAATAATGTTTAATAACAGTTTGTACTTTTACAGAACATTTCCTTAGCAGGTCTCAAAGTGCTTTATGCACTTGAATTAATTCAAGCTCATTATGCCTTTTTGATTGTAGTAAGAAGTATGTGGAGAATATTTTACCTGCTATTAAAACGCAGCCAGTTCTAGAGTGGGTTGCATCATTTAGTAGCTCACAGCAGCAATACAAAGCAGATTATTTATTTATATAGCACCAGTGTGCTACATGCTTTACAGATGTCTGGAATAAAAGCTCTCTGGAAGAACTTTCCGCAGGGAAGAATAGGGTATTCAGCAACATGACTGAAGCAGAAATGTAAGCAAGAAAAGTAGTTACCAGAACTGAAAGTTGTCCCTGATATTGAGACTGGTAAACCTACTCTTACAAAAAGTGAGATTTGTATTCACTGCAAGTTTCACTACATTTGTTCACATGTATATTAAAACAAATCTCACTTCAGCTTCTCAGTGTAGAAACAGTCTGTCACTCAGGTTTATATAGACACTAAGGACTGTGTCCAAAAATAGCATTGTGTAATTAACTGGATTTAGGTGGATTTTAGGTGTCTAAATTCAAAATTACAATGAGATAAAAAGACCCTGCTCAGGGGTGCTTAATGCTAGAGATGTCTAAACTTAGTAGCTACCTTCCTACTTTTCATTGGAAAATTACCTAGGGGCCTAGGACTGTCCCAGTTCTCTGTAGCTTAATGCCAATCCCCCACCTAAGTGTGACTGGAGTCCAGGATCTATGAGGAATGACATGCAAGTCCCGTTAGGAGCTTGAACTGATAGGCATGTTCAAAGCCTAGCCAATATATACTGACAGGACCAACACCCCCAAGAAATGGAGCTGTAGCTGCTTTCCAGCTGCAACAACCATTGGAGGACACGGTGGTCTCTTGAGATCTGTGTTGTTGGTCTCCCCCTTAGCCTGAAGGGATTCTAACCTGCACCTTCCAGGAGACTCCTCTAAACATTAGGCTGTTCTGAATGTGGGCTGTCTGGTAAAGCTGAGGCACTGTGCTGAAAGGAATGAGCACAAGCAAGAGGAAGTGTACCCTGTGGCTTAGTGATTAGGACAGTGATCAAAAACCTTTAAGAAGCTGTGGGCCAGAACAACCCAGCTCCCATATGATGCGGGCTGGGTGGCTTTGATGGCACATCAACGAGTGGCAGGGATTTCCCTGCACCACTGATGAGGCAGAAGCAGAGGCAGAGGCAGAGGCAGACAGCTGGGAGCTGCACCCATGCCATGGCCATTTCTCCCAGCCACCCCCGCCCCGGCTGTATGTGGGCTCAGCTACCAGCTGGTGGGGGGCTGCTTGGGTGCAGGGAGCTTCTAGCTGGGCTCATACGGTATCTGGGAGGGAGAGAGTGAAGCAAAGCAGAGTCAGTGTAGACGCAGTTTGCAGCTCCTCAGCCCTGGTGCCGTGACACATCACTGGAAGTTGACCCTCACACAGCCAGGGAAGTAGTGAGGAGGGGGAGCAGGGGGAAGGGGCTGGGAGAAGCAGCAGCAATGTGCGTGTAGGCAAAGCCCTCCAGCTCTGTGGACCAGATTCAGTGGCTCAGTGGGCTGGGTTCAGCCCACGGGCTGTTTGATGCCAAACCCATGTGTGGCAGGGCACTGTTTGTGCCTACCACTTTAAGGGCCAGAAGATAACGGCTGGCAGGTGCCTCATGAGGGCAGCCAGTTTAGATTCAGGGCTGCCCATATAAACAGGGCATTTTGCTGCGGGGAGGCCAGGCAACAACATCGCCTGGCTGCAGGTATCATCTGGAGGTAAGGGCAGGAGCTGCAAGGAGATGGTTAGGAGGCTCCTGGTCCTAGGCATGACCTAAAACTGCACCCTGCCGGGAGTGGGTGGCCTGGTGGGGCTCTCAGTGGCACGGGACTCCCTGGGAAATGCCAGGCCAGTTACCACCCCGGTGAAAGGTGGGTCAGGGCACCTTAACCCCTAGCTCCCACAACCGGGTGGGTTACCCACTATGTAGGGTCTAGAAGGTGGACTCCAGAGAGAGAGAGAGTGGGGCCATAGACTTTTAACCTGTCTTGACATCCCCCGACTGGTCCAAGCTGGGGCTAGGACTGGAAGGGTCGAAGGGCCGGGGGCCCACCACAAGCAACATCCAACAGCTGTGGGCCTGGGGTTCCAACTGCCCTGGAGGTGGGCCAGGGCCAGTAGAACCAAAGGTCCCGGGGGGACCACACCCGTAAGGGGGAAGCAGCGCAGGGAGCTATGCAGCCGGGGATGAAGGCAGAATAGGCTGCCTGAACGGAGGGATCTAAGCGGGGTCCAACTAGTAGGATTCTGGTGCCCAGTGCAGGGCCAGTGATATGGATAATATCTGGATGCCATCTGCGAGGCTTGGGCTGCGGTGTAGGGGAGGAACGGAGCCGCAGATAGCACCCCCTGGCATCGGGGCAAGAAAGCCCCGATGCCTCCTGCTTAATCAACATCAATTAACAACAAGGCATGGTGGGAGAGAAGGTGGGTGGTTAGCCCAGAAGCAGTTGGGCAGGCCACAGTGAGATGGGCCTGGAGCAGGCCCCCCTGTTACACCTGGGTTCAGACATTTCCTTTTGGAAGGTGGGGAGTCCTGAGGTTCTGTCTGCTTTCAGCATTGTTTCTATAGCTTTGTTCCAGCCCATGACCATTTCATCTAAAAGGAATAACAAGCCCTATGCATCAGTGGTCAGATACCTGGATTCCTTGTTCATCTTGACAGTGGTAGATACAGTAATGTCTCTGTCTTGTATAAGCACAGCAATCTCAAAGGGCTGTGAATTGAAATCCTATTTCTAACATAGCCTGGTCTTAGTCCATTAAATGATTTGAAATTTAAAAATTAAGTGAGATGTGCAGGGAGCCAGTAGAGGAAGGACATAGAGCATTTTTGATCTCCTGTGTGGTGAGTCCCACTCCAGAAGCATGCTGCTGCTGCCTGAGGTACCAGCTTGAACATTTGGTTGACTTTGATCCAAGTGATTCTCAGTAATCAAGGCTTCTCAGCATGGAAACAGCAATCTGATATACATATACAGAAAGGGCTAAGTCTCAAAATGGACTCATATCTAAAATAGGACTCAGGTGTACTCTAGGTACAAAGGACTTGGGCACTTACTTAGCAACTCTCCATCATAAAGTGAGGCTCTAATCTCTAAGTTACCTGGCAACAGGATAAATTGTTCTCTGTTGTGGTCCTCACCTGGTTTTCAAGAAACAGTCATGTGTTTATAGATTGCTGTACGTACTACTTGGACACGTAGCAGGGGAGAGGGCTCTTTCTTCTGAAAATCAGGAAGCCAGAGAGATGACCTGAGTCCTGTGCATTTTGCTGTATGGCTGTTTTGATGAAACAGCATTTTGCTATATGGGCGTTTTACTTGGGAAAAGGTGCTTTCAGCCCAAAGTAGACTTAAAAAGCTAGTAGGTGAAAGGTAAGAGTTTGCCTCCCTATCTCTAGCCAATGTTTTCCTCTTCCCGTCCTGTGTTTATATCAATAAACACTCTCTTTAAAGAACAGACTATTCTTGCTCAAGCATTTATGAATTCAGTACTACTACTTAAAGTCTAATATTAAGTCTGGTAACAGATTTTGGCATGTAGAGGCTGTCTTCAGGAGCCAGCAAAGATGGATGCATTTCAGGGCCTGAACACAACATACATTTACACTGGTGTAATATATATTGGTTTTGTATCCTAGATTAAATTACACCAGGAATGGACAGATGATGATCTAGTCCAGGTGCCTGTAGAAGGTTCTTAATAGTGCCTCACCACTAGGTGGTGGGGGAACAGGTCATAGCTCATTTGCCAGGCTATTCTCTGGATAGCTTTGTACGCAAACCATTACTTATAGATATAATTTACACTGGTGTATTTTTGTCCCTGATCTTTCCTGGGGTTATTCTATACCAGATTCAAATAATTACATTGGTATAGAGCAGTAGTATTCAACCTCTGGCCTGCAGGCCAAGTCCAGCCTGCAGGGCCATGTCATTAAGCCGGTGAAGATTATGTGGTTCTGGAAACTGGGGCAATCCTGCCACCACTACCTTGTTGCCAAATTTCTGGACCTGTACGGAGCTCCAAGGGCCAGAGACAGGGCCTGACTTGCATGGGGTCACTCTGTGGCCGAATTGCACCCATGAACCAACCCCACACACTGATCCCAGGCTGAATCTGGGCTACAACTCAACCTTTCCCAAGGCATCTAGCCTGCAGTCCAATCACATGCCCATCAACCAGCCTGCAGGGATAGAAAGTTGAGCACCACTGGTCTAGGGCTATATGTTGTCTATCTGCACCTTGTTTGCATTGGTGTAAGGGTTGATTATACTGATGTAACATGTCATCTAAACCCTTAGGTGTGTATATGCAGTCAGTAATACATTTGTGGAACCTTGAGAATGAAAGGCACTGTCTATTATATTATTAATAATACTAGAAGTGGTACAGTTTGTCTTTTAAGCCTAAAGAGAAGAAGTCCCGAAATAGTCATGAACTGGGTTTTGTCCTGCTAAGTTGTACACTCCATACCACAAAACTTGGATTCTTTCTTGGGCAGTCTTACAAAGAAGTTAGGAGAGAGATAGAAATAGACTGAAATACTAATAAAATGAAGAATGTTATTTAAAAGGACAATAAGGGACCCACTGGAATTACTGCTCACAGACAAACCCCTGTGGGCAGAAGGATAGACACAGTCTGCCTTTAAGTTAAATCGCTGTCAATTTCTGCTGTCTGGTGGGTGTCTTATGGAATTAATTTGGGATCTTAGTTCAGTTATTCCAGTAATCCAGTTATTCCATTGAATTGACCAGGTAAAGCAGTGTGGCTGAGAGTAAAGTAAGGTTCCAGTTCACTCCCAATATAATAAGTCAATTAATTCCATTTGCATGGAAAGCATTACAGTTATAGTAACACAGACATGGCAGGGTCATCAAAAAATCAGGCTGGTCAACACAGAAAGGAAGATCAGGGTCTCAATTCTGCCCTCAAAGAGATGTAATTCTCCTGGTGCCATATTCTGAAGTCCAACTTAAGATCTATTTCAGTTTATGTACACTATATCCACTGAGTGTATTTCACTCTGTCATTCCACAATTGTTCAATGGGGGTAGATTTGCAAATGTGGTTAGCTCTGTTCTGAGACAGCATGATACTAGTACCCATGCACTGAAGTTCAGTACAAGCCAGAGCATTTAACTAATTGCTTGCATTTCAAACTCCCTAATCCTGGCCTGATTAAGCCCTTTATAAGGACCAAGTCCAATTCAGGATTATTTCCCCTCCTGCCCAAATCTGCTTGAACAACATGCTTTGGTTTTGGTCTATTTTTAGTTCAAACATTCCTCTGATTTAGCCAAGAATCATATACAAAAAGAGACTTGCTGTCAGTTGATGCCAGTCTAAATGACTGATTTAGTAGTGTGTTTAGCATGATCTCTAGGTGATCCACTCTAGAATTTATCTGTCACTATTACAGATCAACAAAGATATTAGCTAAGGAAACCCGCGTTAGTGTCATGGAGTAGAATTGCTCAGAATAAAAGGGAACAACCTGCCCCGATACCTGTTTTCACCTTGCTTGTCTATTATGCTTGCCATACATCATGTTCTCTGTCTGAACCCTCCTTCATAGATACTGGTTTTGTTGCTGAATTAACCACCTAGTTGTTTACTCCTTCCCCTGCTCTTTCACCCCCATGCCCTTTCCAACAGCTTTTCCTTAGAGATAAGTCTGAGTAAAAAAAATTCCCTCAAGTGCGTAGCTTGAAACAACTCCACATTTTCCCGAAGACAAGGGGAACAAAAAGGTATTTCTGATTCAGTGACACCATTTGGACCCAATTCTACTCAACATTCAGAAGACCTTTTCCAACAATCCACATTTTTTCTCATTCCCCAAATACTACTGTAGTAAACACAGTATCTGACTCCTTTCATGAGCTCATAGGAAATATTCCTGGGACTAAGAATTTTCTTGTTACACATGAGCTGCCAGTGCCATCCATAGCACTTGCTTCTGTTGAGGACATGGGTCATTCTCCTTGTCACTTGTTCAAGATCTCTGGAAAATAAGCATCTTCACCACTCATTATCACTTTTGTCATTTGATACTTTGATAAGATTGGAGTAAAATGGGGATTCTCCTTCACTCTTTTAAACAGAATGTTTTACCTTGTTCCCTGCAAAGTATTTGCACCCTCTTATCTTTAGTTGACAGCACTGTTCAGTGAAGCATTCCTCTTTAAAGCACTTCACATCCATTGTGTCCCTCAGAGGGCATATTTTTGTGTTCTCCTTTCACACTATTTCACTTAAGCAATCTTCCTTTCTCCACCAAATCAAGCAGGAACCACTTCAAGATCCAAGCCTTCCTCCCAAACACTTGTTTGCTTGGAAGTTTGAACAGGACCAGGGTTCTAGGGCCTACCTGATTCAATATTTTATTTTTACTTATCTATCTTTATTTTTTAGTTACACCATAGGCTGACTGATATATAAGCATATATAGCTGATTCATGTTTTTTGTGCTTGGATCTTTATTTTTTACTTAGAGAGAGAGAGAGATCTCTGTCAGCCTATAGTGTGAATATATATGTTGTTGGGATTGCGCAATACCATCTGTTTCCTCTCGTACTCTTCTGCCACAACTTTGATCTTATATGGGGAGGAAGGAGATTGGTATAGTGTTACTGTCAGTATTCACGGAATAACTCCCCAGACATGTCAAGTCACTCCACTGATTTAATCCCTTTTCTTTTACAGCGGCTCGAGCTGCAGGCAACAGCCTCATCGACCTTCTGCTAGAACCGGCTGCCAGCTCTGCGGAGGATCCCCACCCACGAGAACCTCAAGGTAAGTAGCTGTTGATACTCCACGCTGTAATCTAATTAACTCATTAGCAACACACGGTTACTATATCTTTGCCCCATCCCCAGCGTCTTTTGCCAGGGGCAGCCCCTTCCCCCAGTTATTCTTCCAATTTTGCTGGGGCTGGCTGGGACAGTCTGGGATCAACCTCCCTTGTTCTCAAGGATTCCCCCACTTGTCTCTCCGCAACCCACATCGCCACTTCCTACTGGTAATTGACTTGTTAGCGGCTGCGCTCGTTGTGCCCTGTTTCCAGCTCCACTCCTTGGAGTTGGGAGTGTCTCCGACTGTTTTCTCGCAGCTGACACTGGTCTCTCCCAAACTGGGACCCTCCTTTTGATCAAAGGGTTCCCACTGGACTGCGTTGCAGAGCCTCAGCTCCTCTGGACTCACTGCAGCGGCTACATCTTCAGGTAAGTATCTGTCCACCGCCATCCTGCCGGCCTTCCAATGCCCAAAGGCATTCTCCCTGAGTCCCGCCTCTGATTTTACTCCCAGGATCCCCGGTCCATCGGCCAATCCTGAGCTAGGTGGAGAATTCTCTCCGCCTGACTGGGTGTCATCACTTACAGCATCCAGGTGTTCATCCAAGTAACAGGGCTCCAGTCAGAGACCCTGTTACAATATATATATATATATACATATACAATATATGTTGCTGTCCCCGGGACACCAGTTTAGAAGAGGGGGATGCCGGGGCTACAGGGGAACCCCAGGCCAAAATAGAAGGGGAAGAAAGCCCCTACTTACCATTCACAGGGGCTGGAAGGAGCAGGGAAGCACATGCTGGAAGACCGCCTGTGCGGTTCATTAGCCGTACCCATATTCAGCTGGGGCCGGGTGACGTCAGCAAGAGACAACACCCGGTGGAAATAAAGGGCAGCCCCGAAGGCGCAGGGTTGGGGCAGGATATCGGAGAGCCTGCAGAGAAACCTGGGGCCAACAGCGCACACCCGCGGCATCTGGCATCCCGAAACGGTAAGGGCAGCTGCAGCTGCGGCAGCGGCGAAAGCCGCAGCAGCAGAGGAACCAGCCGAGAAGCTGGCAGAGGAGCCAGCAAAGGAGCTGGCAGAAAAGCCGGTGGCAGAACCGGCGAAGGAGCCGGCAGAGGAGCTGGTGGAGAAACCGGCAAAGGAGATGACAGAGAAGCCAGTGGAGAAGCCAGCAGAGGAGTCAGCATTGAAGTCGGCAGCGAAGCCAGCGGAGAAGCCAGCAGAGAAAACAGCAAGAACGAAGGAGACAGCGTGAGCGACGAGAGCAGAGGGAGCAGCGAAAGCGGGGAAGGTAGCGAGCATTGGGAAAGCTGGAGCAGCTATGGAGAAGCCTGGAGCCGAGGGACGGTGAGGTGCGAGAGCAACGGGAACGAGACCAGCAGCAACCCCATCTGGGATAGCTGCGGTGGAGGCGGTGGGAAATCCCGAACCGGGAAGCCCAGTGGAGTTCGAGGGTCAGCAGAAAGACCCACAGCATCGCCAAGAGGAACCAACCGTGGCTATAGGACCTCAAGCGACCATAGCTACATCTCCGGATAGAAGCTGCACCTAGGGGAGAGAGAGAGGAGCCCCGAGCAGGGACAAGCACCCAGGCCTGGGGACACTGAGGCACTGAGGAAGCACAGGGCCCCACGGGCTGGAACACTCTTCTTTCCTTCTAGGCTTCTTACCGCCTGACAGTTGCACCCCTCTGGCGGTCACGGTGTTGGGTATTTCACGTGGTGGCACAGCGGGGTTGGAATAAGGGTGAGGGCGGCAGAAATTAAGGGCCTCGTAGACTTCACACCAGAGCCTGGCACAGGACACCAGGTCCCGCTGCTGTTGGACAACGGGAAGTCCAGGAGAAGAAACCAGCCAGGGGCCAGAGATAAAGCTAGGCTTGAAGACCGCGGCGGCAGAAGGTGGCATTTGGCCGGGGTGTAGGGGAGGTCAGAGCCCCGTGAGTGCTCGATGAGAGGCGTGACGACCCTGGAGGCTCCTTGAAGGGGACCCCCTCTACTGAGGAGCCATCCAAAGTTGTGGCAGGTGAGTTAAGGGGGTCTTCTGATGTCAGCCGAGGGACCCTCAGGGGTCCACTCGCAGGCCCGGGACAAACCAGATCAACTACCCGGGCAAAGGCCACTCGGGAATGCCTAATAGAGCAAAGGCGGGCACAGTTACAATATATATATATATTGTAACATATATTGTATATCCAGTCAGAGACCCTGTTACAATATATATATACGTAACAATATATATTGTACAATATATACGATATATTGCAGGGCGGCCAGTTCTGGGAGAAGGTTGATGAGGCTGTTGCCTGCAGCTCAAGCCGCTGTAAAAGAAAAGGGATTAAATCAGTGGAGTGACTTGATGTGTCTGGGGAGTTATTCTGCGAATACCGACAGTAACACTATACCAATCTCCTTCCCCCCCACATACGATCAAAGATGTGGCAGGCGTGTACGAGAGGAAACAGACAGTGTGTGTGTGTATGTATAATCAGTTGGCCTATGATGTAAAAAAATAAAGATCCAGGCACAAAAAAATTGAATCAGTTAGGCCCTAGAATCGTACTCCTGTCCATACATCCAATCAAACAGAATTCATATTTATATTTATGAAAGGCGCCTTCTGTACTTGGAGGTATCTTCTGGCTCTCTGTTCAATGCGTGCTTATTTGCATCATACAGGAGCATCTCAGCTTCTCACCACACCTGTCCCTCTAATGAAATACAGGGATTCCATTTCAGTGAAAGACAGTTGTTCAGTTCTTTTGTTCATTAAATCCCTGGCCTATTTGCTAATGAGAAATCTGTTGACAATTGTGATGTGGATACCTATCCACTACAAACTGAACTAAGATCCCAAATTCATTCCATATAAGACACCCAGCAGATAACAGAAATTCGCCTTCTTTTTGTGCTAAAAAACAAGCAGATGACCTACAGGTGTCCCTTCTATAATGTCCCTTCTCCCAGCCACCTACTCTTAATAAAGACTACTTCCTAATATTTTTGTTAGTACTATTTATTAGACTTGGATTGATCCACTTAACACCCTTGTTCTTGCAGCAGGCAGTTTTGTGACTGCAGGTGTGACCATAAAATGGGACAGGAACCTTTCAAGATTATACTATTAAGACCTTGTTCACTTGCAACAGTTGCAAATCACTGAAAGTAGTGACCTATTAAAGTTACTAAGTCTTAAGAGAAACCACTCCTGAAAGGGAACAACTTCACAACGCTTAGGAGGGCACTTAACACATGCTAAACTGCTTGGATATGTGTCATTTTGGATATGTGCCAGCATTTTAGCTGCACTTAGGAAGTGTTAAACTGAATGTGTGACACCACCCTTGTCATTTCTCTCAGGTCACAACTGAAGGAGCCACGCTGTAGGCTGCAACTTAAGAGCAAAACTGGGGTCAGTCTGTAAGGTAAGCAATTGAATAGCCAAGGTATTCTGAATTGAATGAAACTTTATCTCAGTCTAAAATTCTAGTCACTCGTATATTACCTCTTTTCATTGTTCCAAGTAGGATTACATGTTATGTGTTGTAAGGCAGTCCTCTTAGAAAGCTGAGAAATTGAAAAACATGTGCTGCCCCCTTTTTACTGGTTCACTTGAACCGCCGTTCACACAGAGGCTGATTTGTCTACAGATGTGAATTGTTAATGCTGGTGAAAGGTCCTGGTCTGTTGATAGCTAAGGAGACTGAAATCTTCTGTTTACCAATGCTGTTGTAACAGCAGCGGCCCCCACTTTCCTTAGACAGGTCAATTTCTGATCTGGAGGGACTGATTTGAGGAATGAGATAATAACAATAAACTAATCAATCCCTGTATATAAAAACCATAAAATTAGCCAATCCCTGTATTTCTGAAGAGATTGCCTACAGTTTTGTAATGTCAACCAGATTGAGACCAGCAGCTAATTTTACATAGGTCATTAAACAGGCATCAGATGGTTATAATGTCTGATTATGCATAGCCTGAGATGGATCTGACCAGCTGCCTAGAAGCAAGTCTCTATAGTCCATTAGCAGTCTTCTGAGTTGTCCACTTCCTTCAATAATATGGTCAAAGATCTGTGCATTACAATATAGTTCACCCATTGGCAGAAGAGAGAAAATTATTTTTTTTAGATCCTTCAGTTATAATCATAATATATGTAATGCCTCTATAGCATTCAAACCAGTAGGGGTAGATCCAGCAAAATTATGTACTATCAGCAAGCTTGCCTTCCATTTTGAATGCAATCAGCAAGCAGTTCAGATGAGTCATATTGAGATATGGAGACTTTTCACTACATTGTACATGACTGGCTGGGATCTAGCTCAGGTTAGCAGTGACCATCCTGTGGTTGTTTAATAACTTATGTGAAATGGCTTGATGGTTCTTTCTTAGAACCTTCATCATCTTCATCATAAATACAACCAACCAAACTAGCTCATCGCCTTTCATTTTTAACAGAGGTTTTTACTAGGGGTGTGCAAAGTGGGCTGTATTCAATTCAGATTTGGATTCAGCCCAATTCGGGGGACAGTAATTTGATTAGTTGATTTGGATCACTGTCCCAATTCAATTCAGCCGAATCTGAAGATTCGATGCTGATTTGGAGAATCAGTAATTCGGTCATAGACACAGCTTTAAATGTTTTTTCTACATACCTCGAGGTACCAGGTGCGGCTCGTGAAAGCTGTGATGACGTGGCAGATGGAGCATCCCACAGGAGCATGAGGTTGTGGGAGGGAGGGGGCACATGCTCAATGGTGGACCTGGAAGTATCCAGTCCACTTCCAGGTCTACCACTGGAGGGCCCCCACCACCACCATGCACCTGGCTCGGCAATTGGCCATGGAGGAACCCTGGGTGCCTCCCCAGACCCAGGATGCACCAGTTGCTGTCATGTCCACTGCTGAGCACACTGGAGACCCCCCGCACTCCTGTAGGATGCTCCATCTGCCCCACCATTTCAGAGTTCATGAGCCACCTGGTACCTTGAGGTATGTAGAAAAAACACTTAATGCTGTATCTATGTCCAAATCATCGAATCTCTCTGAATCAGTTTGGAGGGTTCTGATTTGAGATTAAAGGGTCTTCTGACTCGACCTGGTTGTGGGGTCTGCGGTTATTAAGGTGCCCCTGCCTGCCTTTCACCGGGGAGTTGAGCAGTCCTGGTATTTGAGTGGGGCTGCCGCACCACCAGCAGTCCCACCAGGCCTTCCTTCCCTGGCAGGATGTAATTTTTGGTTGTGCCCAGGTCCAGGAGCCTCCAAACCATCCCCATAGCTCCTGCCTTTACCTCCAAGATGTTCCTAAGCCGTAGCTCAGCCGGCTGATGTTTCTCTCATGGCCACTGGTAACAAACTGCTGCCTCCCCCTATATAAGCTAGGTCCTAAAATGGCCACCCTAATCAGGCACCTGCCATCTGCCTGCCTCAGCCCTTAAAGTGGAAAGCACCCAAAGGTGTGCTGCCACACCCTGCTATAAGGGTGTGCCATCATTGCTCTGCCCAGCCATGTTGCCAGGAACTGAAAGTCACAATCTGATAATCCCACTCTAAACAATTTAGGACATGATCAGATTAAATAATTTTAGTTGGAAAAAAAGAAATGTGTGTGCAGAGGAAGCAGGGGACTCAGTCTCAGTAAGTCTGTGTGACAGAAGGCCAACTCAGGGCCAGGTCTCAACATCAGCCTGCCCACCAGTCCTCCAAGTCTTGCTTGCCATGCCTTGCTGTCTATTAAACACTCCCAAAGTGCTGCACCTAGGGAGGAAAAATGTCCAGCATACCTACTGACTAGGAAATGACCAGCTTGGTGGCACGGAAGTGGAAAGGGATCTTGGAGTCCTAGTGGACTCCAAGATGAACATGAGACGGCAGTGTGACGAAGCCATCAGAAAAGCTAATGGCACTTTATCGTGCATCAGCAGATGCATGACGAACAGATCCAAGGAGGTGATACTTCCCCTCTATCGGGCGCTGGTTAGACCGCAGTTGGAGTACTGTGTGCAGTTTTGGGCACCGCACTTCAAGAAGGATGTGGATAACCTGGAGAGGGTCCAGAGAAGGGCCACT
>NW_005841862.1:3798546-3802112 GCF_000455745.1 Alligator sinensis
CCATGCACGCCCTGCCCTCTTTCCGGCTTATGCAGGGGGTCGGCCTCAATGATCTATTGAGGTCCCTTCCGACCCTAACATCTATGAATCTATAAACTGGTGTAAAATGCTGGAGGCTGCACATTTTAATGCCCTGATGCCAAGAGGCGCTATACACAGCTCTGTACCACCCCTACACCATGTTCCATGCCTCACAGACAGCATCCAGATTATTGCTACACCTCTAGCTTAAGGCTGGGCCAATCTTGGTCCTATGCTGAGTCTGTTGCACTCTGTCCTTCACTGGGTCACATGCATACCACCCCTCTCTCACTGGGGCCTCTTTCACTCTGCCCACTCTTACTGGGCCTCTTTCGTACTGCCCATCACTAGGCCACTCTGTACCTGTCCTGCACCCCTGAACAGCCCCTCTCAGGCCATTGGGCTTGCCTACTCCCATGCAGCCCTTTGGGTGGCCTGAGCTTCCCTACTCTATGTGGCTCTGGCCTTGCCTCACACAGGGCTGACTCTGCCCTACCCCCTCGCTGGGCAACTTCACACATTCACATACTTGTGCGCATTGACCTGTGTGCTGTCCTTCAGGCCACCTCTAACTCAACACACCCCCTGGTGCAGCCCTTCAGATCACCCATACAACCTTACTCTGTACCCACTTATGCATAGCCCTTCAGGCCGCAACGGCGCACCCTACTCTATGCGGGCCACCACAAACTTCTACCCTCTTACTGGGGCCACTCTATATATCTGCCCCCTTTGCTGGGACCTCCAGGGTCTTACACCCCATGGGGCTCAGGTGTCCATAGACATGCCTGGCCTCTGTGCCTGTCCCTAGTATGGGTGACACACCAGGATGAGGGGGATGGGGTTATAAGGTGCCCCTACCCACCTTTCACTGGGGAGGCACCTGGCCTGGCATTTCTGGGGAACTACCCCACCACAGGTAGTCCCACCAGACCATCCTTCCCCATCCTGCACCAGCAGGGTGCAGTTTCAAGTCATACCCAGGACCAGGAGCCTCCTGCCATCCACATAGTTCCTGCCATTACCTCCAAGGATGATCCAAGCAGCAGCTCAGCCGGGTGTTGCTCTTTCAGCTGCTAGCAGATGACTGCTGCCTCGGTCCTGTGGGCCTAGATCTAAAATGGAAGCTGCTCAGTCCTGTCCTCCTATCCCAGGGCTCTCCTGCAGTCATGTGACTGCCTCATTAGGGTTAGCTCACATCTGCAGGCTACCCTGCTGCCTGCTCTCAAGCCTTAAAGTGGCAGGCACCAAAGGTGATCTGCCACAGTCTGGTCCAGCTGAATCTGCTGCAACTGCTTTGTCTATCCACTTGATCCCACACCAATTTACCACCTGTTCTTTCAGGGGTAAATCAAGGAGGCTTATGTTCCATTACTGTAGGATAGAAACAGCCATACTAAACAATTACAATGGACAAGCTGATGTACTCACCAGCTGTAAGGTCTTCTCCCTGCTTCATGCTTTACAGCAATATCATCATTCATTTGTTCACTCACTCAATGGTTTATTTGCAGAAGCTGTTCATTCTCATGGTTCCCATTCTCTAGCTACTTGAACAACATTTGCCCCTACCAGACTTAGTTTGTATGTGTTTAAAAGCATTCCAATGCCCAATTAAATTAAAAAATCCATGATCAACAGACATGGTATGATTATCTAGTCATTATCCTTAATTAAATCATAATTTCCTGAGTGATTCTTATTTGTCCTTAATTAATGCTTCTACTATATATCTGCCCCCTCACTGTGGAAGTCAAGCTGTGGTTTCCTTCCTGGTGCATGTGTAGATCTCTTCATAAATCTAAGTTTAGCTTCTCTCCAGCCAATTAACTGTTAGAATCATAGAAAAGTAGGGCTGGAAGGGACTTCAGGACCTGGTCATCTAGTCCAACCCACTGCTCAAGGCAGCATCATCCCTAAGCCAACCCAGTCAAGTGTTTGTCTAACCTACTCTTAAGAACTTCTAAGAATGAAGATTCCACTGCCTCTTTAGGTTCTTCTCACTTTGGAGATTTTAGTAATCTTGACGAGATGGGAGTTTTTATGGTGGCTGATTCACCTGCACAGGGTTCAGCTGGTTGCCAAACTTGGGAAGGAATACACTGTTAGGAGCTTGAGAGGAGTTTTATCTTCCCCAGGAACGTGAATGAGGGTCATTATTAGACTCGGATGGGGTTTACTTTACTCAGTTTTTTGCAATTGTCAGGCTTCAGTACTGATGGAACGATGTCCTATGTTCCCTTGCTTAACAAGCTGCTGTATTTTTTAGTTAATTGCTTGATGATCTGAGACGTATCCCATCTGGCCCTGATGTTTTGTCAGCCCTGTGACACTACATTTTTTTATGACTACTTTTGGCATGTTCTCAACTTCTGACAATATTTTTGCTTTCTTCCCTAGAAAATGAAGGCCTGTTTTTGGCATGTTCCAAATCCTTTTTTGTAAACACTAGGCAAAGGCTCTTTTGAAAAATCACAGTGTGCTTATGCTATGCCTATTATGATTTACCCTTCTGAAGCACTGTCTTCTTAAAAATGTCATGTTCTCTTGTGTAACTGAAGTACTGCCTAAATTTCAAGGAAGTATTCATGCACCCCTTCTCTGCTTCTCCTTTCAATCACAGAATTTCTTTGTTTTTCATTTTCTCTCTCATCTGACCTTCTGGTTTTCTGCTGTATCTCTTACAGGACTTTTATCCCAAATTACCAACTACCACTGGAGAAGTTAGAGAGAGAGCTGTGATTGCCAGGCTCGTTGTAGTTATATTCCCTTTTGAGATTTCAGTACTAGCATCACATACTTGATCCTTGATCCTTCCAAAATTGATGTATCAAAAGAAAAAAAAAATCATAGTAATGAGGCTGACAGAACTCATCCTATTTAGTTTACCAAATAGAAGGTAAATTGTGACATCGCTGGGCGCATCTACACATTCATTAATGTGCCATAGTTATGGCACATTAAGTTTAGTACTTGTATAATCAAATACTCAATGTGCAGTAACTGGCATTACTGCGCAGTAGAGCTGGCAAATGTCTTTTTAGTGATGCTACTGTGCTGTAGTCTAATAATACTGCACAGTAGCCTATTAGTACTGTTTGTGCTGTGATGTGCTACTGCTCAGTGTTATTAGACTACTGCGCAGTTATCATCTTGTGTAGATGAGCCCTCTGGGTAGGCATTTACATATGGAAAAGAAATGACATAGTGAGGTGGGGTAATCTTAATCTTCAAATTTGAGTGATGTGGGGGGCATCCTGAATTTGTAGCAGTTAAAGAATATGTTATAGGTCACAGAGTACTATTGGAGTACAATTTTTATCATCATTACATGGGGGCAAGAGTAAACCGTTACCTTGTTTTCAATCAAATAACATCATTTTAAAATCAGGGGACTTTTAGTAAGCTTTCTCAATATTTCAATAATAGCTTTCAGCATGTCAACATCTTAATATGATCATAACCTATCTGTTCTGCTGCCAGCTTTTTCCATTCTATGAGTGTGCAACATTTTGAAGCAGGAGTTAGAGAGTAAATTTCCCTAC
>NW_005841862.1:3802122-3825703 GCF_000455745.1 Alligator sinensis
TACATTTCAGTAGGGTTGGTGAGGGAGGTGGCAACGATGACTATGAAGTCTGAACTTCCCAACCCACCGAAAGAGTTAACTGCTGAGATAAAATCATTGTGTCATAGTTTCATAGTTGTTAGGGGCTGGAAGGGACCTTACAAATCATCGGGTCCACACCCCCTACACTTGGGCAGGAAATAATTGTTAGCTTTTGGGGGAGCCACTGCTATACAACATTAGGTCATTTATTTGATCTCTCCACTGAAACTTCTAATAAACTGGTTTCAAGCTGTGCTTTCCAAGTATAGTTTTATGAATGTTACACTTGGCCCATGCCATTGCCTGCTTCTTTGTGCCAAGTTCTGCTATCAAATCTGGCTCTAGAGATTTCTCACGGAAGAAAGAATTGTTCAGAAAGGGTCAGCCATATTCCATTATTTCCCTGCTGCTGCAGCTCTTTTCATATTCCATTTCTTTTTTACTAGAGCCTGTCAATATTTTATTTTCTCCCATGAAAAGGTTGAATTTTTATGAAGGGAAAAAAGTGGGGTTTTTTGTTTCTTTACAAAAACCTGAATGTTTTTATTGACAGAGCAACTATTTTTTTTAAAATAATTTTAAATGAAATCCTGTATTTCAACAGAAAAACTTCCTTGTCACAGGTATTTCAAGTGAATCTCTTTCTTACAACAGAGAAAAGCTTCTTCAGTATTTGAGATGATCTTGGCTTAATTATAGTTCTTGCAAGTACATATCCTAATGGCAGAAGTTAATAATAGTCCCTCAGAAAGATCAATTTTTACATTAGGGAAGAATAAAGGGGTTTTTTAATGTCTTTTACTGCTGCATACCCAACACTTCATCCAATCTGCAAACAGTTGTAACAGAATAATTGACTATAGAGATGGACAAGACCTATTATGTCACATGTAGTCAGTCCCTCTGGCCTGTCAGAACTATTCCCTCCAGCAGGGGGTTTCTGTTCATTGACAGTTCTGTGGGGGGAAAAAAAAGTTTTGGGTTACTTGAACTGATTTTTTTTTTTAATGTTGGCAACCTGAAAAATTAAAAAAACGTTTATTTTTTAGTTATTTCTTATACTTTTATATATCTATATGAAAGTAAAGTAAATTACAAAGTGAAACTCTTTGGAATAGAAAAATCAAAACAGTTAATTTTAAAGACAAATCAAGCAGATACAGTGAACTTCTCAGAATTGTTTTTTTAAGTTTTGTCCTCCAACTGAAGCAATATACCAAAATCAGCACAAGTGGAAACCATATTTTAGTGTCCTTTCTCAAGACACTTTGTGCCTGGAAGCTTGTCTAACATCTCTTCCAACTATACAGTTGGTCCAACAAAAGATATCACAAGAAAATCCTTGCTGCTCATATATTTCTGGACTATCCCAGCTACAGCAACACTCCAACACTCCAACCCTAATAACTCTTGAACTAGAAATAATAGAGCCATGCTAGCAACTTCAGAAGCAAGCACACATGGAGTGGATCCAGTGGGTCCAGTCTCAGAATGGCAATATCACAGCACCACAGTACCTTACACTGCATGGTCATGCACTTAACACTAGCCCTTCATCATGTCTTTCATCAGGTTTTATTATTACTGATTTATGTAGTGACTAGAGGAAGGATCCGTTCTTCACCCAGGTTGTTACTTTTGTAATTGTAGTGTTTGTTTATTTTCAAAGAACTTAGTACAATATATTTAGATAAAAAATATTGTGTATTTTTAGAGAACATAGTATAACATATTTAACATGTAATATGTAATGTAGAGTGACATTGCAAATGATATCCAAATGAATGATCTTTATTGTAGAACTTCTTTGTAAACAATGTTTGCAGTGTTTCCCATTGGCGCCAATATATACAACCCTCTTCGACTACTAACTCTGGAGCAAGCCACATAGTCCATGTGAAAAGCAACGCTCCATTAAATAGTCACTGGAAGCCCCAAATAGGGTCAAGTGAAAAATAACCTACCTATAATTTTCTTTAGGTGGTATTCAGTGATTTTGGAAGGTTTAGAGTAGATAGGTCCAGCCATTCTCAAGTTATAAGCGAATGTACATACAGACATACACACACTTCATTTTATATATAGAGATAGATATATGTGGTGCACTGGGAATGTTACAGACAAGCATAACATTAAGAACCTTGATGTACACAGTTTACAATTTAAACAGTATACAAATGGGAAATAGGAGACAACGAACAAGTAACATGAACGGATAGTGAAGAATGAGGTATTCAGTCCAGATCTGTCTATGCTGATCATTACAGTCAATCTTTCCTCTGCATGGCTGGATGGTACCTACCATACCTACCATGGTGCCAGATCAGGACCACCAATGGGATCTGGCCTGAGGACAGACAGGGTGCTGCCCATCTGGCCCATGAAGGAAAAGATTGAGCACCACTTGTGCAGACCAGTCCTTTAAGAACTCCACTTTGCCTAGTGCAAATGAGCATTGGATACATCTTAGTGCTGCGTTCAAGCAATAAGTAGCACACTGTGAAAGAATGTGGTGACAAGAGAACTACAAGTTATGATACGGACAGGAATGGGCAGCTCATATGGCTCAGGTGTGAGGAGATAAACCTTAAAATGAACTTTAGTTGTCCATGTTAACCTACTCCAAATTAGATTTTGGAAAGAGTTCAAAGTTGAATCAGGGCTGAAGCCTGGGTTTGATTATACCAAAGTTACATAATTTTGCCCAACCATGTGAGGACTGATAGTATCGGAGGCAAAGATTATTGGGCAGGGTTGAAGGGAAATAGTATTGACCGTCTCTCTCTCTCTACCTCTCTCTTTGTTTCTCTCTCTTTCTCTCTGTTCATGTCTCTTAGCAACACCTGGAACAAAGGTGCGGAACAAAGGGATGTGTACGATTGCTCATCATGAGAAAAGAAAGAGTGAGAGAGAGTAGAGAGAGAGGAAAGGAAGAGTCAACATACACAGGAACTCTTAACTCATCACAAAGTCCAAGCGGAAAAGTCTGAAGCAAATTACAAAAGATGTTTGGTTTAATCCATGAGGACTGATCAATGGATTACTCATTTTATTAGCTACTGGAAGCATTTTAGGAAAAGAATCGGAAGATTTCTTGAAGAAATAGATTCATAGAGTCGAAACGGGCCTCAGTGGGCCATCTAGTCCGACCCCCTGCCTCGGCAGGCAAGAAAAGAGTCACCAACCCTGGGGTCATGTGATCCTAGCTAGGTGCCTGTCCAGTCTCCTCTTGAAGACCCCCAAGGATGGGGTGAGCACCACCTCCCTTGGGAGCCTAGTCCAGATTCTGGCAACCCTGACTGTGAAGAACTTTTTCCTAATGTCCAGTCTAAACCTTCTCTCCAGTAGCTTACGGCCATTGTTCCTTGTCATTCCAGGGGGTGCCATGGTGAACAGATCGTCGCCCACTTCATGTTGCTCTCCTCTTATGAATTTGTACAGTGCCACAAGGTCCCCTCTCAGCCCTCTCTTGGGGAGGCTGAAGAGGTTAAGGTCCTTTAGCTTTTCCCCACTGGGCCTTCCCTGAAGGCATCTAATCAGGCGAGTTGCCCTTCTTTGGACCCTCTCCAGGTTGTCCATATCCCACTTGAACTGTGGCGTCCAGTACTCCAGCTGTAGTCTGACCAGCGCCGCTTAGAGGGGGAGAATCACTTCCCTGGTCCTGTTTGTGAAGCACCTACGGATGCATGGCAAGGTGTGATTGGCTCTGCCAGCTGCTTCATCACATTGGCGACTCATGTTCATCTGGGAGTCAACAGTGACTCCAAGATCTTTTTCTGCCTCAGTGGAGCTGAGAAGGTCACCCCCCCAGCCTGTAGGTATGATGGCAGTTCTTCCTCCCTAGATGCAGCACCTTGCACTTGTCCTTATTGAATTGCATCCTGTTGCTCTCTGCCCACTTCCCCAGCCTGTCTAGGTCGGCCTGGATCTGGTTCCTCCTCTCCAGGGTGTTAGCTGCACCTATAATTTTGTGTTGTCCGCAAATTTGGACAGGGTACTTCCTACCCCTCACTGATGAAGATGTTGAACAGTGCTGGCCCCAGAACTGAGCCCTGAGGGACTGCACTGCCCACATCTTTCCAGGTTGACACCGACCCATCCACTACCACCCTCTGAGTGTGACCCTTGAGCCAATTTTCTACCCAGTCTACCATATAATCATCCAAGGCAAATCCCCTGAGTTTATTTATAAGGATGATATGGGAAATATATGTGTGCAACTGATTTGGTTCCCACCTAGTGGGAATATTCCCTTCTTTTCCTATTAAAGATTCCTACTGAGACTTTGCACAAAGGTAATGATCATTAGTAAATAGCTGAGCCATCTCATATCACCTGCTCTGTTTATCTGGGCCCCAAAGCATGAAGCCTGGTTCAGCTGAGATCATGCACCCTGTATTTTAGTTAGCCTGGGCTTTTTGTTTTGACAATTTTTTTTTAAGTGAAGTAATGAGATTTTAGATTGGGGGCGGGCAATCATTTGGGCTGGAGGGCCACTTAGGCAGTTTTGGTGAGTTGTTGCAGGTGAGGTCAGCACACCCACCCTCGAGCCACAACAGCTAAACAAAACAAAACTCCCTAAGTGGCTCTATCCAGTGCTTGACTGGGCAGATGGGATGGGGCTGTAAGCAGGAAGGGAGTGGCATCTGGGAGGAGGATGGGTGGGCAGGGCTGGGGCCAGGGTTCGAATTGGGATTGTGGGGCTGTGACAGTGTGGGGCTGGGGCACAGCTTTAATCTGCTTCCTGTATGCCCCTGTGAAAAGTGTCAGTTCCATGGGCAGGGGCATACAGGGAGCAGATCACAGCTTTGCTCCAGGCCCTGGTCCCACACTGTCACTGCCCAGAAATCCCAGGGTCCCATGGCCCGGGACCCACGTGGGCAGGGCAAGCTCAGCCGGGAGGATGGGATGGGGCCGCAGGTGGGTGGGGAACATCATCTGAGAGCAGGATGGGCAGGGCTGGGATTGCATGATGGTGACAGTGCAGGACTGGGGGTCGAGGGCCAGGGCCCAGGGAAGAGCCGCAATCTACTCCCCGTGCATCCCTGCCCACAGAACTGGTGTCCGTTGCAGGGACATGTGGGCAGCGGATCATAGCTCTGCCCTGGGTCCTGGTCATGCTCTGTCACTACCCTGCAATCCTGATCCCAGCCCTGGCTCCACCTGCCCACCCCACTCCTGGATGCTGGTACCCTGCCCGCGTGAATCTTGGGCCAGTCTCCATGGTGAGCCCACCCACCCACTCTGCCTGATGCCCCTGGCAGTGAGTGCTGGGCAGACAGGCTGGGGTGCCTGGGCAGCAGGGCTGGGGCTGGGGGCAGCAATGACACTGTCAGCGGCAGCTGGAAGGAGCTGCTGCCGCCAGGGCTGTCAGGAAGCAAGTTTGGCCACCATACTGCCCTAGCCCCACTGCATGCCCGGGGACAGTGGGCCAGCTGCACATACCATGGCCAGATACAGCTGCGCATACCATGGCCAGCTGCACATACCACGGATCCAGCTTATAGGCCATATTTTGGCCCACTCCTGTTTTAGATTACCAGTCATGGTGATGCAAGCTCCTCCCCTCTGCTTACGCATCAAATGGGTACCTTATGGTTCAACAGCAGGGGGAGCATCCATCACACTTTGCCTGGCCAGTGTGAGGTAGTCCTGGACAAAAGATTGCTTCTAGGAGTGAGAGGGGATTTTTGTTTTACTGGCTATTCAGTCGATGGCCTCTCTGGTCAGGTTCATCCCTGTAGCAGCTGAGTGGCAGCTGAGTCCTGATCCCAATTTCTTATTGATTTGTTGTGTAACCATTTGAACTTTGTGTGGTTCAGTTTCAATGGCACTCAGTGTAATAGCTAAGAGTTAGATCCTTAAAAGCACTCTGTCACCTTTCTGCTTTCTTGGTGCTTAATTCGCTATGTTGGTGTCACTGGTAGAGTAGAACCCAGATTCTTTGCAGGGGTTGTTTCCTTTCCCTCGTATGCAAAAATGAGGACTTGTGAACTAGCTGGGAATTTATCGGGCTGCAGGAAACAACTGTGTGGGGCTCCAGCTCTTTACTGTGGTTTTTATTTTAAAAGGCACAGATTCTCCAATTAGCTGTACAGGATGGATACAGAGGGATGTTCCACAGTGGCCTCACATTAGCATATTTCCAAGTTTGGGGTAGCAAGCAAGAGTGAATAGATGGGGACTGATTGGAAATACCCCAGCTAGGGTTTGGTCCTACTGTGGTATAGGCAACTGCCCACTCATCCATTGTGAGGGGACCTCTTACCTAGGTGCATGACTAGGAGCTGCAATCCACCCGCCCCACCCTTGGGGGGGAGCAGAAAACCCCACAAAGTGAACTCCCTCTGCTCCCATTCCCCAT
Organism: Alligator sinensis; assembly: GCF_000455745.1. Classification (NCBI taxonomy): domain Eukaryota; kingdom Metazoa; phylum Chordata; order Crocodylia; family Alligatoridae; genus Alligator; species Alligator sinensis. The sequence goes on from NW_005841862.1 coordinate 3,808,508, forward strand.
TCCCATTCTGAAAACAGGGATAGACTGGAAGCTCAGCAGACACAAGTTACAAAAGACACTACATTTTGTGACATCTTTAGCTGATACCCCATGCAGTGAGGGGTCAGGTTTTCACCCAATCAGCCATTTTTGAAGTTGTTTGTAGCTGTGCACTTGTTTGGTCAGATCTATAAACTGCTTTCTGTGGGCAGATCAGGAAGAAATGGTCACTTCTGTCTGCACTCTACATGCTCAGCCTTGCTATGAAGTTATGACTTTTGTGATGTCAACACATTTGATAGAAAACGGACAGAGTAGGTCACATGCAGTAGGTCACTTTCAGTCCCCACTAAGCTGTATCATCTCTTTTCTTAGAAACCCTAATGTAGTACAATATGCTAACATGTAAACTGTGTTTTTCCTCTTCACCTGGAATGACCCATTTATTTACACAGCACAGCATTCTCCAATATAAATGGAAAAAAAACCCTCTGAAAAAGATGAAAGATGCAAGTTAAAATGTTCTGCTTAACCTCTTTCCTCCTACTGGAATAAATCAGGTTTTTTTTTTCTTCTGGAAATGTGCCATTTACTTCTTTATATCTGGTAAGGCATTGTGTTAAGCCATTATGAAACATCACGAATGATGATGGCACGGAAGCTGTATTACTGTAGCTTCTGAAGAGGTTCTTTTTCATAGCCGCAAGGCTGACAATGAATTAAAGTGCCTTCAGGATAGAAGTGTTATTTCTCCCGTGCTTTCATAGCTTTTTCTTTCTTCCAGTGCCACATTAAGGTATAAAATAAAAAAGTATTCATGGCATCTTTTAAAATATCCCTCACCTCAGGGTCTGACTCTCCCATTAAGAGCAATAGGTGAAGCAAACCCAGCACCTTGAAGCTGAACTCCTTTGGAATGTCAAAGATGCAGGTTTCAGGCTGTGTCCAAAGCCAAATGAGACCAAATCTTTCATTTATCACTCAAGAAGACTGGCATTGCCACACTCAAACATTAGTTTTGATTTAGAGATGAATCTTAAATTTGCCTACATTTAAACAAGATTTAGAGCTAAGTGATTCCTTGGAAACCTGCCTCTTGCTACCAAATCTGTTATTTAACAATGCTGATGGCCTGCCTAAAGATGTATGTACACCCCTGTACACCCCCAAGGAAGGGGGCTGGACTAGATAATGCACTTGGGATTATACCCTAGGGCAGGTGTTCCCAACATTTATGTGTCCAAGGGCACATTTGAATTTAAAAGAAAAAGCAGCAGGCGCCAATATGAATATTAAAGTTTAGAACTGAGAATCCTGGATATGTGCATGTGCATAGTTTTGTTTGCGGAGGGAGTAGTAAGTGCCACTCCGTCACTGCATCAGTCAGACTGACTCGGTCTCATTTTGGCGGTTATTGCGTACAGCCTGAGTTCAATCGGCAGTGACAACATTTTTTGTTGGAATAATGATCGTGATTTTACTGATTGTGAAAATGCGCGCAGGCACCTGAATAAACCTCAGAGGGCGTCATGGCACCCGTGGGCACCGTGTTGGGAACCGCTGCTCTAGGGAAACATTCTGTTCTAGCAGAGTCAAGGGGTCTTAGCAAGTCTTTCTCATCTCTGCTTCTAAGGAACACATTCTCCATTGGTCAACTTGGCTGCCCTGTGTCAAGCATATCAGAGGCAAAGGTGTTGAGAGTAGTTATAAAGGAATGCCACCAAAGTGATAGTTTAAAGTTTGCTGTGTGCAGACAGGAGCATGTGGTCAGGGCCTGCTCAGCAGTTTCCCTACCAGGACACCCTCAGGACATGGTGCAGATATTGTATACTCTTTTGCCCACAACATTTAATACAGGATGAAATTTGGGCTGTAGAAATCAGATGCAAAAAGACCTTTATTATTTGGTGTTCTAACATATCCTGTTCCTGATGGATGGAAGATTGTCCCAGGGCCACTTAGATTTAAATGCTTCAAGAGATGAGGCTTCCAGCTGAGGAAACCAGGCCAGGACAAATTCAAGATAATTTTTACTTTGTTCAGTTGATGATCTGTACTGTACAGTACTATACCTCAGAAACTGGAAGTGGCAGGAGAATTGCTGAGACTACTAGAACCCTGGGGAATAATAGAAGTAGTTAAGGAAGATAAATATACTGCAAAAAACTAAATTATTCCTTTGCATCAATCTTCACAAGAAAGGAGACTTGGGGAATAGTAATTCTTTTCAGGCAGAAAAGGTGAGTTACTATCAGAGGCTGCGAGTTGTCTAGAGAAGACCAAACTGATAAATGAAAGAGCAGCAGTTCACCAGAACCAAATAGTAGTCAGGCAAGAGGTCTGAAAGTACTTAAGAGTGAAGTGCCTGAGCTGCCAACAAAATATGCAGTATCTCATTAAAACCTGATATTGTACTGAAAAAAGCCAATGTGCTACTTCTCCACAGAGGTGCTAAGGATCCTGAGAATTACACACCAGTCAGGCTTACTTTAATAACAGATAAAATGGTTGAAAAGCTGATTAAAATAGAATGATAAAACACCTAGTTGTAAAGATATGATAGGGAAAACATCAGCAAAGCCTTCTAAAAAAGGACATTGCACCTCTCTTAATGCTATTAATTGGAACAGCTCCACACTCCGTCCACAGAGAACTTGGCTCTCTAGCCCTGATAGTTTAAAGAAAATCTTGTAAATTAAGAATCAGATTTGAAACGAGCCTCACTGTTGCCCAGTGAGGCTGGCACTTGTCTGGGAGTCCTGGTCTCTGTTCCCAATGCCATTTATGCATTTTACATTCAGTAGTTATTGGGTAAAATGCATAAGCAGCAGGGGACAGAACCTAGGTATGCCATCCTCATTGAGTAGTTAGTAAGTATTCTAATTCCTAAATTATTGGGCAAAAAGTGGCAGATAATCCTAATTCTCCTGCTTCCCCCTCCTCCTCTTTTGTGTGATTTAGGCATAGGCTCAGGTGAAGGCATGTTACAAAAATAGATGCTATAATGCAAGGGTGTCAAACTTACAGGGCTGGAGGAGGAGTGTAGGGCCAATCTGTGGGCTGAATTAGACCCACAGTCTGGCCCCATGCACCTGAGCCAGCATACTGGGCCTATCCATCATGGGCAGCTAATGCAGTGTACACCCTCGTTTGCATTTAGAGATCCCTAAAACCTACTCAGGTGACACTTAGAGGCCTTAGAGTTGGAATGGGAGATGAGGCAATGTCCTTATTTTGATCCCTATTCGGAACACAGCTGCACTCTGCAACCTTAAGTCCATGCCACTGAGCTACTTCACACAGCAGAGAATCTGGGCCATAAATTCAACCCACAGTTTCCCTGTTTCCAGAAATGCACCCCAAGTTGGACTTCCTGGGTGCACATCTCTGCAAATGGAACTGGGAATTCCCTGGGTACATAGGATTGGGTCCCTGAAACCCTGGGAGTGCCTGCCTAGGGCAGCTGCAGAACACGGGCAGCTCCAGGCTGCCAATGCTTTTTTTGCCTTAAAGCAAACAGACATCCAGTGCAAAATAGCAGCACAAATTCATAGCATCAGTGTTGCAGCCATAAATTTGGGGCATTTGTAGCATGACAAGGTGTGTGGATATCTATTTGCTTGGTCTTTGTGCCATTATTGAAATGTTTATGATGGCACAAAGGCTACAGCTATTCCCACCCTTAGAGACTAATTGGTTCATAGAGGCATAAGCTTCCATAGGTAACAATCTACTTCATCAGGTGCTATGAATGTATTAGCAGAAATAGAAGATTTTTCATAGAAGGGGAAAGGAGGGCACATTGCTAAGACAGGTAGCAGAGGATAGAAGAGGCTTCTGGCCTGGGTCCCTGGGGCTGTTCCTGCCTCCCTGTGCCAGAGGGAAGTTCAGATAAGAAGGAGGTGGGGAGGGAGGCAGGAGAGGGCTGTGGGTGGTTGCCCCACATGGTGCCGGAGCTGCTGGTGGGCGAGGGAGGGGGGAAATGGCTGCAGAAGGCGAGGAGAAGGGGCAGCGAGAGGGTGAGTGGAGCACAGGAACAGCAGGGGCTCTGCCTGCCATGGGGGTCAAGGGGCGGGCTCTGGGTAAACCCTCCCTCTCTACTCATGCCACAGCCCTCCCCAGCCACCCTCCCCTCACACATGCACATTCCCCCACAAACCCTATATCCACCCACACCCCACACATACCCACATGCCCCCCACCCCACATCCACACACCCCGACACTGCCCATGCCTATGCACCCCCCCACAAACCCTCCACAGACACCCACAGCATCCCCCACATCCCCACACACCCACAAACATATACCCACCCGCATGCTCCCACAATATTGATTGAATTCACTATCCAGCAAAGGATGGGTAAACTAACCAGCAGGGCTGAAGTGCTAGACTTCAGAAAGGCTAACTTCAGTGTGCTTAGGAGATTAGTTAGTGAGGTGTTAAAACTCAAGATCATTGGTGAAATGGGGGTCCAGGAAGGGTGGTCAGTCCTCAAGGGAGCGATCCCACAGGCACAGAAGGAGACAATCCCATTGCACATAAAAGGGGGCAAGAAGCCCTCTTGGCTGAACAGGAAAGCCCAGGAAAACCTAAGGGCAAAGAAAGAGGTATACAGGCTGGGGAAACAGGGGGTAGCTACCAAGGAGTAGTATACCTCCCTGGCTCGTGCTTGCAGGGAATCAGTTAGGAAAGGCAAAGCAGGGTTAGCATTTAGGCTGGTGACAAAATTAAGGATAACAAAAAGTCCTTCTTCAAGTATATAGGGAGCAAAATGAAGGCGCAGGGTAGCATAGGACCCCTACAGGACAAACTAGGGCAATTGGTGACAGACAGTGGGGACAAAGCTGAGCTCTTCAATGAGTTCTTTGCATCTGTATTCCTAGACACAAACCAAGACAAATCTCCCAATTGGATCGTAGATAGACACAGGAGGGACACCAGCACACCCACTGTTAGCACAGACTTAGTGAAGGGGCACTTGGAGGGGCTGGATGTATTCAAATCAGCAGACCCAGAAGAGCTTCATCCAAGAGTGCTGAAGAAATTGGCCAGTGTCATAGCAGAGCCACTGGCATGGCTGTTTGAGCACTCATGGTGCTCTGGTCAGGTCCCAGAGGAGTGGAAAGAGCCAATGTGGTCCCTATTTTCAAGAAGGGGAGGAGGGAAGAACTGGGAAACTATAGGCCAGTTAGTCTCACCTCTATCCTTGAAAAAACTCTGGAAAAATCATTAAGGATCACATTTTGTGAGAGCCCAGAAGGGGAAATAATGCTGAAAGGAAATCAGCATGGATTCATTGCAGGTCAATCCTGCCTGACTAAACTTGTTTCTTTTTATGACCAGGTCACAAAATACTTAGACGCAGGAGTTGAGGTAGATGTCATCTACCTAGACTTCAAGAAGGCCTTCAGTACAGTATCTCATTCTGTTCTTGTAAATAAACTGAGAGGCTGTGAAGTAGATGATTACATGATCAGGTGGGTGGTGAATTGGCTTAGGCGTCGCACCCAGAGACTGGTGGTGGATGGGTTGATATTGACCTGGAAAGATGTGAGCAGTGGAGTCCCACGAGGCTCGGTCCTTGGACTGGTGCTATTCAGCGTCTTCATCGGTGACTTGGATGAGGGCATAGAGAGCACCCTGTCCAAGTTTGCAGATGATACCAAATTATGGGGCAAAGTTAACACAGCAGAGGGTAGGGAACGGATCTAGGCAGATCTGGACAGGTTTGAAAAATGGGCAGAATGAAATAGGAATGAAATAGGATGCAGTTCAACAAAGACTTCATGCCCTCAGAAGGGACTATCTTCCCCGCTGTTTTCATCTAAATTGGCAAACAAATGACACAGTTATAGGTATTTTAGTGATTGAAATAGGAATGAAATAGGATGCAGTTCAACAAAGACTTCATGCCCTCAGAAGGGACTATCTTCCCCGCTGTTTTCATCTAAATTGGCAAACAAATGACACAGTTATAGGTATTTTAGTGATTCTCCATTACAGTCTATGGCTGAATCTTTGAATCAGTGCTGAGTCTCCAAATCTAATTCGGGCAAGTCAAATTGGAACAGTGACTCAAATCACCAAACCTAATCACTGTCCCTGCAAATTGGCTGAATTCGAATCTGAATCGAATATTTGCTGCTTGGCACAGGCTAATGGATACGGTGGTGTGAAATAGTTGGACAATGAATGTAGTAGTAAGAAATGTGACCAATCCTTTGCCTGTCAAGTATGTTCTCCTCTTATACATCAGTGCTCCTTTTATACATCAGTGCAGCATTTTTGTAACTGGGCTGTCAGTCCTGGCTTGTTTCTGACATCATCTTCTCCTCTAAAAAGACATTTTGAAATAGTTTTTCTTTCTTTAAGTGGCCAACACAAAAATTTAAATTTCTCCCTCTTTCCAATTCAACAACAGTGCTTTTGACCCTTTAAAACATAGACACTTCAGTGATGTTTAATCTACATGGCAGTTCCAGGCTAACACCCACAGAACGGGTAGGAATTTGCTCAAACACAGTACATCCATCTTACATTAAAAGGACCAAGATGAGACCCATCTGCTTTTTTAAACACTGTTTGGCTCAGTCCCCAAAACCCAGAACATTACAAGAAAGATATGGCTTGTGATTCTCTGTGAAGTTTCATTACATTAACTCCATTTTTTTTTCTTTTTAACTTCACAGCAATGTAATACCTCAGACCATTCCTGAAATGTACAGCTCAGCAGGTGGATGCACGTATGGGGCATTTATGACAATAACATTCACAAGGATGGAAAAACCACAATTGTGGACTTCAAGCACTGTATGTTCTCCCTTCACACCTACACATGGAAAGAAGCAGGTTAGTTGCTTACATAACCATGCCCCAGTCATGAGCACCCTAGGGAATGTCATCTCTGTGAAGCTGAAAGAGGTTCTGCTAGAGGAGGTTGCTCCAGAATTCACCCCCATGGGCCCATGGAGGGGAAAAAACAACTAAACACAGGTGGTCATCAAGTGTCTGCATCTATATGCAAATCTCAGGCAATGTAAGGGTTAATGATGGGGTCCTGTGCTTCTTCTGGAGGAGAGATTCATTATCCCCGTGGAACAACGAGTGGGAAGTTCCAAGAGATGTTACTCACGGATTTCCTCTCCACGGTACAAATTGTTTCTACTCTTAATCCGGGCAGGGAGGAGGGCTTCTTGCAGCAAGATGGCAAGTTTGTTCTTTGTAATATATTTGGAAAGCTGTCATTTCGTCAGTAAATGTGTGCAGGAGGAGATGGCAGGCAAACTGCATGTTATAAAGATGAGCCGGAGACCTGAAGTTCAGACAAAAGTAAACGTTTCGAACTGCTTTTGAACAAGCTAGCAATGTTTTGCCTGGAGCGCACACACAGGAGGTCAGGAGGTTTTGATCCTGCTGAGAATGAGTTTCTTGCAGAGGCAGAACTAGCCAGTACAGTATCTTGGTCTATGGTGCCACATGGTGCAGGAGCAGTGACCGGGGTTCATTACTGCAGGGAGAGATGTCACCTCCTTTTCTGCCACCAACACGTGTGTCAAGTTGCCATTTTAAACACGAATTTTTGGCAACAAAACAAGAGGTGACATCTCCCCTCTTCTCCCATCCAGCAGACCTCTGGCTGCTGCTCTTGTGCCATGCAGTGCAGCTGCAGTTCTGCCCTCCCTGCTGCCAGAGCTGGAACTGCTGTAGGAAGGTGCAGGGTGCAGAGCAGGGGGAGAGACAGGAGGATGAGGCACCCCTTTTAGGCATGAAGCCCAGGTGCTGCCTATTCTCACCCACCCATTGTTACATTACTGGCTTCTTCTGTTCTGCTGACATATGGAGGCAAGAATCTCATAACCTCATCAGGGCTGAAAGGGGAGTGGGTATAACTCTATGGGCAAAGGAAACTTAGGATAAAGGCTGAATAAAAAAGCTGATCAACTGTTTTTCATCAAATCATTTCTATGAAAAATGACTGACGGACAAAACTTTTTTGTGAAATGTTCATTTTGGTCAGTAGTTTTTGTTTTTGACACAAACTGTAATAATGTTTGTGTCAAAAATAATAAAAGTGTTTCATCTTAGGGAAAAAAAATCAGTTGTTTTTTTTTTAATTGAATTTTTTTTAGAGAAAACTTAAAGATTTTATTAAAAACAGCTTCCAAAAAACTGAAAAAATTCAATATACAGTTTGGGGTTTCCATGATCAATTTAGGGAAAAAATAATTTTTACAAAATCATAAAAATAATTGGATTTTTGGTGAACTCTGCTGAGCAGTCTTGAGGGAAGTACCTTGCATTCAGGCTAAGAAGACCTGAGCTGAACTGAGAGTAGCTTACTTTATTTGTTAACAAACCAAACCTATGTTGACAAAACTTTATACCACAGCCTTGTACACTGTAGCAATGCACATCAGTTAAATGCATATACATGAATGCATACAAGGCAGCGCTCCGGCTCAAGCAAATGCCACCAGTATTGAAGCCGTATTTGTATAGTACCAGCTCCATTGGGCAGGATGCATCATAAGAATGCCTGAAATGTGGCTCCCAAAACATGTCATAGAATCATAGAAAGATAGGGTTGGAAGGAGCTCATCTAGTCCAACCCCTGCTCAAAGCAGGACCATCCCCAACTAGATCATCCCAGCCAAAGTTTTGTCTAGCAGGGTTTTGGAAAGGATGGAGCATCCACCATCTCTCTGGGTAACCTGTTCCAGTGTATTACTACCCTCTTAGTGAGAAAATTCTTCCTAATATCTAACCTAAACTTTCTTTGCTGCAACTTGAGACCATTGCTCCTAGTTCTGTCATCTGCCACCACTGAGAACAGTCTAGCTCTATTCTCTTTGTAACCATCTTTCAGATCATTGAAGGCTGTTATTAAATCTCCCCTCAGTCTTCTCTTCTCTAGACTAAATAAGCACAGTTCCCTCAGTCTTTCCTCATAAGTCATGTCTCCCAGTTCCCTCACCATTTTTGTTGCCGTCCGATGGACTCTCTCTAATTTGTCCACAGGTCCTATAGTTCCAGTTTACCAATGGTCACTGCTCTAGAGCTGGGCAAAAGAAGAGATTCAAGGTGATATTAACATCAACATGTAGATTTTGGATTGGCCTCCTCAGTCATCTATGGATTTATTGATGATTTTCATATTTACTGGAAGACTGGGATTGCCATGTTGAGGAACTGCCAGTGGCGATGGCATGCTTGAAATTCCATCTCTCTTAAAGCCTCTGGGACCTTGGCCATTGATTTTAATAAATGTAGGAGTTCACTGATAGTCTTTATTATAGAGTGTGAATTAGGTAGCTCTGAGGCACAGAGGTACTACAGCTCTTCAGTGAAAAGGTTGTAAGAATTGTTTCCCATATGAAAAAACAAGTGTCTTTTTCTCTAATTTCATTCTTGGAAATGACTGTGTCATTTTAGCTGAACCTTTCCAAAATAATTCAGTCTTAGGCAATCATCCATCATGGAACATTTCAGCCCATATGTTTAAAGTTTGGCAAATAATAAGGAACTGAAAATAAGTCTTACAGTAGGAAATGCCAGACAGTTTTAACTACAGGCAACCCCTACCTGCTCTACCTATAATATTCCTGTACATAAGTGAATGTAAATAGGCAATTGTTCTTTATATCTGGTGTTCCCTGAATCACGTGCTTGCACGGAGGTGGAAACTATTTCAATTTTGAAGCTTTTGCAGTTCCTTAATTGGTGAAACAGATTTTGGTTCTCTCAGTTAGTTCATTCTGGTCTCTGGAACAGCCAGCTCTTAGGAATATGAATGTAAATATACATGGTTGGAATGACAGAAGAAATAGACACTTTTGCTTGACAACAGCCCAAGACAAATCTCTAGATCCTGATATATAATCACCACACTAACTACTAGACCAAACTCCCTTTCCTCTCAATGCCTAAATTAAACATAATTGGTTCTTTCACATGGAACCAGTGAGCAGATACTGCTGTGAGAACCTTTTTTTTTTTCTAGGATACACTCTAGAGCCAATACCAATCCTTACTTATAATAATAAAAGCTTCACTTTCTTATATGAAAGTTTATTAACCTATTAACTTTATGGAGAAAGAGTTATATCCAATTTGTATTTTGTTTAACTTTCCCCTTTAGATGCAAGACCCATTTGTTTATTTAGTAAAGCATCATGTTTTCACACAACTCACCGTTTCTTCTTCAGACTTAGTTGTTTGCCCCCTGTAAAATACTTTTGTTTAATCATCACTTACGTGCAAAGAGTAATGATGATACAGTTATCTGTATTATGCCAAAATAAAAATGTCTTTAAAAAATGACTATATGAAGATTTGAACTAACAATCTTCAGTCAGCAGCTTTGATTGCACAGAACTTTTTGCATAGAAAAGCCAAGAATTTTTAAATATCATAAATTTAAAATAAGGATTTTACCCAAGCACAAACAAGGAAAAATGAACATTATTTCCTTATTAGTGACAACAAAATTCTATTGGTACTAGTGGATACATCACATGCATCACTTTATTGGAGTCCAGTTACTGACATATCGGCCCAAACGCAATTCCAGTTTTAGCTGCATAAGTGGCATTTCAGGTCATTTACAAAGAATTTAGTATAGTGCCTATTCCCTACAAGAAGGTGAGTGATTCCCTGTAAATCTCAGAGAAGAAGGACCTTCCTACCTTTTGATCAAGTGATTAGGGACATTTGTCCAGGAAGGGAAACCTAGATTCTAGACTTCCCTCATCCAACAGACATTAGAATGTATGGCTCTGAATCCCTAGAAGGGTGCCCTAATCTCCAAGCCATGGACTAGGCAGGGCCAAGAGCAGTTTCAATTCTTGTGTTGAAGTTCGCCCACTGGGAAGCTAAGAAGGGAGGATATGTTGAACCAGAAGGCAAACAAACCAGGGGGAGTGTGGCTCAGTGAGATAGATACTGCATGGGTTCAGGTTTCTCTTCCAGTCCCCAGGGGAGTTCATGCATTTTGAATTTAATAGTCATTGCATAAAATAGCTGAACAGCAGTGAAATAGCTTCTCCCACTTTGGAGGCAGGAGTAGGAGGTGTCTGGTCTTTCCAGCTCCACGTATCTTCCCTTTGTGGCTGGTTCCCCTGGGTCAGCTTCAACAGCTTCAGGCACTTATATAGAAAAGGAACATATGCCTGGGTAAAAGCTGTGGTACACTCTCACCATTTCCTCCTTCCTGTCTCATTCCTACTTCCTTCTATTCCCTGTCACCTGAATAGGCACAGATGGGTAATGTTCTTCTTTATTTCAAATTCTGCTGCATTAACCAACAGAGAATGGAAAAACCCAAATATCCAGAAAGGGCCCATCTTTCCACTACTTCCAGTTTGACCAGAAGTAGATAAAACCAAAAGTTTAATAAGAGCCTGTCTCCTAGACACATCCGATTTAATTGTACAGACTTCAGAGACTGAAGATTGACGTTTTTACATCGAGAGCCTGAGAAATGGAGCTGAGTAGTTTGGTTGCTTGGATGTGGGCAAATCTCCAGGACCAGCAGTTTCCAGCTGTTTAATGTCTGTGGAGGGGTGCTGAACCTTCTTGGTTGAATTCACTAAGGGAACTGATCCAGCAAGATCAAGGCAATCAAAGCCATAGCAGAAGAGCATTTGGGGATAGGCATTGCAAAAACTCAAGCAAAAGAAAGTAACGTGCCTAGAAGGTATAGCAGTTTATGTATTTTAAACCTAACAGCCATTTTAACGTTTCCATGGAAACTCTGAAGAGACCTAATAACAATTTGCTATACAGTTGCCAAAAAAGATAAAAGGTATCACCCACAAGAAATTCCTGCCTTTTGCCCTGTACAGGTGACAAATCCATGAAGCACTGAACGCAGACCTCCTGAGGCAGTTAGATTTTTTTAATTTAGGATTAATTGGTGTTCAAGGCTTTTTCGAAGTTAGGATTAATTGGTGTTCAAGACAAGGAGTTTTTGTAGTGTACAAGAAGAGAAAAGGAGTATTTAGTTGGAGCATGAAAATGCACTTTAGCAGAGTGACTCTTTTGGTTTCTGTCCAAATGGACTCTTCAAGGTGGGAATAACTTGTCACAGAGCCATCTCTCAATATCTTCTACAGCCTAAATTGAGTGAGGCATAGCTGCTATTGGTTTCATGCAGCTGAAAACACCCTTCCTAACCTTGGAAATGGGCTTTAGCATCTAGAGTATGTAGGAATTAGTAGTGATAGTAGTGATGTGTCAGTGGGACAAGAGCTTTGACAGGCTTAAAAATGAGGATGCTGCTCCAAAGAGCTTATACTGTAGACCAGGGCTGTCCAGCCTCTGGTGGGCTGAGCAGACCCCATGAGCTATATGCCACGTGGGTTGCACAGTCCCTGGGCCACGAGCTGCACCACATGAACCTACCCCTCCCCACTCTCCTGGTGTATCGCATGGGCTCTGCCACACAAGTCCCCAGTGTACCCTGTGGCTCCACCTTGGGGATGTGCAGCATAGCACAGGCCCCCTGCACATGCAGATGAGATGCAGTGTGTGGCCCCTTCCCTACCCCCTATCCTCCCATTGTGAGATGGGGAACTCCCACTGCACCATACCCACATGGATACTGCTTGAGATACCCTGGCCCCCTGAGCCCTCCATCTACAGGCTCAGCCCCATGGGCTATGCTGCTCTGCCCTGAGCCCAGGAGTGGGAGCTGGAGGAGGGATGGGGAGCCTGGGGACTCCAGGAGCGGCAGCAGCAAGAAAGAAAAGAGGGGAGTAGTACCCAGACCAGGAGCCCAGGGACAGCAGTTTAGCCTCTCAAGGACCACCAGCTGGACAGCCCTAGTTTAGATAGACAATTTAAAAATGCACAAGGAGGTGAAACATGCAAAAATAATGAAGCTTAGCTTTTTCTCTCTACATCCAAAAAGTTACTGCAGAGAAGACAGCCCAGGTTTTTTGTGATGTAGATCTGTTACTGGGAAGTAGGCTGAGACCCCCAGACTTATCTCATATTGACCACTGCACAGATGGTAATGACTTTCAGACATTACATTTTGATAGTCCTAGCACTGCTTTGGGACCAACCATGAGTGTGGTCCAATTGTAGTAGATACCATAAGACAGAGCGGGGTGGAGGAAAGGTGGGGCAGGAGAGCTGACTGTCCCTGTCCAAAAGAGCTTGACTAGAAATTAAAATTGCTGCATTGCTTTCTGGCTTTACCAAGCCCCTGAGTCTCCCCAGTCCTCCCTCCTCTGTTTAATGGGGAGTGTTTGTCAGATGAATAGAGGAGACCATAAACATTATTGGTGATCAAAATGACAAAGCTAAACTGAGGAGCTGACATAACAAGTGTTCTTCCTGTGAGATAGGAAGATAACAGAAGATTATACATGCTATTATTTATATACTGAAGAAGTGCTTTACCAGCCTCATATGGGCTTGGAAACGTGGTGTTGCTGCTTTCCTGGGCTTTACTATTGACAGCACTTTGAGGTTTTTAACAAAACAGAATCATTCTTTCAACTGTCTGATTACCAATATTTTCCAGAAAGAGCTTATCTTGTATCTCAGAACGGATAAACTACAATACCTGAAATAAAGTGAATTGTTATAGCCACAAAGGTATAAAACCTATCACACATGGGGATGAAGAAAGGCTTCATTTAATTTTCATGGTGAGAATAATAGCCAAGTAAGGAAGCCATCACATTTTCTCTGAACCATTTTTTTCTGTCCTAATCCCACTGAAATATTACTTCCCAGGAGCAGCAATAGCAAGGTTCCCAGACAAAACTGTGCTGTGCGTACCTACCTACCAACTAAACAATAAATTACAAAAGAACCATACAGGAAAAATGTAATGCTTGCTATCAAAACTTTGAGTGGATAGAAGACTACATGTCTCCTGAACAAAGGATAATGTCTGTCTGGCTAAAGCAATCACAAGTGAATATATCTCACACAATGGCTGCACCTACATGAGACACTTTCCTGTGTAATCTAATGCACAGTAAAGCATCACCATCTACATGTGCACAGTAGAACCAAATCAATCTTTGTGGGGCACAGAGAGCTGTAATTGACCTGCCAGTTACCTGGAGATTGGGGGCTCTCCCCCACCCCATGGAGATCAGGACCAGCCCCAGGGGAGCTTGAAGCCCCCCAGCTGGTGAAGTGGGGCAGAGTAGGGCAGGAGCAGCCCTAGACTGAACTGCTCTCAGTGAGAGCAAATTTGCTCCTGATGGGTGCATGTTCAGATGAGTACAGGGGCTCAGTTTAATGCGCCTCAATTTTCTGCATAGAAAATTCAGGTGCATTAATTGCAAATGTAGACACACCCAGTGAGTCTTGGCTGGTACAAAGGCAACATTGCCTCTTTCAAAATAAATGATTCTGATCTCAAATCCTGCATTCAAACACACACACACACACTCTGAGGGTAAAGATTTAGACCTACATGTAGATTGAAATTTTACACCTCCAGCCCGAATCTGTGTTCTCATACAGGGCCAAATTTGAAAACAGGACTTGCCCCTTTAGATGCAAATATTTAAATTTGAGCTGCCATGATTTTAAACTTCTATTCTTGGCACTTCTGTTCAGACTGAAACTTAGATGTAGGTATAGGAACTGTAGGTGCATATTAGTTGCTTAAACCTAAATGGACTTGCCAATAAATAAACACACAGCTTTAGGTGTGTAAATTTGAAGGTCAGTTCTGAAAAATTGTCCCATGACCACAGCTTGCTCCCAAACATGCCAATCTCATTGAACCATTGGGAGTACAGTGCTTGAAATATTGTAAGGAGTAGCGTGCTGCTTCCAAGATCAGTTCCTCTCTGGGCCCAATCAAAAGGAGTGCAGAGTAGTTGACAGGCCACTGAGTATTACAGCTTGTCTAAGCTCTTTGAATGGTCTGAATCTGGCCCTGTGCTAGTTATGATCATTCACAGGTTCCTAAGAGAAATAGCAGCAACTAGTTAATTACATGTGGAAAATACCTATGTTAATACTCCTACTCTTGTGAAAAAAGGTAAATACTTTACCTAACCATAGATGGTAAAGGCCTCATCATGCCATCTTTTAAATAGTGATAATTATTAACAAAGCAATTGCAAACCCCAGCTAGACCACTGCTTCACAAATGACTCAGGGAAATGAGTGATGAATCAGTAGGTAAAATATTACTTCATATAGCATGTAGGTGTTCTCTCTAAGGTTTCCATCCAAGGACTGACCTTGCTCAGCTTATGAGATCTGACAAGAGCACAGCCTTCTATGGGAGGCTGTAAGAAAAACAATGCACTAATTCACAATTGCCAAATTTCCTGCCCCAAATAAAATACACAGGTAATATTCATATTTCTTACTAAGCCTTCAGCCTTTTTTTCAGTGAGGAAATCTGGATGGGCAAATAAATCCAAATTATGTATTAAATATACTGTTGAAAACATTGCAGAATGGTAGGACTGCAATTTTAGTAATGCATGAAAGTCTGTTCTGATAGTGTGTGCATAATTCTGCTGTGCTTCTGTGGATCTCAAACTAGACCTCCCAAACAGCACTTCTATGAGATTGTTAAAAAGTGTGTAATACATTTTGCCTATCAGTGAGCTGGCTCATGAAGAGACTTGCCCAAGAAAACAGAATATGGCACAGGCGAAACCAGATCACCAATTCTGATGGTCTTCATGCAGCTCCAGGTAACTGGCAGCCAATGATTGCTACTTAGGCGGGTTTTTTCAGTGTGCTTATTGCCAGTGAGTAATTTAGGCCTCTCATATTTAGTGACGTAGTAGGGTTAGACTGTTTTCTGTTTTATAGATGGGGAAACTAAAGTGCAGTAGCAGCCTACCCAGGGCCACAGAGAAAGTCCATGGCAAATGGACCTCCTGAACCAGTCATCAAACTCAGGGGTTTTCAACTTTTTTAGTTTAAGTACCCCTGGCCGATGGATGCCAAGTGATGGGGAGGGGTGGTGTGTGGCCAGACGCCAAGGGGGTGTGGAGTCCGCAGCCAGACACCGAGTGGGAGGTGGGGAGCATACAGCTGGACGCTGAGTGGGGCGGTGGGGATGGCATGCGGGCGCATGGGGATGCCGCCATCTCCCAGAAGCCGGGCTGGGGAGGGGTGAGGGAGCTCCCCAGGCCGGGGGGAGGGCAGCGGCACCCCTCTGCAAGGCGGGGAAGCTCACTGGGCTGGTGTGTAGGGGCAGCGGCCACCACGTGCAAGCTTTCCCGCCTCACAGAGGGGCACCACTGCCCTCACCCTGCCCTTGCCCTGCTCCTGGGAGGCAGCGGCGCTTCATCCCCGCCCACTCATGCGTACCCCCTAGGACTGGTCCAAGTACCCCCAGGGGTATGCATACCCCTGATCTACTGTGTCACGGCGGGGTCCGGCAGGAGGGCCGTGATCTCCTCGAGGTCCCTCGCTCCGTGTCAAGGCCGGCCCAAGACACCCTCTTATTCTCGTCCGCCACGTCTTGCTGGTAAATATAAGGTTGGGAGGCTGCCTATGATTCCCTGGGCACGACTACTTGGGACCTCTGTCCCCGCGCTTCTCCCGGACTCCTGTGGTCTCCCGGTATAATGGGTGCTTCCCAGGCACCCTAGCCTTATGGGCGGTACGTGGCTCCTACCAACCCCTAATACCACGCCCCAAGCCTCGCAGATGGGATAGACGTTGTCCCGTCACAATACACGCCCGTTCTCCCGGGCCTCCTCTCCTGTAATCTAGCCCACTCTGGGCTCTCTCCAATACCCAGCTCCTCACTGGGACTCTCGTCAAGCCCACTCTGGGCCTTCTCTAAAAGTGTGGTCCCGCTCAGGGACCCTCTAGCGGGTCTCCGGTCCTTCAGGCCAACCGCACGGGTACCCTCTCTGATCCAGGCTCACCATACTGCTATCCCCTCTCCTCAGGGACAACCGCAGCACCTTGCCTCTGTCTGAGGTGTGTTGCCACACTAGCCTACGGCCGGGCTCGCTACGCCCGTCTCAGGCTTCTCAATATGGCGCTCCCCCTCTTCGGGGCTCGCCATGTCTACACTAGGGCTTCCTAGCAGTGCCCCCTTCTGGGGCTTGTCATGCCACCTCTGGGGCATCTCAAAGTTGCCCCACTCTGGGGCTGGGGTCTACGTGCCCCGCATACAACCCAGGGTCTCTGTTCCCCACCCACAACCCACTGGTTGCACTAATGCCCCCCTTCTGGGGCTCATCATGCCCCCTCTGGGGC
>NW_005841862.1:3825728-3828005 GCF_000455745.1 Alligator sinensis
GGCACTAGGGCACCCCACACTCTCTGGGGTCCCTATGAGGCCTCCTCCAACCCCTACAGCCTCACCCAAACCTCCGGTGTAATAACAGAGCCAAACATAACCACAAGCCTCCTGGCTATAACTTAAACACATGCCCTCTGGCTACAGCCACGTTGCTCCATATGGCAGTGGTACTTGCTACTAGGCTCCTCTCCGCATCCTCACTCCCAGAGCTCCTGCCTCCCTAGCTGCTGGCAGAAAACTGCCAGCCTGGCCTCAGCCCTGGGCTTTATAAGGGCCAGGCCCTGCCTCCTACAGGCAGCTGGCTCTCCTTAGTTGCCCCAGCAACCCACAGCTGTGCTCATTATGTTCTGCCAGGGCTCTCTCTCCCTGGCAGTTTCTACTCCTTAGGAGCAGGCACTGAGGTGCCCTGCGACATACTGCAAGGATGTTCTTCTGACTGATGCTTTCTGGATACTATGGTCAAGCATTGGAACAGGTTTCTTAGAGGTGGAATCTTCAGCCCTAGACATTTTCAAGACCCAGCTGGACAGACGCTTAGCTGGGGTGGTCCTGCCCATGGGCAGATCTTGGCTTTTGAAAACGGTAGTGCAGATGGTGCGCTTCATCCTATAACACAACACACGTTTTTCTCCAGTTACAAAAAAACTGGAAGCTTACTAATATGCTAGGGGCCTATGCAGGGCCAGATTTAGGCTTAAACTACTTAAGCTATGGTTTAGGGCCTCACAATATGAGGGGCCTCTAAATAAGAAAAAAAACACCTGACTCAATATCAAGTTTTATAATAATCAGTTGGTAAATAAAGAAGATATGGGACAATGACTCTCTAATTATGGACATTTTCATTCTAATATGACAACATATACATATCTGTGGCTCCACAGTTATTATTCATATTGAGTTCATAATTTGTTTTATGTTAGATTATAATTTTTCCTTTGTGCCTTCGCCTTTGTATATATGCAGATATAAAGTTTTTATATTTATATTTTCAGTGTCCTTTCTGTGAGAACAATAAAGTATTATTTTTATTGTATGGGGCCTCTTAAACTGGACGTAGTTTAGGGCCTCATCATGTCATAATCTGGCACTGGGCCTATGGCTATATTATTCAGGTTAAGATCAAAGCAAAAACAAATAACTTGATTGGAATGTACATTAATTTGTTATATCTTATATTATGTAAAAAAAATAACCAACTAAGCAAGAATAATCAAAATATAATGTTTCATTAGTCCTGTAGTCATTCAAATTAAGTGTGATCTCTTTTTAGATTCATTAAACAAAATCTAGCCTTCTTGAGTATCTTGACAATGTGTCCAATGCTTCTGTGAAAATTATATCCACACCTGAGTTAATGCTCACCTGTTTTAAGATTTCTACAACTGTTTTAGCTAAAATTACAAACAGTTTTCAGGGCTGTGCAATAGGAGCTAGATTACCAGGAGTCACTAACAAACAGCAGAATTGCAGAAGAAAGGATAGCTTGATTTGTGGTACATTTAAACTATTAAAAAGTAGGGAGGGTCGTAACACATGTGGAATGAAGAGTTTAGATGGAATCAAGTAGATTACAATGAGGCATGAAGTCAGTCGTCTCTCTCACTGATGCCTGAATAGAAATGCTGCTGCCACTGCCATCCGCTATCTTTGGGTAGACCAGAAATCAAAGGAAGATGCAACTGCACCGCCCTTCTGGATCCATCCCTGATCCTGCTTTTTCAGGGAGCTGGACTAGGTGACCTTGTGAGGTCCCTTCCAGCTCTATTTTCTTATGATTTATGGACAGGCAGACTCACTGCTGATACAGTTGAATTGTTTTCCCCCCTGACTGAAGAACTGATGCCATAATTTCATGCAGAAATCTCCAGGTGTGAGTATCTGCTTAATCTTATTATTAAAAAGTTATAGATTATAATGCCATGGTTAGGACTATTCAGAAAACTAATTTTTCAGTTAGCAGTGGTACAGAGTGTCGCAGAGCACCCCGGTGCTCTGCTCCTAGAGGGGAGAAACTGCCAGGGGAAGAGACAAAGCCCTGGCAGGTCATAATGAGGGCCTGCCAGTTCCCTGCCAGCAGCTGGAGAGGCAGGAGCTCCCTTGGCCAAGATGTAGCAAGAGGCCTGACTTGCAAGTACAGCTCACTATAGCCCTGAGAGGATGGGGCACTATGGTTTAGCTAGGAGGCTCTAGTTTATGTTCAGGCTTGCATATTAGACCGGAGGCTTGGGTGAGGCTGTAGGGGTTGGAGGAGGCCTCATAGGGACCCCAGAG
>NW_005841862.1:3829292-3837660 GCF_000455745.1 Alligator sinensis
TGCCCAGGGAGTCATAGGCAGCCTCCCAACTATATATATACATTCCAACAAGACGTGGCGGGCGAGAATTAGAGGGTGCCTTGGGCCGGCCTGACACGGAGCGAGGGACCTTAAGGAGCACACGGCCCTCCGCGAGGACCCCGCCGTGACACAGAGGCAGAAGTTTTGGACTGACCCAAAATCAAAACAGTTTAGAATTTTTGGGAAATGGAAAAAAAACAAAAAAAACTTTCTAATCGAAATAAGTGTTTTGTTTTTCGAGACTATTAATGAAAGCAAAAGGGCGCATTCAAAAAAGGACTTAAATTTCATTCACAGAATTAACAGTGACAGCAGTTCTCCATGGTTAGGGACAGACATTACACACAAACTGGTTTATGTGATCAGAAACTGGTTTAAACCTGTAACAGAACAGATGTTCAATGCACATAAACCAGTTTGAAATGATTGAAACTGGTTTGAGATAAACCTGGTTGAATGTAGTATCAGACTTAATTGATTTGGGTCAAACCAATTTATGCAATGTCTGTCCCAGACCGCTTGGTGGTTTAAGAGAAACCGTGCTCTCTGGGCTGGGTGGGGCTCTCTGCTCCACAGCAGGGCTGGTCCCTTCTCTCTGCTCCCTGGCTGCAGCTCGGGCAAGACTGAGGGCTGCTCCCCCATCCCCTCACCACTCCCTGCTAAGCAGGAATTCTCTCCTCCCCTCTGCCTTGATGAGAGGTGTCTGTGTATTAGCTAGCAGGCCACATGCTGGCTACCATCAGTGCTGAATCAACAGGCAGAATCAACAAGTAGCTGGTAACGTCCCTCTGTTTTCTTAATTGGGTGATAAACACTGTTATCAATTCCCTGCTGGGCTAATCATAGTGTCCTGCCTGGCCATAGGGGCCTGGCCTGCCTGGCCATAGGATGCCATAGAGGCCTTGCCATGCCCCCTTCAGCTCAGTACTATGGAAGGGAATGGAGGGCTGCTCTAGTTCCCACCCCCCACTCCGGCTTCTAGCCTGAACCACTGCAAGCATATGCCTGCATTTCTGGGATGTCTGTCTGGTTACGAAACTGATTTAGCCTAGGTTAGACTAACCTGCAAAGATTGAATCAATTCAGGTTCAGGCTTTTTGAATGTCTGTCTCTAGCCCAGGTCATCGAGTGGTTAGGATACTTGCATGGCATGTGGCAGATGAGAGTGCACGTTTAATTTCTGCTACTTTCATAGCACAGATGTTAACTGGAGTATTCTCATCTCTCATGAGAATGTTCCAGTCTCTGAGGTGGGGTTCTCAAGCTCTGCACTCTTCCCAAAATGTGCATTGCTTCAGGGATTGGAACACAAAGTCCTGTCTGCATTGTCAGAAGATCTTGCTAAGGAGTAATGCAGTAAAGCATAGAATGTACACTATATATACCCCAAAGTGGATGTAATGGAACTGCTCTAGTGAAGTTTTGAGCATGTACCAACCAGGACACACAACAGAGTGTGAGCCTGCTGGTGCATGTCTAATGCCATGCTAAAATGGCTGCATTAAGTCTTTTTCAAGGTGAAGCATGTGCATAGTAAACATGTCATATAGCACTGTAGTACTCCTTAGTACTATCCTTTGGTGTGACCTGGCCCCATAAACTGACTTCCTATGTGAACAGCCTAATGACCAGTCACTATAGTCATTCATAAGCTTTTCCTTCAGCCAAATTAATGTTATTTTTATACGTGGTGGAGCTGGGAGACTTTGTTCAAATCCTTGTTCTGAATCAGGCAGAGAGATCTGAACCAAGGTCTGACACATCTCAGATGAGTGTTGTAAATCGCCTAACTCCTGAGCTAGGTAGGGCACTGTGACAGGAGGCTGGGTGCTCCTGCCAGTTTAAGAATAGGCAGGTTGGGGCAGAAGTGGTCTGCAGGTGTGGCCTGGGCTGATTGCAGTCATCTGACCTAGGAGGATGGTTGGGCTTAGGGAGGATACAAGCCCAGGCCCTGAGATGAGCCAGCAGTAGCATCTTGAAGCTTGCTGAGAGAACACCACTTCAGCAGAATGGTTGCATCTCCAGAAGGTCAACATGGAGGGTAACATCTAAAGCAGTCTGGAGGTTTGGGGAGGAACTAAGAGGAGAAGTTTCCTAGGGACCCATGGAGGGGTCCAGAGCCCAGATTGAAGGGCTGAGAGTGTGGGACCAGCGAGGGTCCAGGAATCTCAGAGAAGGGGCTAAGTGGAAGGGAACATCAATGAGGATGACATCTGCAAGGCATGGGGAATGTTGTAGGGATGGAATGGAGCCATTAACCCAAAAGGCAGAGGCCACTGGCCTCTGGCAGTCATTTGAGAGAGCAATTTGGAAAGCCCTGGGGCAGCCTCCCTCATACAAAAGTAAAAGACATCAAGGCTTGGCAGGTGACTGAAGGGGTGACTGCCCACAAAGTGAGGGCTTCAGGGACTCCAGGGGTCACCCCAGAAGGGTACCGTGTCACAGGCATCACCTCTTCTTTCTCCCATTTTGTAGAGGGCACCTGCATACCTTTATGAATCTACCCCCAGAATACCAAACCACTCTCACATTTCTGATTTTGTTTGTTTGTTTGTTCTGTTTCTTTTTTTATTCTTCTGAAATTATCTTATGAATTGGATCTACATTCACAAACAATTTGGGGTCTACCAAACTGTTCTTCAGGGGAAAAAAAATTCTCCACTGCCATGAATGATAACTATTGTTTTATCTAAACTCTTTTTTTTCCCTAGCAACTATTTTGTTAAAGTGAGCTGTATGGGACATTACTGTGAAAAAACACTTCCAGAAGACAAAAATCTCTGATGGAAACATGCAGCTTTTTAAATGAATGCACTTTTGTTACACTGAGAGCACCTATAGAATTTCTATAACAGAAAGTCTTTAACAACCACTGCATTACCAGTGTGGGAACAATATAATTGCAGTAATAACTAGGTGACTTCTCAAAAGAACAAATCATCTCTGCAGAAAGGTATGCTCTACACATATACTATATTGGCAGAAACACCTCAAAACTATTTTTTTTTTTTATCACAGGAGTAATCCATTTAGCAAATATACATGGAACTCAGTGACCCCAGAAATCATGCAGTGAATAACTTCCCTGTTCATTCTATTCCCTACCTGTGTGACCTTTTCCTCTGGGGGTAAAAACTGTTGCTACGGAAATTGAGATAATTTGTGACTGGTTATTACAATGCAAAAAAGCTTTTCTCTGAATAATTTGTCTAGTTCTCTTTCTAACTACTCATCCTCTGGGATTGGTAATGGAATTTGAATTTTTTTCACTTGAAGACTTCCAGTTCAGAGTAGTAGTTACTGGGCATGTCTACATGTGCATTTATGCCAGCTTAAATTTATTGTGCAGTAAGTTATTGCGCAATAAACAGGAATAGGCTGTTGTCTACATGTGCAGTAACACTGTGTGTGTGTGTGTGGGCTGACTTGGGACTAAAGTTAATCCCAAATTAGTCCACACACACACACACAGTTACCTTTCAGTGTTACTGTGCAGTAAGGTGTCTACATGTGTGTTATTGTGCAGTAACTAATTTACATACATTTAATACCTGCATGATGCAGGTATTAAATAAAGTTGGTGTAAGTCACCATATTTACTGTGCAGTACAGACATGCACATAGACGCATCCCTGTACTGTGCAGTAATTTCGCTTACTGCACAGTAAAGGCGCACATGTAGACGTGTCCACTGAATAGCATTGCTTTCTAAGAAATGTTGGAAGGCCCTTGTGAAATGAGCTGGAGGATCTCAGCCCGGATCTCAGTAGTGGTTAGCCTAAAACGAAGTGATCCCTGCAATGTATACATATAGAAATATACAGCTTGCAAAGTCCTGCACTTAATTGGCATGTTGTATTACAACAGACATTCAGTTACTTAAGGATCTATTTCACCTCACACTTGTCCTCTCAAAATGTATTAGCCATGAGCTGTAACTTTTGCTGAAGGAATGAAAATGAGACAAAATATAAGAGAGGGGAGAAAACAGAACTATAAGAATTATATAAAGTTCTGCAATTTTACTAATATGTATGTTTCTGTTCTTCTCCCTCACAGCTTTTCTGTGCAGCAAAGTGAATGTAAACAATGCTTGTAATTTAAAAACCAGAAAGGTATAGGTTGTAGTTATAAGGTTCTGGGATGATGGGAAGGTTGGGAAAACTTAACTGAAGGATGTACTCAATCAGAAAAGATCACAGTGGGCATGCCTACATGAGACATTTACTGCAGAGCTGACTAATTAGCTCTGCAGTAAAACATCACCATCTACATGTGCAGTGCTATTAGGATGGAGTAAAGTAATTAAATCTGCCATAGCATAGTACTGCCAGATACAAGTATTATCCTATGGTGGAGTTATTTAGTTCATAGTTTTAGGGTCGGAAGGGACCTAATAGATCTTCTAGCCCGACCCCCCGCGAGGGCGGGAGAACAACAAAAAACCCTAAAAACAAAAACAGGACTCAAATGAGTCCAGCCAGGTAGGCATCCAGCCTCTTCTTAAAGACCCCCAGGGTAGGGGCCAGCACCACCTCCCTTGGAAGTTGGTTCCAGCTCCTAGCCGCCCTAACTGTGAAGTAGTTTTTTCGGATGTCCAATCTGTACCTCCTCTCCATCAACTTGTGCCCATTACTCCTTGTTATGCCAGCGGGGGCTAGGGGAAACAGCGTCTCCCCCAAACCCTTCTAGTTCCCCCTAGTGAGTTTATAGACGGTCACCAGGTCCCCCCTCAGCCTTCTCTTGTGGAGGCTGAATAGGTTCAGGTCCCGCAGTCTCTCACTGTAGGGTCTGCCCTGTTGTCCCCGGATCATGCGGGTGGCCCTCCTCTGGACCCTCTCCATGTTGTCCACATCCCTCCTGAAATGGGGCACACAGAACTGGACACAATACTCCAGCTGCGGCCTGACCAGCATCGCATAGAGGGGGAGGATCACCTCCCTGGCTCTACTCGAGATGCACCTGTGGATGCACGACAAGGTCCGGTTAGCCCTGCCAACCATGACCTCGCATTGTCGGCCCATGTTCATCTTGGAGTCAATAATGACACCAAGATCCCTTTCCGCCTCCGTGCTCTCAAGTAGGGAGCTCCCCATCGTATAAGTGTGCTGCTGGTTCCTACTACCCAAGTGCAGCACCCTGCACTTGTCCGTATTGAAACACATCCTGTTCCTGTTTGCCCACCCCTGTAACCTATCCAGATCCTTCTGCAATCTCTCTCTCCCTGCTAGCGTGCTCACCTCCCCCCAAATTTTGGTGTCATCAGCGAATTTAAACAGGTTGCTTTCCACCCCAACATCAAGATCGCTGATGAAGAAATTGAACAGCGCAGGCCCCAGGACCGAGCCCTGGGGGACTCCACTACCCACCTCCCCCCAAGTCGAGTATGATCCATCCACCACCACCCTCTGAGTGCGACCCTTCAGCCAATCTGCAATCCATCTGACTGTGTAGGCATCTATGCCACAGTCGCCTAGTTTATTAATTAGGATGGGGTGAGAGATGGTGTCAAAGGCCTTGCTGAAGTCCAGAAAGACTACATCCACCGCGACACCTGCGTCCATGGCCTTTGTGACCTGATCATAAAAGGCAATCAGGTTGGTCTGACATGATCTCCCCCTAATAAATCCATGCTGATTGCCCCTGAGCATCATTTCTGGGCTGATTGCCCCTGAGCATCATTTACTCCACTGCAACACATTTGTAGACACAGATGGGACTAGTTGGGACATGGGGGTGCTTCAGTGTGGGGACTGCATGCCGGCTAGCCCTGCGCTGTAGCACCCTGGTGCCCCAGCCAGCCCCTCTGCAGTATGTTGAGCTGGGTTGGACCAGCACTGGGCTGGCAGGTGAACTCCCAGGACTCCCTGCCACCCAGGACAGTTCCACCCTGGCTCAATGTGCCGCAGTGCCCAGGAGCAATACACTCCAGCATGAACTCAGAGTTTATTCAGCCATATTGATGAACATGAGCCAGCAGTGTAACGAGGCCATCAACAAGGCCAATCACCTTGTCATGCATTAGCAGGTGCATGACTAATAGAATAAAGGAGGTGATGCTTCCTATCTATGCGGCACTGGTCAGGCCGCAGTTGGAGTACTGTGTCCAGGTTTGGGTGCCGCACTTCAAGAGGGATGTGGGGAATCTCAAGAGGGTCCAGAGAGCGATGATGACTCGAAGCTCAGCAGCTAAGGTAAGAGCACGGGAGGCAGCTGCAGCTCAGATGGTGCTGCCCACCTGTGGTTCCTCTGAGGTGTCCACTCAGATGGAGCCCTGCCCCCCTGTCTGCAGGGGTGGCCTGGCAGTGACCCTGCCATCGGGGGAGGGGGGAAGCCCCCTTGCCTGTCCCTCATGTGCCCACCTTCAGGCCTTGGAGGAGCAAGTGAGGGAACTCCAGGAGGCAGTGAGCAAGCTAAGGGGGATCAGGGATGATGAGGCTGTGATTGACGGGTATTTCCATTCCTTACAGCTCCAGATGCCCACGGGTGAAACTCCACGTGAGGAGTCTGCAGCAGGGGAGTGGAGAACAGTCACCTCTGGATCCAGGTGGTAGGGCCTGGTGTCTGCTTCCCCATTGCATGTGAGGAACAGATACAGGGCCCTGACAACCGTGGAGGAGACAGAGGAGGAGCATTTTCCTGCAGAGGTGGTGATCCCTGTAGCCCCTACTGGGCAGGCTAGGGGATCACTGCCCAGGCAGAAGAAGAAATGCCGAGTGATTGTGGTGGGCGACTCGATCCTAAGAGGCACGGAGAGGCCGATCTGTCGACGGATCCTATGGTGAGACAAGTCTCCTGCATGCCTGGAGCTAAGATCAGGGACATCACTGAGGCGATTCCTGCTCTCATTAAGCTCTCTGACTACTACCCCATGGTCCTCGTCCATGTGGGAACCAATGATGCGGCTAGGACCAGCCCTGACCACATCATGAAGGACCTCCATGAACTGGGAGACAGCCTCAAGAAGACTGGAGCACAGGTTGTATTTTCTTCCATCCTTCCGGTTGGCAGCAACCGGAGATGCCAGGGTGCCCGCATCAAGGAAGTCAACCGGCGGCTCCAGAGTTGGTGTCTTCAGGAGAGCTTCGGATTCTACAGCCATGACCAGCACTTCCAGGGAGGAGGCTTCCTGGAAGATGATGATCTTCATCTCTCTCCCAGAGGTAAGTATCTGTTCACCCGCAGGTTGGCTGATCTCCTCCGAAGACCTTTAAACTAGGCTCAACAGGGGTCAGGGAACCGGTGGTCGAAGAGAGCCCAGGGTTGGTAAACCACAAACAAGATGCCAGATCGCACCAGGTAAGTATTAAGGGATTGGTAAGCCATAAACAAGGCATCAGACCACACCAGGTAAGTAATAAAGGGAACACACACCATCAAGGCACAGGGGCACCAAGAGCCCACTTTGGGGGACTAAAATGTCTTTATACAAATGCCAGGAGTATGGGGAACAAGCAGGAGGAGCTCGCCAGTATGACCTAGTCAGACTAACCGAGACATGGTGGGATTCTACACACAACTGGGCAGTAGGCATTGAGGGGTATAGGTTGTATAGGCGTGACAGAGTGGGGAAAAAAGGTGGGGGAGGAGCAGTATATGTCTTCCACCATTAAGGCGGGGGTATTCCACCGAGGCATTGTGGGTCAGGATCCAGGGGGGGCCAGGGAAAAAGGACTTGGTTGTAGGGGTCTACTACAGGCCTCCTCATCAGGATCAAGAGCTAGACGATGTATTCTCCGGGAAGCTAGCAGACGCCACACAGGTGAGGGAGGCAGTGGTCATGGGAGATCTAAACTACCCAGATATCTGCTGGGAGGAGCAGATAGCCAAAACAAGCCGCTCATGGAGGTTCTTATACTGTGTGCAGGACCTCTACCTAACCCAGGTGGTGTATAGTTCTACCAGGGGTAGCGCCTTGCTTGACCTGGTCTTAGCAACAGGGGATGATCTTGTGGGGAACATGTGAGTTCATGGTAGCCTGGGAGATAGTGTCCATCACTTGGTTGAGTGCACTATCCAGCGAAGGGTGGGCAAAGTAACTAGTGGGGCTAAGGTATTGGACTTCAGAAGAGCCAACTTTAGCAAGCTTAGAAGGCTAATTAGTGAGGGGATGCAACTCAAGAACATAGAGCAAATGCGGGTCCAGGAGGGTTGGAGATATCTCAAGGGAGTGATCCTTGAGGCTCAAAAGGAGTCTATCCCATTATGTAGGAAGGGAGGTAAGGGGGCAAAAAATCCCCCTTGGCTGAACAGGGAACTCCAGGAGAGTCTGTGGGCAAAGAAAGAGATGTATAGGCAGTGGAAGCAGGGAGCAGCCACTAAGGAGGGATATATCTCCCTGGCGTGC
>NW_005841862.1:3837907-3863796 GCF_000455745.1 Alligator sinensis
TGCTGAAAGAATTGGCCAGTGTCATAGCTGAGCCGCTGGCACAGCTGTTCAAGCACTCGTGGTGCTCCGGCCAGGTCCCTGAGGACTGGAGAAGGGCCAATGTGGTGCTCATTTTCAAGAAAGGGAGAAGGGATGAGCCGGGTAACTTTAGACCAGTCAGTCTTACCTCTATTCCTGGGAAAATGCTAGAGAAAATAATCAAAGAAAACATTTGTGCAGGCCCAGCAGGGGAAACGATGCTGAGGGGAAACCAGCACGGGTTTGTCACAGGTAGATCCTGCCTGACAAACCTTGTAGCCTTTATGACCAGGTCACACACTGCCTGGACGCGGGAGCCGAGGCTGATGTCATCTTCCTGGACTTTAGGAAGGCCTTCAACACAGTTTTGCACCCTATCCTCATTGGGAAGCTAGCTGACCGTGGAGTGGAAGCCTACATGGTAAGGTGGGTGGCCAACTGGCTTAGGGACCGCACCCAGAGAGTGGTGGTGGATGGTTCCTTCTCGGCCTGGAGGGAGTTGGGCAGTGGGGTCCTGCAGGGTTCGGTCCTTGGACTGATATTATTCAATATCTTCATCAGCGATGAATCGGCGATTTGGACGAGAGTGGTCCAGAGGAGGGCACACAAAAGCCATCTTGTATTTAGAGCTGTTGATTCCCCTTTACTAAGCTAAAATGCCTCTCCAGTCAGGCCTTAGGTTTCAGGCACACCTAGCTGAAATAAAGAATAGCAAGACTTTGGGCTCTAAGCCACAAGTGAGCTTAATGCCAAAAAGATGTTAATCCCCATCACTACGGGTATTGATTCACTTAAAAAACACAGTCACAACAGAGTTAAGGTGATTGCTGTACAACTGGACCATCTGTCCTTATGCATCATGGAACCTCTAAACTCCACATTCCAGAGCTAGATAATCAGGCAGTACTGGTCTTCTTTCATATAAAGCAAACCACAGACTTCTGGAAATAAAGAAGTGTATGGTTAAGCCACTGCTTCATGTGTTCAACACAGCCTTAACTCTGTATTGCTTTGCTAAGAGGTTGGTCAGGAAAGTATCCCCTGCTATAATAATGACTATCCTGTACTAATCATTTATATTCCAGTAGCACTTGAAGGCTGAGGAGGTCAGAATCCACAGTGCTAGGTGCTGCACAAATGTAAAGAACAGACTAAGCCCCAGTTGCTTACAGTCTACTTGGTGAATAAGGCAAATGAGCTACTGGGGTTGGGAATGGTGAAGACTGGGTAAAAAATAGGTTGTGTCCAGCACTGCAGCATTAGAATTGAAAATGGTGCTCTCCGAGTGGCAGGACAGTCAACCTTGAGAACTCAGAAACTCCATATACCTACAAGCAATTATTCTAGTTTGAACCACCCATCCCCAGTGCATTCAGCCTTGCTCTCTGCCTTTCTTTTGTTGCCAGCATAATTCAAAGAATCTTGTCAGTTGTCTTCAAATAGCCTTGTGATCCAAGGGCAACTCTCTGCTTCACCATATTAAGCAGCATTTTTACTGTGGACTTTACTGGAACTGACATATTCAGTCTTTTCACACACACCATTGCCCCTGTGAGAGAGCAGATAGTTCCTCTGAGAATCACATCTCTGTTTTACTTTCCTTGTGTTTTTTGCCATCTTTTTAGGCTTAAAATATTTCCTGTGGGAAATCTGAAAGCTTCAGCCCTTGCTCCTCCAGAGTAGCTAACAACCCCTTGGTAATATACTGAGTGCTACAAAAGCCTTGAATTTCCATATGTTCATGCCTTGAAACACAGAAGGAAGATGAAAGGATTTTAAGTCATGACCGTCATCAAGTCTTTTTTTTACATGTCACATATTCTACAGGCCAAAGTGAGATCACATGTATGTTGTCTACTTCAGATGGCATAATTTTGTGTCAGAAAACTAGCATTCCTACTTTTCATGCTTTTTTTCCTTTGTTATGTGAATTTTAGTGTTCCTCTAGGAAGAGAAGGCACCTGAGACTGACAACTGGTAGAGCAAGGACAGGACAACGTTCTCCAAAAAACAATTCAGAGACTGTTGACACTAGTGTACCAAGTGAGGTGGGCATCTGCTTAACTGAAATAGTGGTGAGAACTGAAACAGTGGTGAGAGCCACCAATTTTGTCCTATAGGTCACCATGTAGCCTTCAATTTTTTCCTCATTGCTGATATGGAACAGGAATGGAATATTCCTCTGAGTTATCCTCTTCCATAATCATTTGCACACTGTGCATCTCACTTGAGGCATTCATTCTCACAAAACGAGCCAGCCCTCTTTGTTCCCTTTTTTGTTGAACCAACCCCTGGCCTATAAGACCCAAGGCAAGAGACTCCCAAGGGCCCCAACTCAAAGGCTACACTGGGAGCACAGGCAGGCCCAACCCTAGTTTTTGCTCTGCAAGCTGTATTGTGTTAAAGTGAAGTCACACTTGTAAGACCCCTATAGGGCTGAGCACTGACCCCATCTCCAGGGAATCCAGAGGCATAGCTACCAGAAATTGTGCCCTGGGCAGTAGCAGTGGCAGGGGCTAGGACAGCTGAGGAAACAATTGTGGCTAGGTCAGCAGTGGCTGTAGCTGCCATTCTTGTGCTCCCTCTAAGTGTGTACCCAAGGCTGGTGTCCTGGTCGTCCACCACGGTAGTGGTATCCCCTGCATTAATGAATGTGTGACTAAGTTCCTTTGAAGATACTACGGCAGTAATCATTTGACACTTTTCATAGGGGATCTCAAAGCATTTATTAAAATCAGCAATTCAGTTTGTCAACACCCCCAATGAATCAGTCTATCAGAGGAGAAAAGTGGAGTACAGAGAGGTTAGGGGACTTGCCTGTGGGTACATCCCATGTCACTGGCAGAGCTGGAGCTGGACTGTAGACTTTTTGACCCCCAGTTCCTTGCCTTAAGCTCTAGAGACACTTGAAAACAGATTACATATATGTAACATGAAATGTTATGTAAGGACCAAGTCATATTGTTATGGGCGTGGGGGAGAAGGCGAATCTCCTGGGGAGAGGGGACATTTTGTATCAATCACTCCCTCCCCCACATCAACCCACTGACTTCAGGGATTTTCAAAATGTTACAGATGATATAGTTTGGTACATTTTAATCAGTTTCTTATCCCATGGCTTTCTGATAAAAACAGTACCAATAAGAATTAAACATAGTGAAGCAGGACACTACATTTTGTTCCGCCATACAGCTACCACTGAGATGCAATAACGTGGTACCTCTGATTGTTTAAGGCTGTGAATGTTTTCCCATTTCATCCCATTTTTCCTACCCCCTCGTAAAGGGTTATGGACTATGACTAGGGATGAAAAGTAATAGCAAGTGAAGTCAGAAGTGTGTAAGCACAAAGTAGAGCAGAGAAGCCAGAAAAAAGCCTAAAAATCAGATGCTAAAATCTATGCATTTTCACTGGGAAGAGCAGTTAAAGAAGTCCTGTGTGAGAAGCAAGTGAAGCTGTTAGAGAGAGGCTACAAGAATGCAGTTCAGAGTCAAACTTGGCACCCTAAAAGAATGATGACCTTAGAAACTGGGATTTTGATGCAGAGCCCTATTAAAGCCTAACATGGAAAAATGTGGATGCACATTCTAAACCCTCCCCTCATCCCCAAACTCCAGGGCCTAAAGGAACAAGTTGAAACAAGGTTTTGATTCAGGGCTGCCCCAGCACAAACAGGATGGCTGTCTGTGCCTAAAGTTTTCAGCTTGTTTAGATCTCCAATCCATAAATGGCCAAAAGTGCTCCTGTGAATCACACTATCCCATAATTCTGTCAGCCGCTGACGCAGGTTGTGGTGGGGGGAGGCCTCGGTCTGCCTGTCCAGTGTTCAGCATCATGGAGTGAAAAGTATTGCTAGAAAGGGTGACGAATCCAGCTCCACAGACACTTGAAGCATCCATCCCTTCTCCTGCCCTGGACCACTGTTGTGAGAGTGAAGGGAGAGATTATTATGGCATTTCTTTGGTTCTGGGATTTATGAGGTGGAGCAGTGGCAGAAGCAGCAGGAAGCTGCAGTTCAGATGGGAAGATCATAAATGTCCATCTTGGTCTTCGAATCTGTCAGCCTATGAATGTTCAGTGAAGGAAAATCCCACAGACTGTCAGTACATCTGAGAGAGAACCAATGCAAAGATGGAGAGGAAGAATCTGGCTGGAGAGATGAGATCCAAGGAAGAAAAAAGCAAGCTGGCACTAATCACAATTTCAAGTCAAAGCTAAGGGTAGAAGCAGTCCCCTGCTTGCAGCAATATAGGGATGTGGCTGGGAATCCCTGGCAAAGCAGAAATGGCAGCTTCTGGTTTGTGATCATGAGTGTGCAGCTACCAACAGTAGTCACTTTTTTTGTCCCCCCACTATCCCAAGTTAGCACCCAAGGCAGTTGCCCCTTTCTCCCCCTGCCCCTAGTTATGCCACTGCCTGCTTGCTATGCAGGTGACAGACTTATTCAGAGTGTGGAACTGATTCACATTAGTGCTTCTGTCACTGACAATTATTTGTTCAAGTAGGGTAAAGATGCTTGCTTGCTTTTCCTTTCTTTCTTTCCTTAGATTAAAGGCACAGTCAGCTTCTAGCTATAGAGAAATAAAATGAATCAAACCCATACCAGAAGGAGAGGAGAAGCCTGCTGGTATGAAATCTGGTTGGAGCCAGATGGGGTGAGGACTGCCCATTGCTTGATGCCAGAAGTCCTACCAATTCAGTGTGCCCATAGGTTAGCCAGCAGGTTGGGAATCACTGTGGGTACTCCTAGATGCACAGGGATTTTCATAATTGCGGGTCTATACTCTGCATCTTGTAAATTAAAATAATCACAACCAGGGTGTCATGAGATCCTTTTAAGGGTATCCCAGGGTGCCACCCAATAGAAGAACTGCTATCTTATGATTCACAAGATAAACCCAGGGATTTCCAATAGGAATCCATTGTGTCAAAACCATTCTTCTCTGCTGTGGTTTTACTGAGTTCTTTGCAGTGGAAGAACTGCTCTACTATTTTTCCCCAGTCAAAAAAATCAGTGAAAGCTAAGAGATGGTATTTTCCAAGAGGTGTCTGTGGTTTAATGAGGGTGCCTGGAGTCTAAAAGGATGAGAACTGCTGTAGTATATAGACATTCCACTGTATTAAAAAAATTAAACATGTTTTAAATGTTGTCCACATTGCTGAAGTTTCACTAATGGTTTAATAAAGATGTTTTCACAAAGCTAGTGAACTTTCGAGAAGCGTTTAATTTCCCTGGGTGTCAAATAAACATACCACAAATATCTGTAAGGTGTCCAGGGAGGACTTGTGAGAGCCCACAGGATGGGTTCTAATTAGCAGCTCTACCTAATTATTTGAAAATATCTCAGGGAAGGAGAATTCCCTTTGTGCCACCAGGATGAGCTGAGCTATTGAGATAAGAGTAGCCACTGGGTGCTTAGAGTGAGGTTGACTAAATCAGCCAGGGAAGTGAACGTGAATATCGTGCTAGGGAGAGTTGTAGCACAAGGAATGTAATAGGGACCCATCATCCTAGGGTGCAAGACTAAATTCTCATTGCCCACCTGCATAACTATTATGTTCTATCTATCATTCTGGAAAATGAACTTCTAGAGGTGTTGGCTTGGGTTCCAGAGGAGGGTTCTTATCTTAACTAAATCTTCTTGTTGCTTCCTTTCCTCTAATCTTTCTTAGGTACGTAAGAGAGGGCCAGAATAAAATGAGGGCTTGAGTTTTTCCTCATCTCCACCTCTGTCACTCTTAAATTCTGCTGATTTGTTCCTGGTTTGCAAATCAGGTCCTGTTACATGAAAGCAAGAGCAAAAGTAAAAAGTCTGCTAGGAACTAATTTTGAATATCTGTGGCTCTTTGGCCACTTTATGATTTTTACACTGCTTTATTTTGTTGTTGTTACTGCTGCTTCTGCTGCAAAGCCCCTCAGAAGGTTGTGTTTGTTTCAATGAAAATCATTATCTTCAGTAGCCCCTTGAAGCTGTAGCACATGAGACAGTACCTTGCCCAAACCCCTTAGAAACTAAGGAAGTGCCTCTCCTGATTGCATGGCCAGGGAACATAATCAGTGCAAACAACACAAAGGCTAGGGACAGAAGTTAGTCATAAACTGGTTTAAGTGATCAGAAACTGGTTTAAACATGTAACAGAACATAATTTCAGTGCACACAAACCAGTTTCAAAATGGCTGAACCTGGTTTAAGATAAACCTGGTTGAATGTAGTATCAGACTTAACTGATTTAGGTTAAACAGGTTTATTAAACTTCTGTCACAGACCCCTTCCTGGTTGGCATCCCAGCATGCTTTGCAGCCCTAGGCTGGGCTGTGCTGTCTGCTCCAGAGAGCAGGGCTGGCCCCTGGCTTCTGGCTTGAGCCAGTGCAGGGATGTGGCTGCATTTCCTGAATCAAAAGTCAATGTCTGTTCATTTGCTTATTGGTTCAATCTTTGCAGTTTAGACTAACCTGCAAAGACTGAATCAATTCAGCCTTGGGCTTTTTGACTGTCTGTACTTAGTCACAGGCCTCAGTGCCACCATTACTCTCACAGGTACAGGACTCAGATTACCTAGATTAGGATTGGGCCCAAAGAGACAGGTAATGAACCCAAGCTGCAAAATCTGGCTCAAGGTCTGAACTCCAGTTTAATTCCCATTACTTAGGAGTGCTAGCATTCATACTTATGGTTCAGGCTTTTTGCTAATAGAAATAGTGAATGGATACTCATCCACCAATACCTTATCCTTCATAGTTTCATAGATGTTAGGGTCAGAAGGGACCTATTAAATCATTGAGTCCAACCCCCTTCCCTGGGCAGGAATGAGTGCTGGGGTCAGATGACCCCAGCTAGGTGTTTGTCCAATCTTCTTTTAAACACCTCCAAGGAAGGGGATAGCACCACCTCCCTTGGAAGCTTATTCCATATTTTGGCAACCCTCACTGTAAATAATTTTTTCCTGATGTCCAATCTGAATTTGCTCTCTTCCAGTTTGTGGCCATTATTTCTAGTTACCCCTAGAGGTGCCTTGGTAAACATTGTATCTCCTATTTCTTGCTCCCCGCCCCCCCCCGCCTGATGAGTTTGTAGGCAGCCATGACATCACCTCTCAGCCTCCTCTTGGAGAGGCTGAAGAGGTTTGGGTTCAGGTCTCCCAATCAGTCCACATAGGGTTTTTTTCTGTAGGCCTTTAACCAGATGAGTGGCCCTCCTCTGAACCCACTAAAGGCCATCCACATCCCTCCCGAAGTGCAGTGCCCAAAACTGGACGCAGTACTCCAGCTGTGGCCTAACTAGTGCCGCATGGAGGGGAAACCTCCCTAGATCTGTTTGTGATGCACCTAATTATGCAAGAAAGGCTACGGTTAGCTTTACTTATTACCTCATCACATTGGTGACTCATGTTCATTTTGGAGTTGACTATGACTCCGAGATCCCGTTCCACAGTTGTGCTACTTAGAGTGGTACCTCCCAGGCTTTAGGAGTGTCGATGAGTCTTCCTCCCCCAGGTGCAACACATGACACTCATGCTTGTTAAACTGCATCCTATTCTGTTCGGCCGATTTCCCCAGCCTGTCCAAATCAGCCTGTCCAAATCAGCCTCATCTTTAGCATACTGCCATTGTGTAACAGCCTAGGGTCAGGTAATCGTAATAAGAGATCCCTCCAGAATTCAGAAGGCATCTCTCCCTTTCCTGCCAGTATAGCCCAGAAGTGAGGGTGAAATTCTTATTTTACATCTCATTCCTGCAGGGGCGTAGCCAGCAGCAGGGTGTGCTGAGCACAGGAGTCATCTATATTCAGTCCAATTAGTAGTACCAATGTAAACAGCGTGGCCATTGCAGGCTGATGAGTTGGCCACCATGTATGAAAGTGCTAAGTGTGTGTCTGTAAGAGAAGCCCTTTTCTTAGAGCACCTAGAGTCATATCTGTGCTGGAGGCTGGCTCTGTTCCTCTAAGCGCAGCTCCCCAGTACATTGAGTACCTACTGCTGATGGAGGCTGCAGCAAGGGAAGTTTAGGTTAAATATCAGAAAAGTCTTTCACTTTTCTCTGAGCTGAAAAATGTGCTCTTGGTTTGATTTCTAATAGACAGAGGTAGCTAGTTAAATCTCCAATTTAATTAGTCTCTAAGGTGCACTTCTACCCTGCTTTCTGCCTTTTTTTCTTGTAGACAGGTGTCCACTGTTCACACCACTGCTACAGTTGGCATCCTTTTCTTGAGAAGAGGCCAAGGACTGAATAGCCAAAGAGGTAACTTCTAGGTTACCAAGTATTCCCTGGACCAAAATTAAGGCATATTGCCAAGGAGGGTAGTAAAGCACTGGAACAAGTTACCCAGAAAGGTTGTGAATTTTTCAACCTTGGAGGTGTTTAAGGCCCAGGTAGACAAACTCCTGGCTAAGATGATCTAGTTGGGGATGGTCCTGCTTTGAGCAGGGGGGTGGACTAGATGACTTCCTGAGGTCCCTTCCAGACCTCATTTTCTATGCTTCTATGATAAAAGTAACTAATAATCCAAGGCAGCTGCTGATCACAGATGAGGTGATGAAAGAGCTGTGGAGAGCAGAAGCCCAGGGCAGCCAGGGCAAGGCTGGCTGCTGCTGTGTTGATGGCAGCGGCATGATCAACTGTTGCTGCAGTAATTTCCCCGCCCCCTCCCATACACACACACAAAAGTGGCACCTGGGACTGCTGCCCCCATCATCCCCCTCAGGTGCACTACTGATGGGATGCAAAAGCAAAAGAGCTCTGCTTCTCTGCATAGTGCAGAGAAACATACACTATGCTAAGTGCCTGGATCAAACATGTCAATCCCTGTTCAGCTGAGACATGTGAGGAAAGGGTAGGTGGGGTGCAATGGGAAGGCAGGATACAGTGCTATCCTGGCCAAGAAAATGGCTGCAGTGCATATTATTTTTGTTCCTGCAAGATATTCCCTTTCCCATCTGAGGCCACATCAGTACAGTAGTCTTACTGTTCCTGGCAGGGATGCCTCAGCTATGCTGTGTTGCTCCTTATGGACTGAGTCCTGAACCAGAATTGGGCTCACTGCCTCTGCACAGCACCGTGGACAGGCTAATTAGCTTGGGGATTGGCTAATCAGTTCTGTCAGTGAGCAGAGCTGAGTAGCCCAGTAAAAGTGCCAAACCAGCCTCATGGACTTGGCTGATCAGCCCAGTAACACAGTGACCTTTGGTCCCCATTATGAGGAAGGAAGAGAAAAAGGGGAAGGGCCTTGTTGAGAGGGACACCATAGACTGGGAGGCACTGCCATTACAGGGCTAAAAGAGAAGTGTCCCAACAAGGAAAGGCAGAAATGCTCTGACAGCAGTTAAGAACAAGCGAGGCTGGAAGGAAGGCTTAGTGCTCTAGTGCAATCCTGTTAGAAAGATGATAAAGGGGCATAAGAAAAGGCCAGTGCGTGCTGAGAGAAGCCCAGCAGAAACTGAGCAGGGGCTATGGACTAGAACAGGTCCTGAAAGGTCCAACAACATATCCAAAGGGTGATGGAAGAGGCAGGCTGGTTGTTAAGAAGCTGTGGGAATCTGCACAGAAAGGGATCCAGAGGAGGACTTGTGGTAAAAGGTATTCTGTATGTCTCTTGTGATCAAGGCTTATTCTCCTTCAGCCACCCACCCCCTGAATTACTACTGTGGCAGGTGAGTCAAGTGAGGAAGCTGGGACAGAGAGATTGCACCCTGCCTGGAAAAAGGGCACCAATGAGCAGTTGACCACACAAATGCAAATACACTGCTTCCTGGCTGGGAGGCAGTCACCCAGAGCAGTGGAGCATGCTTGGGGACACCCCACAAGCACACAGTAAGTTTACCATGTAGCTGTGGCGTAAGGCTCTATTCCCCTGCTGCAACATAAAAGGAACTGCCTCCCTCTTCCATGCTGTTCTAAGTGACTGTGTGGAAACATTACCCTTAAGGGAAACAGGGAAGCCAGGCTGCCACAGAGACAGAAATCTTTCCTGTGAAACTGTGTCTACCCTTCTCTGCCAGCTGCTCAGGGACTCACGATGCATACTGGGCACTGCTCCCCAGCTGCTCATTCCTCTCCACTTATTTCACCCTGTTGAATCATAAGTAAGGCAGTGCTAGGCTCAGCTGTCCACTGGGCTGCTCAGTGCATTTGGTCACGCCATTCTCATCTGCACCCTGGTCCTTCACAAGCCCCTCTGTTATCAGGTTGGAGTGGCTGCCAAGAAACACCCCTCCCAGCATGTTTTTTTAATTTTTGATAAGTTCTTTTGCTGAATAGCCTGAAAGGTCAACCAAGGAGCTTACTGCTGTGAGACTGCTTGCACAGCAAGGTAGAACTCTGGTTTATTCAAGCAGTTATTTGCTTTTAGTAAATGACAACATATTCTGGGAAAAGCATGGATGAAAGGCATAACCTCATGCAGCAATGTCACTTTCTTCTGCATTTTAGTGTGGTTTGATTTATTACTGGTCAGCCCTAAATAAAATAAAATAAAATAAAATAAAATTGAATGCTCAGAAACATGTAGCCTGAGTGGCACTCTTCTAGCAAATGAGTAAATGACAGGTTTGTTTGTTCATTTGTTTGAGGAAACATAAAAGGAAAAGCATCCTTTACTTTAATGTGAGCTGAAGAAAGCTGTAACCAAAGCAGAGTGAAAACTTAAATAGGCATTTATGTGCAGAGCACAAATGCTTTTGTATCCCACAGTTGCACTGATAGACTAATGTTCAGAAAAATATTCAGCTTGATAAAGAGATTCTCAATTTTTGTAATAGATCAAAATGTACCAGGGACAAGCAGGTACTTGGGAAATTAGGAATAAGCTAAGAACTCTTTCACTGTTATCTCTGAGTCTGGGTCATGTTGGGGGTGACTGAAAGCTGACCTCTGAGCTGAAAAGTGTGCTCTTGATCTGATTTCTAATAGACAGAGGTAGCTAGTTAAATCTCCAATTTAATGAGTCTCTAAGGTGCACTTCTACCCTACTTTCTGCCTCTTTTTTTGTAG
Source organism: Alligator sinensis (assembly GCF_000455745.1). Taxonomy (NCBI): domain Eukaryota; kingdom Metazoa; phylum Chordata; order Crocodylia; family Alligatoridae; genus Alligator; species Alligator sinensis. The sequence continues at coordinate 3,848,913 of NW_005841862.1, forward strand.
ACAGGTGTCCATTGTTCACACCACTGCTACAGTTGGCATCCTTTTCATGAGAAGAGGTCAAGGACTGAATAGCCCAAGCGGTAACTTTTAGGTTACCAAGTATTCCCTGGACCAAAATTAAGGTGTATTGCCAAGGTGGTCTGGAGAAGCTTGAACTGCCTAACGTGCTCTCCCTCCAGGTAGTTATGCCAGTCTCTCAGCCTGATCTCTGCAAATGTGTTTTCTGCAAAGCAGATCCCCACTCCTATAGTTTCACAAGTGTAGACGAGGCTGAGGAGCTAGCGGAAATTTTTAATATTCAGTTATTTACATTTTCTTTGAGTCTGTTCTGCTCTTGACAGAAGCCATCACCAGGGAAACCAGCTGTGTGGACAGTAGCTTTTGGACTTTGGGGCAAAACTCTGTCCAGGAACATAGGTATATAACCCTGCTACATGTTAGGTTCTTGGTGCATTGTGTTTTGTGCCTTGTAGCTGTGGGTGAGGGTTGGAAGTGGCCATTGTGGGGATTCCTTCAGCTAACAATTGTCTGTTAACAATTCATGATACTGGTCTCAGTGGCTCAGGAGGCCCCTTCCAGGCCTATGTTCCTACTCCCCTGTCGGGGTCTAAGCAGCAGTCCTCACCTTAGTCTTTTCATAGTTCTGACTAGCTAATGAAGTGGTTCCAGGAGTGGATGCAGGAGGGGAGGGGAGCGGGGGAAGAAATGGTGCACCCCACTTGGATTCCTGCTTCACCCAAACTTTAAAACCAGCTCCCTGGGAGGGGCAGCAGCATTTCTATTCAGGCACTGAGACACTCTATTAACTTCATGCCTGATTATCATCTCCCTGATTCCTGCTAATCTCTCTCCACTCCATAAGTGTTAAGGACCCTCTCTTCTTTTTAATAGTCACTATGTTTCACTATATAGACTATCTCTTCTGCAACTCTTCTATCTGTTAGCCCTTTCTGGTAATATCTCTTCTATTTTGCAGCCCTGCAGACTGTTTTTTGCTCTAGCTAAAAATGTTAACTTGGGTGTGGTAATATTAACTCAAGTGTACAAATGACTGACACTGAAGTATTGGAGGCACTGTCAAGACACTCAAGAAAGCTAGATCTTGTTTTACAAATCTGAATAAGAGATGTACATTTAACTATAATGACTGCAAGACTAATAACACAATATGTTTGGAGTGTTTTGACAATTTTTTGCCAAGTTTGTCATTTTTTTACTTTTATGTATAATCTACCAAATTAGTGCATATTCCAATAGTTACATTTGTTTTTGCTTTGATCTTGGGATGAATAATATAGCACTAGCCCTGTAGTATATTAGTAAAGCATCTAGGTTCTCTTTAACTGGAGAAAACTTTATACTGTGTTTATAAGTAGGGTGATGATACATCCCAGTTTAGCCAGGACAGTCCCGGATTTTGGAGGCTGGTCCCAGCTGGTTGGTGAGAATGAAAATGAACGTCCTTGAAACTCAGGAGCATGGAGTGCAATCCGGCAGGGAGGTGGAGTGGCATGGAGCAGCATGGTGCACCAGGCAAGCACCACTGTTGTCCACCTGTAGCAGTGCTGCTGACTTGGTGTGGGGGAGTGTCCCAGATTTCCCATTCACCCATATGGTCACCCTAGTTATAAGTGATGATGTCTCATGCCATCTGCACCCCCTTTTTCAAAATACTACATCCACTTTTGAGTGATTCTCAAACATTTTAGGGTCAAGGCACCCCTTCTGCAGCTCAAAGCACCCCTTGGAAAATGCCAGCTCTTAGTTTTCACTCATTTTTTACTACAGAAAAATACTGGAGCAATACTTCTGTTGCAAATGTGGCAGACTTACCTGTTTGAGCCCTGGCGCATCCCAGGCTCGAGAATTCTCAGTGCTGATTGGTGGAGCCCATCCACCAATGGGGAAGAGCAGGGAGGAGCCAGCACCACCCCTTTCCTACAGGGAGGGAGGGAGAAGCCCCGGACTGAGCTCGGACCCACAAGCTGCAGGTCCACTGGACTTCATGGGGTAGAGCCCCCTGAGGGTGTAAAAGGAGCAGCATGAGCCACATGGGACAGCGCAGCAAGGGATGGTGGAGAGGGAAGAGCCTCCACCAGGATCCCTTCTTTGCCCCAGTGGTGCGCAGACTGGCACATGGGGCTCAGGCTCTGGGAACCACATTGAGGTAGTTTGAGCCTGCATCCCCAGCAGAGGGTGGGATGAAGCAGTGTGCAGACCGGCATATGGAGAGCCGGTCCTGGGAGCAGCTTGAGGCTGCTCGCGCCCCACACACTGTGCAGTTTGGCACATGGAGAGCCTGCCCTGGGAGCAGCTTGAGGCTGCTCAGGTTAGCCCCGGCATAAGCCAGATAACTGGAGCCCCACAGTGTGGCTCAGACAAAGAACTAAAAGAGTCCTGGAGACTAGAGCAGGGCCTGGGAAAGGGGAGGCCTAGGTGTAAGGCTAGGTAAACCCAGCTAACAGTGGCTAGATCCCCTCCATGAGAGCTGAAAGAACCCTTGGTGCCCGAAGCGGGGCACAGGGCCAGGAGGGGAGGTCTTGGTGTGAAGCAGACAGCACTGGTGGGGTCTCTGATTTAGCGGAGGGCCCTGAGGCCCAGTCGATGGCTCCTTGAAGAGAACTGTAAGTTGCTGGCAGAGTCGGGTCCCACAGGAGAGGAATTCCTGAAATAAAGCACCCCACCACCCCACCCCCTAGAGGTAAGCCCCGGGTGAAAGTTTCCCTCCCAGTTAGACCCATAGGAGGGGAAGCACCCCTTGCAAGCTGGCCAGGGGTTAATGCATCTTATATTGTGGAAAACTGTGCCTTATATTTTGTATGATTGTTATCATAATATTGGATATGTTGTACAATATGTTATGGGATTGGTTTAGTTTTGGATAATTGGTTCCTCACTAGTGTGCTACCTGTTCGCACCATTTCCCCCCTCCTTCCTTTTCTACTTGGTTATACCCTGCCAATGGTTCCTCTGGGTTCCCTGTAAACTACCCATTGACCCCAACTTACCTGGTTCACCCATCTAGGTATCCTTCCCTCCTCATTGCATGGCCATCCTGAGGACTCACCAGTTGCGCCAGGCCTCTGTAGGGCACAGGGTTGAGAAGGCCATCCCCAAGACAGGTTACTCATTGAGACAAGAAGTCCCAGGAGGTGGTTCCTGGCTTACCATATTGTAAATATTTATCTGTATACCTTTGTTGTTAAATGATATCGATGAGGGTACTTTTGGGAAGTTTTCCTTTGATACTTATTATGATATTTACCTATATATATATATATATTGGATAAGGATAATATGTATATTATAATTCAATAAATGGTAAATAATTAAGACCATTGGCACAAAGTTTACTCTATAGAGGAAAGAGGAACCCAAGCTCAAATCACCAGTGTCCCTTTCACAGCACTGTTGCCTGCCTCATCTATCCCTTTCAGTTGAGGACAGGCACACCTTTGGGAATTCCAGAGTTACACAAAGAGCTAAGAAAGACGACAACAGGTCAGATTATTTTTAACTCTCTGGATTCCTATCTGAAATCTCTGGGTTTACCTTATGAATCATGTTTACACACCTAACAGTGCTGACATTGTATGGTGCCCTGTGGCACCCCTGAAGGATCTCAAGCCACCCCGAGGTGTTGCAACAACCTTCTTGAGACTTACTGGGGTAATGAGATAATGGATTCTAGCATTAGCCACTTTCTTCACCTGGTGCACCACACTGATTTCCTTTTTGTAGCATCCACAATCTGAGCTGGTCATTCTTGTACCTAAGGGATGCATTTCTCCAAGGGCTCTCCCTAGTTGAAGCAATCACAACTCAAATGCTGAGTAAGAAGGTCCTCACTGGAGACCCTCATAGGCTAGAGACAGACATTACACATAAATCAATTTAAGTGATCAGAAGCTGGTTTAAACCTGTAACAGAACAGATAACAGTGCACATAAACCAGTTTGAAAATGCGTGAAACCGGTTTGAGATAAACCTGGTTGAATGTCGTATCAGACTTAACTTATTTGGGTCAAACCAGTTTATGCAACATCTGTCCTAGACCCCTTGATGGTTTAAGTTAAATCAGACTCCCCCAGCATCCCAGCATGTTCTCTGGAATGGGCAGGGCTCTTTGCTCCACAGCAGGGCTGGCCCTGGCTGTAGCTCTGACAGAGACTGCAGGTGTCTGCTCGGCTTCTGCTCCTCCCCTCCCTTCTAAACAGGGATTTCACCATCACCTCTGCCTTACATAGGCACACAGCATTAGCTAGCAGACCACATGCTGGCTATGGTCTGTGCTGCGGCAGACAGGACAAAGGCAGAATCAGTAGGTAGCTGGTAATGTCCCTTTGTTGTTTTCTTAATGGGCTGATAAACACTGAGTTAGGGGTGATAAACACTGTTGTCAAGTCTCTGCTGGGCTGGTCAGGGGGGACGGGGGGGGCCCTGCCTCCCCTCATCGGAGCATCCTGCCTGGGCCTGGCCATGTCTGAGCTGGAGTACTGTGTCCAGTTTTAGGCTTCACAATTCAAAAAGGATGTGGAAAGTGCAGAGGACAGCCACGTGCACGATCAGAGGTCAGGAAAACAGACCTTCTGATGAGAGGCTGAGTGCCATGGGACTCTTCAGCCTGGAAAAGGGCAGGCTCAGGGGTGATCTGGTGGCCACCTACAAGTTTATCAGGGGTGCTCACCAAGATCAGGGGGAATGTTTGTTCACCAGAGCACCCCAAGGGACAACAAGTTCAAATGGTCACAAACTCCTCCATGACCATTTCAGGCTGGACATCAGGAAGAACTTCTTTACTGTCCGAGCCCCCAAGGTTTGGAATAGACTGCTGCTGCTGGTGGTTCAAGCACCTAATTTGAACACCTTCAAGAGACATTTGGATGTTTATCTTGCTGGGATCCTATGATCCCTGCTGACTTCCTGCCCCTGGGGCAGGGGGCTGGACTTGATGATCTTCCAAGGTCCCTTCCAGCCCTAGTGTCTATGAATCTATGTGCCCCTCAGCTCAGCATTGTGGAAGAAAAGGGAGGGCTGCTCCAGTGCCTCCCAGCTTCTAGCTTGAGCCACTGCCAGCATGTGCCTGCATTTCTTCAGTCCAGTGGGGATGTGTTTACTGTTACAAACTGATTTAACCTAGCCAGGTTAGACTAACCTGCAAAGATTGAATCAATTCAGGCTTAGGCTTTTTAAATGTCTGTCCCTAGCCATAAAGGCTGCTGATCTGCATGGCTTCAGTCATAGCAGACTAGGTTCTCCTCACCATCTCAAAGACAGTATGCAACTTTAATACTATGTGTTGTCTCAAAGCTTTTCTCCACCCTACCTCACTTCTAAGTGAGGTCTTGAAGCTGCTTCTACCCCCTTTCAGCTCTGATCAGCGTTTCTTTAGTGTCTCATCTCTGTCCACTGCCTTCAGGAAGAAATCAGCAGTGCACAGGATCCTTCATAAACTCTTTGTCAGTTAAAACTATATTCGGATTTAAAAAATGGCCAAACCTGTCATGCAGGTGAAATGCAAACAAGGCCTGGCCTATTAGGTCATTTCTACCTACTCACAGGCAGATGTCAGCAGAGAGCACTCTCCCCTTGGAGGCACTATCTGAATTTCTGAAAGCTCTGGACTGCTCTTGCTTTTCACCAACCAGTGCCAACACTGAGCCCTGTACTACTTTGGTCTTCAAGCCATAGGGCTTATAAATAGAAGTTATTTTAAATAATGCTGTACATAACCATAACACACTATCATTTGAGAACATAAATGGCAAAGCCCTCTCAAAGATTTATTTTTTAAATCTCTCTCCCCATAATGGGTCATTATTTAAGTATGACAGACCCCAGCCTCATTTTAACAAATGTCAGTGAACCTATCCACAGCCCCTTGAATGAAGGAAATCATTTGCCCTGAATGAACAGCTGTTTGCTTTCTGTAATGGATTACACCCTGAGAGACGGCAGTAATAACTCCTTTCTTACTACACTATACAGTTCTTCTCCCCACACCCTCTGCAAATGCCTGAGCAAGGAAAACCATGTCATCTGGTCTCTCCCAAAGGATTGACAAATCAGTACCTTCATGCTATCAGACAACAGATGAGAGCTAGTAGTTAAATGCATGCATGTGGAGTCTGCTTGTGGACTAGATAGAATAGGAAATGCCAATCTGCCCCAGACTAATTAATCAAAAACTGTGCTAGCATTTGTTTCATCCTAAATAGAAATAAATAACTGTTGCTAATTAACATTAATCTCTATTAAGTTTTTGGATCAAATTGAATGTGTGAGAGCTCATTCTTGGATTTCCTCATTCAGAAGGAATGAGCTCTGTGCCATGAGCTTCCACACCATTCAACTTCTATTCTGAAGACATCAATAGATCTTGTGCTGACCTATTTCACCCTTAAGGAGGGTGAAGGTACAAAGGCTACACATGGCATAAGCAATTCTTTGCAGTTTTCAGTAGCCTCAACAGAACCATATTTTTCTAAAAAGTGCAGAGCATTTGCTAAATATGCCTGCCCAGCTACTATTTTCACTAGAAATAAATCTGACTCCAAGCCATGTGGCTGAGTTACCCATATGTAGGTAACTTATATTGTACTTATATTGCAGTTTCACAATTTGCATAGAAACTGCAAAAACATGGCACTCTCCACAATTGCAGCAAAAAATGGCATTGCCCATGAGTTCCCAGAAAATCAACCAAAAAACCCCAATCTTAATAAAAATATAATGCTGGTTTCCCAGTGGGAGCCACCAGTCCTCGCCGCCACTGTGGCCCAGCCTCACAGCCCACATGGGAGGTGAAGGTACCGGCTGGCAGGGCAGCACAAAGGGCAGCAGCCAAGATAGCAGCTGCCCCTTGTGCCTCCCTGCCAATCAGCACCAAGGGGCAAGGCCACATGAGGGGCAGCCAACAGTCAAGATAGTGACCGCCCTCTCATCCCTCCCCCCCAGGGCCTCTCCACCAACCAGTGCTGAGGGATAGGGCTGCCATGAAATGCCCATGAAATTGGCTTTGTATGCAACACGGAGGCCATAAAAAATGCTTTCTTTTGCCATGAGTTGGGCAGGTCCTTACCCATATGCTTTGGAAAGTATAGAACATCCAAACTTTGAAGTTCAGATCATCTTGAATGTTTATGCCCCTCTGCACTCGCGGGTGCTAGCCAGGTTGATGTATCAACATGTAGTTATATCAAAGGAAGTTTGGTCATTGGTGTGCTGCAGAGGATGCCTCACTTTGTCCTCTTTGGGCACAAAGACGATGCTCTTCAGTGGATCTTGGGGCTGGTGGTGGGTGTGGTTGGAAGTTAGGGAGAAATGAAAACTTTGTGAAGCCTTAACGGGGATGCCAAGAAATGTTTGGGGCAGCAGGGGAGAGGGTGTGTGTGTAAAATTGGATAAATGGAAACATTAGGATGGAATATAACACCTTGAAAAGGAGAAAGGGGGTTAAGTTTACAACAAAAAGTCATGAAACTGCCTTAGTTAGACCTATAGTCACTTGGAATATAATTCACAAAGAAATGTTTCCATTACTGTAAAAGCAAGAAAGCTGTGAAGCAGAGAATAATAAGTGAAATGAGACTGAAGACTATTGAACTATCCTGTGATAAAGGGGCAGTACTAAAATTTGACCATGTCATGTGGTAAAAGAACAGAAACCCTAGGTAACTGTTAGCAGAGAAGATCAAAATATTTGTAACAGAATTTTATTTTTTTATTGGAACATCACCTTTTTAAATGACAATTTTACCAACTTTGACTCTTACAAACTTAGCTTCAATGTTTACAACGTTTTCAATATTTTTATTGAACATGTTACAGAAAATTTCATTTACTGAAAATTACATTTGTGCTAAAACCATAAATTAATCAGGGCTCCATTTAAGGGCCCTGAAAAATGGATATCAATTTTCTGTAACCCCCCCCATTCTAAGTTTTTCAAGCTGTGTTAAATATTATAGTTATTCTAGCAGAAATATCAAGCCAACTAGGAAGTCAAGATTTTAATCAATTTCTTTGAGTGGAATTGGGCAGTGGGGAGAGGTTATCTTTGAAACATTGCATGGTTGTGTAACATCAGAGTCATATAAATGCCTCTGATTTCTCTTCCTCTTTTACATTCCTATGAGAATCTGAATTTCAAAAGTATCTGTTCTGAAAGTATACTCATGATGGGACAAGGGAGCAGTGGCAAATGTAACAAGCAAAAAAAGCATTAGGTCAAGAAGAAAAAGAAAACAAGTGAAATGCCAAAGAGAAATATGTATATCCACTGTGAGAGCTGCACAGGGAGCTTAATAAAGGGCCATTGGACCATATTAGTCACTAGGGAACACAGTTGTTTGGCAGAGCCTGTCATGTGCTTTCTTTAGTAGATTTGGGAATTAGCATTAACTAGAAGGAGCAATTTCAATCCTGTCCCTTCAAGAGGAGAATCTAGAGTTAGCTGATGTGCCCTGCTTCCCATATACATATATACGTGCTGGTTTTTATCCTACACAGCAAAAGAATTTGAGGTCTAATCAAAACAGGGCTGTATAGTGCTTTTGGCCTTGGTATTCTTTAATCCTCAGAAAATCAGAGGAATGTCTTCAGCTGCCCTATCAGACTTCCAGTATCAACTGGCATGCTCTTACTGACAAATCCTATACTTGTGGTTGTGATGTCCTCAGCCCAGGAAAAATTCTCCAAAGATCATCTTTGACTGTGGAATTTGTCTGCTGAACTGATCCACCACAACAAAAATGTTTAATCTTCAGAGCACAGGGTGAGGCTTGGGTTTCTACTGAAGCACGTTTTGGATTTGCAGTGAAATCCAGAGGTGTTAAGGGGTGGATGTAAGTTGGCAACAGGTAGTGAGTCAAATGGTTACTGTTTTTTTTTAATTATGTAAATGTTCCAAAACACTTTCTGCAATAGTGTATTGTGCCATATATATTTATACATGTATCAAAGCAAAGAAAACCGTTCTCTCATAGCTATGCCACCAATATTTCATTGTCACGTACCACAGGATCAAAGCATGCACGTGTGCAGCTACCATGGAGAAGCTGGCATGCAGTAAATCACCTTGTGGTAAGCAATTCGTCTGCACATAGCCTTAGATAGTGTGGAAACAACTTCAAGGTGGTCAGCATAGCTGACACTGCACAGAAGCAGCTTTGAGCTGGCCAGCAGACCTGAGCAAGCTTTGGCCAAAGCTACAGAGAACAGCAGCTTCATTGAGGGCCTTCCTACCCAGCATTAAGCACTGTAATGTAGAGGTGTGAGAAATGGGCCGTATTCAATTCAGATTTGGTTTGAATTGGGACAGTGATTGGATTAATTGATTTAGATCACTGTCCCTGATTTGATTCATACGAATCTGAAGATTCGATGCTGATTCAGAGAATCAGTGATTTGGCCATAGGCACAGCTTTAAATGTTTTTCCTACATACCTTGAGGTACCAGGCATGGCTCGTGATTGCTGCAATGCTGGGATAGATGGAGCATCCTGCAGGAGTGAGAGGGGGGCCCTCCACGTGCTTGATGGCCAAACCCAGAAGCGGACCAGAAGTACCCTGGGTGCACCCCCCAGACCCAGGAGGCACCAGTCACTGAGCCAGGGGGGTGTGGGGAAGGCCCTGCTCTTCCAGGTCTGCTGCCGAGTGTGCTGGGGAACCCCCTGTGCTCCTGTGGGACACTCCATGCACCCCAGCATTGCAACATTCATGAGCCGCCTGCTACCTAGAGGTATGTAGAAAAAGCATTTAAAGCTATGTCTATGTCCTAATTGCCAAATCTTTCTGAATCTCTCTGAATCAATATGGAGGATTTTGATTCGATTCAAAGAGATTAAAGGGTCTCCTGATTCGATTCGGATTCAGAGATTCAGCCACCAAATGAGGCTGAATCTCCACCAAATCAAATCAGAGACCAAAGCTTCGCACAGCCCTACTGTAATGACTTCAGCTGCGGTTCATGATAGAGCCTACAGAGCATTGCACACGCATAAGCGTGTGACAGAGCTATCTAAAATTTGGATTTTGCTAGCTCTGTGAGAGGAGGATGAAGGCTATCGATGCGACACACTCTGGGGAAGAGGCTTACTTCATGTCATTGATTAATTCATGGCTGGCTTAGTCAAATATATTCTGTATCCCCTATCCTCCTCCCCAGTAAATGTCACCTTGAGTTAAACCCTAGGACTTGTGAGGAAGTATTGCTTGCCAAGGGCTCCCATAAAACATAATTTAGTTTCCAGGTTTCTGAGTTGGAGCTTGAGCCAAAATGAAGTTTTTCAGAAGGAACCTCTATATAATGGAAGCATGCATCCCTTTTTACTGCCGACAGCAAAAGCTTTATGTGTCTACAGAGGACATCCGGGTATTACAAACATTACAGAAGTTTCTGCTTTCATTTATACTGGGCTGAAACTGGTGAAGGCCATAGAGGTACTCTGTTTAGAGCTCCTGGAAGTGAGTTTGGTCCACTGTGGTGGTCTAAGTTTGGAAGAAGGGTCTTGAGACTGTGGGAGCTGGAGATTGTGTTGGGGAAATTTGTTTTGGGACAAAGTGACTCCTCTCCAGCGTTCATGATACCCAAGTCACCACAGGATTTTGTCCCTCACAGCAAATGCATGCAGGTGCCAGCCCTCTGCTAAACTGACATTAAGACAATTTTTTTTAACATGATTTAAAATAGAAGAACTGGCAGATCTTTTGCTTCTGGAAACTGAGATATTTTTGGCAGCTGGCTGTATTAAAATGTTCCTTTCAGGGTTTACACAGACAGCAAATGGCTTCGTGCATTTCCAAAAAGGATTAGACACTTCTTTGAATAAGAACAGAATTTGCAGTTACTTAGTCAGATAAGTGTCTTCACGCTTCAGAGTACAAGCTAATCCATGGCAGTGGTCAGGAAGGAATCTAATCCTGACTATTAATTAGGATGAATTACACAATTAATAGCAATACTTTGCAGTATTACTACAGCTCCCATTTAAGGAAGCGCCTGACAAAACAGAAAGTAAGTGAGCTTTACTATACCCCTGAGATGCTAAAAGGTAATTAATATTATCATTGTATAGATAAGAGAACTGAAAGAAAGAAATATGTTGTAACATTTGGGGTTACCAGAACCCAGATCTTCCCATAAGCATGCTGCCCCAGTTATGTTATACAAAGTTCATATCTTCCTCTGAAACGTCAAATATTGACCACAGCCAGACAGGATATTCATTTAGATGGACTTTGGTGAGCTCCCATCTGGAAAGTCCTGTGTAGCATTAAGCTAAATGTAGCTCTGTACAAAATCCACTTGAGCTTTCTTATAAATTAATGTTCTGTGCAGTACCATAAAGCATGCAGTGTCCATTAATAACAAGCAATTAAAGCCTTTGGGGTGCACAAAAAGTATAGCTTAGAAGAGTTCCCAGGGAGGCCTGTGACTGACATATCTGCTCTCTCCGTCAGATTTATTGTGTTTGGTTTCACATACCAAGCATCCTTGTGCAGTCTCCGTTTGTCACTTAGACATCATGTTTGATGTTCCAGGCAGCGCAAGGAATTTAGTAGCAGCCATGAGCCTATTTCTCTCTCAGAGGTAGCAGCCAGCATCTTCTGATGTTCAGAGAGGTATAAAAACCTGAGTAAGAGCTGACAGTTGGCATATTGTTGTTTTTTGCAGGTTGAATTATTATTTCATTGACAGATCCAGAAGGAAAAGGTACTTGCAAAACTATTGGAGTTACTTCATGGAGTAGGCCATGGTCTGGGGTGTTTGCGTGATGTTCCTAAGGATAGTAACATATTGCACTTGGGCTGGCTTTCCCTAGTACTGTCATGGAACAGGGTGGTGGGTAGCAGTTGCTGAAGGCAGCCCTGTCCCTTTACGGATACACCTCACTCAGCATGCCATGGAATTCACTACAACAAGTCCAGGCCACATGCTGCCACAAAATGGCAGGAGATGGCTGCTGGAGAGATACCACATGGTTTAGGGTGTTGTATGAAAAGTTGGTCCCCATTCTGCAAGCACGTAAGCCACTCTTAAAATCAAAGGGTGCCTATACATGAGCAGTGAAGTTGCTCTGATGTGCTGTAATTACAGTGTGTCGGAGCAGATTCGATTAATCGAGTCTGCTGGAGCGTGGTAATTACTGTGCTCCAGCAGACTCCAGCGTCTCATGTATCAGCGTCCCTGTGTTTAAAAAAAGCAGTGAGGGCGATGAGCTTTAGTAAAAGCACCCTCCAATGCCATTTTTAAGTGTGGGGACTCTGATACACAAGATGCCCTGGGCACTTTAATTAGAGTGGCTCTCAGAGCTGCTCTAATTAAAGCACTCCCCCTCCCCCCACACTTCCAGAGCATGGGAGGTCATTGAGGCGCATACCCAATGGAAGGAAGGGGCTGCAGGGAGGACTATACCTCGGTTGCTCGGGGCTGCAGGGGGGCTGTCAGGAAGGCCAAGGCAGAGATGGAACTGGGGCTAGCTACCCGGATCAAGGACAACAAGAAGTCCTTTTTTAAATACATGGGGTAAAAAGAAGGTACCGGGTAATGTGGGGCCTCTGCAGGACATGCTAGGAAGTCTGGTCGTCGCACCAGACAGCAAAGCTAACCTATTTAACAATTTCTTTGCCTCCATTTTTCTGAGCAGGGACCGGGTCACCCCCCACATCGGGACCCCCGTAGGTTCCAGGGGTGGCGCATCCAGGCCTAGGGTCAGTGAGGATCTAGTCAGGGAACTTCTGGAGGGACTGGACGTATTTAAATCAGCATGTCCTGACAATCTCCACCCCAGAGTGCTGAGGGAATTAGCAGAGGTCATTGTGGGACCCTTGGCACGGCTTACGAGCACTCATGGTGCTCTGGTGTGGTGCCAGAGGACTGGAAAAGGGCCAATGTGGTTCCCATTTTCAAAAAAGGGAGGAAGGAAGACCCAGGAAACTATAGGCCAGTTAGTCTTACCTCGATCCTGGGTAAGCTTTTTGAGAAAGTTATCCTGGCGCATGTCCACGAGGGGCCAGCAGGGGAGATTATGCTTAGGGGCAACCAACACAGGTTCATTAGAGGCAGGTCCTGTCAGACCAACCTGGTGGCCTTCTATGACCAGGTCACAAAAGCCTTAGACGCAGGGGTAGCAGTGGACGTAGTCTTTCTGGACTTTAGGAAGGGCTTCAACACTGTCTCTCACCCCATTCTCATTAAAAAAACTAGGCGACTGTGGTGTCGACACCTACACAGTCAAATGGGTCACTAACTGGCTGGAGGGCCGCACCCTGAGGGTGGTGGTGGACAGGTCTTACTCAACCTGGAGGGATGTGGGCAGTGGGGTCCCCCCAGGGCTCGGTCCTCGGGCCTGCACTGTTCAACATCTTCATCAGCGACTTGGACAAGGAGGTAAAAAACACCCTGTTCAAATTTGCAGAAGACACTAAGATGTGGGGGGAAGTGGGCACACTAGAAAGAAGGAGTAGGCTGCAATCGGACCTGGACAGGTTACAGGGGTGGGCAGATGAGAACAGGATCGGTTTCAACACTAACAAGTGCAAGGTACTGCACCTGGGGAGGAAGAACCAGCAGCTCACCTACAGGTTGGGGAACTCCCTTCTCATCAGTGCAGAGGCAGAAAAGGATCTTGGAGTCATTATTGACACCAAAATGAACATGGGCTGACACTGTGAGGATGTGGTCAGGAAGGCCAACCACACCTTGTCATGCATCCACAGATGCATCTCGAGCAGGTCCAAGGAGGTGATCCTCCCCCTCTATGCGGCACTGGCCAGGCCGCAGTTGGAGTAATGCGTCCAGTTCTGGGTGCCACACTTCAGGAGGGATGTGGACAACTTGGAGAGGGTCCGGAGGAGGGCCACCCGCATGATCAGGGGGCAGCAGGGCAAGCCCTACAAGGAGAGGCTAAGGGACCTGAACCTGTTCAGCCTCCACAAGAGAAGGCTGAGGGGGGATCTAGTGGCCTGTTACAAACTAGTCAGAGGGGACCAGCAGGCATTGGGAGAGTCCCTGTTCCCCCAAGCACTACCAGGAGTGACTAGAAATAAGAATCACAAGCTGGCAGAGGGTAGATTCAGGCTAGATATCAGGAGGCACTACTTCACGGTCAGGACAGCTAGGATCTGGAACCAACTTCCAAGAGAAGTGGTGCTGGCTCCTACCCTGGGGGTCTTTAAGAGGAGGCTGGATGAACACCTCGCCGGGGTCGTTTGACCCCAGTACTCTTTCCTGCCCATGGCAGGGGGTCAGACTTGATGATCTGCTCAGGTCCCTTCCAACCCTACCTACTACGAAACTATGAAACTAGTCCAACTGCCTGCTCAAAGTAGGACCATTCCCAACAAGATCGTCCCAGTCAAGGCTTCATCTGCCTGGGTCTTAAAAACCTCCAAGGATAGAGACTCCACAACCTCTCTGGGCAGCCTGTTCCAGTGCCTTACTACTGGGGCTGTGCGAAGCTTCGGGTGCTGATTCAGTTTGGAGATTTGGCCTGATTCGGTGGCCGAGTCTCCAAATCCATATTGAATCAGGGGACCAATAGCTCTCCAAATCAATTCGGAAAAGATTCAGAGAGCTTTGATGATTTGGGCAGTCCCTGCCTGCTGCAGCAGGGAGCTGGAACCAGGAGCTGGTAAGTAGGGGGCAGGGGAGGGGGGACTGGAGGAGGGGAAAGGGACCATGGGGGGACCCCTGCCAGGCCCTATCCACTGCCTGCTCCCCCAGCCCCCCCGACCCCCTCCAAAAAAAGCCCCTACTCACCGAGTGCTGCTTAGCAGAGGTGCAGCTCCCACTGCCCCCCTCTGCCCCACACTGCAGGAGGGGGCTCTGCCACAAGCCCCACTCTCCCCATTCCCCCAGGCCTCTCGTGGCTGCCCAGCC
>NW_005841862.1:3863908-3870178 GCF_000455745.1 Alligator sinensis
TGCAGTTCAGGGCAGTGGGGGGCAGCAGGGATCACCCCCTGCCGGGCAGGAACCAATGAGTGCAGGGGTTTGGGGGGCGGGGTCTTAAGGGGCTGGAGCTGGGGTGCGCGGGGCAGCCATGGGAGATGCCCCCTCCCCCTGGCAGCACCTGGTGAGTGTGGTCTTTTTTTCCAAAGTACCAGGAGCTGGGATGGGCAGGGCAGCCATTGCCGGGCTGAGAGAGTGGGCAGGGGACGGGCCTGACTGATCTGGAATCAGTGGAATCTCCGAATCAGATTTGGCCAAATTGATTTGGGACAGTGACAAATCACTGTCTGCCGAATCCAAATCCAAAGTGAATACTAGCCACTTCACAGAGGCCTACTTACTACCCTCCTCATGAGAAAGTTTTTCCTGATAGCTAATCTAAACTTACCTTGCTGCAACTTGAGGCCATTGCTCCTTGTTCTATCATCTGCCACCACTGAGAACAGTCCAGCTCCATTCTCTTTGGAACCACCCTTTAGGCAGTTGAAGGCTGCTCTTAAATCCCCTCTGTCTTCTCTTCTCCAGACTAAAAAAGCCCAGTTCCCTCAATCTCCTCTTAGAAGTCATGTCCCCCAGCTCCCTAACCACTTTTGTTGCCCTCTGCTGGACTTTCTCCAATTTGTCCACATCCTTTCCGTACTAGGGGTCCAAAACTGTACACAGTACTCCAGATGTGGCCTCACCAGTGCTGAATAGAGAAGAATCACTTTCCTTGATCTGTTGGCAACACTGCTACTAATGCAGCCCAGTATGCCATTAGCCTTCTTTGCAACAAGGGCACACTGTTGGCTCAGATTCAGCTTATTGCCCACTTTAACCCCCAGGTCCTTTTCTGCAGATCTGCTGCTTAGCCAGTCAGTCCCCAGCCTGTATCTGTGCATGGGATTGTTCCATCCTAAGTGCAGGACTTTGTATTTGTCCTTATTGAACCTCGTGAGATTTCTTTTTGGTCCAATCCTCCAATTTATTTAGGTTTCTCTGAATCCTAGCCCTACCCTCCAGTGTATCTACTACTCCTCCCAGCTTGGTGCCATCCACTGGCAATGTGTAGGGGGTGCACACAGGTGCACGTGCACCCCCTGAGATTGGCTGCCACCGACACTGCCAGCAGCAGCTGTGGGTGGTCGCCGCTTGCCAACACCACCATGGCAGTCTGCAGGAGCTCCCTGCTCGCCACTGCCACCACCGCCTGTAGGATCTCACCGTGCCCACCCGGCCTTGGGAGGCATGCAACATTCGTGGTGTCATCTGCAAATGTGCTGAGGGCACACTCTATCCCACTTTCCAGGTCACTGATGAAATTATTGAACAAAATCAGCCCCAGGACCAACCTCTGAGGGACTCTACTTGATACTGATTGCCAATTAGACATCAAGCTATTGATTACTACCCTCTTAGCCTGATGATCCAGACAGTTTTCTATCAACCTTACAGTTGATAGAAACCTTACATCCAACCCTTACTTCCTTAGCTTGCTTGCAAGAGCACTCTTGAGCAAAGCATACATTTACCCATAAACATGTCCTTCAGATATCTGATGTGTCAGGTATCAACTTCCATGACTGGATTTGGAGTTTGTTACCACAAATCATGTTTCAAATGCCATCTCCATGTGATGTTCCAACATTTGGCTTGATGTTTCAGTCTGGGAAAATATTAATTAAAAAAAAACCCAACATCAGTTGCTTCCAACTGACATTCCCTGGATTCATGGCCCTGCCTAGTTTTGACCACAATATAACAATCAGGACTGCTGGCTTTTGTGATCTTTCACTGGAGCATCTTGGGTGCTTGAAGGCTGTTGTTCTCTGAAAGCTTCACTGCTTGCCTCAAACGTGTAAAGGTGGGATTTAGGAGCAGAACTTCTTCCAGGTACAAAATTCTGGTTGCAATTAGACTGTGTATCTTCCTCAAGACAAATCTTGTAATTTTGAGGCTGGTATGGGAGGCTGTTGCATCTTATTTTCTCCCCAAGAAGAGTTTGTGTTAGTCAAGATTTCCTCTATGAGTAAATGTGAAATCTTTAAAGCCTGACATTAAATATTCTGTTTTAAAGCTGTTCTTAACTGAAGAAAGTCAATTAGAGCCTCTTGCAGGGGGAAAAATGTCTATTAACTAAAGCAGTGACATTTCCTTTTGATAGAAAGCTAGTGTTTCCAAGAGTCTAACATAAAGGCTAATAGGCAGTAATCAAAGAACAGAGGAACTGGGCCTTATGTAATACCTTTCCCGTCTGTTCATCACAATTCTATTTGATCTTTATCATTAAGCAATGGAATTTAACTTCATCCCACAGAGAAACTATGCAGTAAAAAAAAACAACAGAGATGGGCTAAAGCCACACAGTCTGGATTGGAACACAATCTGTGTTCCAATACAGATTTTCCCAGAGTTCAGGCTTTTTTAGATGCAGGGGTTTGGAGCTAACCTGTTGTAAAACCAAGGATCAGCCTCAGTCTGGATGTGAAAATTCCCTTGGGTTTGGCATGGCTCTTAATAGAGTTAGGCCTGAGCTTCAAACTAAAACACAGCTCTGAGACTTGGGGAAGATTCTGACTGGAGCCAAATTTAGTGGCTTGGAAACCTCTGTAGCTGCCAGTGTCTTGATTTAGGGCCCCACATTAGGAGGTTTGGTTTTACGTAAACAGAAAACTAATGATTCATGCAATTATCATTTAAAAATGATACAGGATCAGGACTCTAACTGGGAGCCTTGTAAAAGGAATTAAATATTCAGAAGTTTTCAAATTTGGATCCAGATCCAACATTTTCATGTGCTAAAAAGCTATGTGATCTCCAGTGCCAAATGAGCCACGTAAAAAAAAAACAGACTTCATCACCTTCTGATCTGATTCCGTACCACTGAAATCATGGGAGATTTCCCACTCACTTCCAGGGGGGCTCAGACCCCCAAACCCTCTCTCTTTAGAGGGAGGCAGCAATCAGATATCAACTTCCAAATCTATCAACACTGTCTGGTTTTATCGCTGTGTGTGTGGATTCCATCTGCCCTGTCTCGGCATTTATAAAGATTGCAGCTTTCGATTAAGTGCTGTGCTGTTTGTTGGACACTGCATTAACACAGGGGCTGTCCAAGATGTTCATCCTGTGAAGTGTTATTTTGAAGTGTCTGTATCCGGATCTCAGTCTGTTCAGCTTGGCCTATGCTTCTCTGTCAAGGTCACGCCCAATGGGGGACTTGTTTGATGTTAGTATAAAATGCTGTAGGAAGAGGTCTGACCTTTTCCACTGGTCAGTCCACTCCATTGCTGCCCATAGGTTTGGTTCAGCATACTCAATCTCTTCCAGGACCTTATGGGCTTTGTGTATAAATGGTTTATGACTTTTAAGCCTCTGGCTTTCAGGAAAAAATGGTGCATCTATTCAAGTGTTCCATTAACAGTGGATGGAGCAGGTAAACTTCATCATCTCTTGCCTCTATCACCAGTAATGATGTTTGGGTCTGTCTTCTTATATCACTTGTTATAGTGCTTGAGAGTACAGGAAGTACATCTGTGTGTGTGCAGGTTGTGCAGCCTGTTGTGCAGCATGCTGATAAGTACAGTGTCGAGCTTTCTACTGTGACGACTTCTTGACCATACAAGAGCACAATATTCTGCTGGGTACAGTGGTTCTGAGTACTTTGAAGTTGGCACCTCATGTTGTGCTGGCTAAGCATCTTAAGGCAGCTACCCGTGCAGAGACTTTACTGCTGACCTTCTGAATGAAATGTTTATAGGTGAGGGGACAGTCTAATCTGACTCCAAAGTAGGATGCAGTAAGCCCATAAGTAGGGCCTGTTTTAAATCATGATTTTGCATTTTTTGTGAAAATCACTAAATTAAGTTATTTTAATGAAAAATGCAATTTGCACATTTGTGTGCCTGAGCCTTGGGGGCTGAGCCCCCAAGCTTCCTTTCAAACAGCCCCTTCTCTACCTAGTACCAACAAAATGGCCTTTCAAGGGATCCTACTCTGTTGCTGCCATCATCACTGTGGAGAGATAGGGCACTGGAGCTGCCTCCAGCACCCCGCCCCAGGCCACCTACTGCCCAGCACTGGGCGCACTGCCAGGTGAGTCTGCCCCCCTGGCAGCCAGGTGAGTCTCCAGGTGGGTCGGAGGCTTTATTCCTCCCCCACCCCTGCTCTTTGCTGGAGACTCCTGATCCCTGCCTCCAACCTGGCACTGGGGGCTGGGTTCAGTCAGCCAGATGGTCCTAAACCTGTCCCCTCAGCCAGTCAGGTGAAAATGGTGGCCCCCGCCATGATCAAGACACAATGTTTGCAAGCTGGGCCCTGTGATTTAAACCAGGCCCTACTCATAGGGAAGGATGTGGTTGCCTCCTCTGATATTCAGCATGCGCTTGGATCAAGGATTGTCCAGCTGAAAGGGAGATGATACTGATTTATTGATACTCAACTTTAAGTACCACTTGTGGAGACAGCAATGGGTTCCATGTCAGTACACCGTTTTCCAGTTCTGTAATGTCAGTTCCTTGGGCTACTATGGTGACATCGTCAGCATACATGTATTGCTTAGATGTTGTATATGGGAAGTCTGAGGTATATACATTGAAAAGTACTGGTGCTAGCACTGACTCTTGAGGGACTCCATTCTCAGAGTTCATACTCTCCTTTTTTTTCCTTGGTTAGTAGTGCTTTTAATGATCATGATAAAAGTGCTTAGTTTGTGGCCAGGTATCATGAAGTGCAGTTTATTTTTGAGGGCTTGGTGCCATACATAGGCGGCTGTAAGGTTAATAAAGAGTGTGCCTGTTTTCTATGTCAGATGGAACATGTTACTGACCAATGTAACTTGGTCAGTGTTACACCACTTTTTCTGAAAGCCAGCTCGTTCTTTTGGGAGCTGGGGATCAATTATGTTCTCTATTCTGTTCAGGGTTATGCACTCCATGGCTGCGTCCAGACAAGCATGGCCATGTGACATGTGATGCCACAGACAATCTGCGGTACCACATACCACATATCAGCTGTTCTCCGTGCTGCAAGGTAGCAGCTTGGGGGTTGCAAAAAACCCATGCAAAAAAAATGTGGAGCGGCGCATACAGGGACAATGTGCAGCACCCAAAATTGGAGCCTGGCCACCAAAGACACACTCTGGCTGTTGGTCAGGTTCCAAGCTGCAAGATCACCACTGCTGCAGCCCCAGGAGGCCCCCAGGACCCCAGGTAAGGCTTCTGAGACCAGCCCAGTGCTGGCCCCAACCTCCTCTACCCCACCTGGGGTAAGCTGCCATGTGCCAGAGCGTGCATGGCACAGGCTTTCCCTGGGGAAAAGTAGCAGTGGTATAAGGTGTGTAGCTGCTAGTTGGCCCTGGGGAAACAAACATCCACACTTGTGTGGATGTGGCCCATGAGATAGCTCGGTAGCTCCTTGGATCGTTTGGTATTTTGTTGGGTTTCAGGATATCAGTGACATCAGCTTTTCTCGAGAGTTTTGGAAGCCTGTTACTTTCCAGACATTTATACATGACTTTCTGAAGTCATATTTTCATTGTGATTCTGAGCTTGGTAATGGATTCTGGGAATATTTTTTCTGGTCCTGCACCCTTGCCAGTCTTGATCACTTTAATAGCTGTGTTGAACTTGTTGTCAGATTTCAGACCCCCAAACCTGATTCAGCAACACACTTCCATATATGCTCAAGTGCTTAGGACTTGATTTTCCATGCATGAGCTACAAAGGTCTAGCCTAATACTTTCAGAGGGATTGTATTAGGTCTAATACTACAGCAGTACTATCTTATATTTATATAGGGCCTTTTGCCCTGAATAAATCCAAATTGGTTTACAATTTAGGATCTATTAGCAGGACAAGGAAAGGCAATATGAGCCCTGACAAAATTAATACATCACAGCTATGTGCCTGGAACAGGCTTGACATTGAGGATGTGTTTTTCTTCTGTCTATAAAAAGGGACTTCCACTCTGCTCACACTTTGCCTCTAACCCAGGGGTGGGCAAAATGCGGCCCAAGGCCGGATGTGGCCTGCCAGGCCATTCTATCTGGCCGTGGGGCCCCTAAAAAATGTAGAAAATTAATATTTATCTGCCCCTGGCTGCCTGTCATGAGGCCCTTGATGGCTTGCCAAAACTCAGTAAGCGGCCCCCGCCCAAAATAATTGCCTGCCCCTGCTCTAACCTGTTCCATTGCTGTTTCTTTTTCTTTTTTCAATACCTTCTCTTATCTCTCCTCTGACTTACCGTCTCGTATTTCTTTCCCCA
>NW_005841862.1:3870209-3885707 GCF_000455745.1 Alligator sinensis
TCCCTAGCCTATTGGTCCTTTTTTCAGCATCAGTGTACCTAAGCACAGTGTAAAGGACAGAAGAAGACTAATTACAGCTAGTTAGATTTTCATAAACCAATATTGTTGGCTTGTCAAATAGATAATGAGAAGAACTGACCTACATTTAACCATTTATACTGTACATAATTACAAATGTTTCAAGTCTAGCTAAGGTTAGGTTGTAAATAATTAACTTTACGAAGAGTTTGTACAGCATTTGTTATATTTATTTCTCTAGTTATGCCAAAATTTAATAAGTTAATCGGAAAAAAGGGGATAACAAATGGGTTTTCATTTAGCACAAAATCAAGATGAAAAGAGCAAAATTTATCAAGGCACCATGGGATATGAGAGGAAGAAATTCTTTAATTGCTTAAACACCAGAGTTAGATGCCTGGATTATAAAGTAGAGGAATTAGAATTACTCATTTATGAGCATAAATTTGACTTAGTTGGTATTACTGAAGCCTGATGGGATGATTCACATAAGTGAAATATTAAAATCACTGCTTATAACCTAATTAGGAAGGATTAAGTGGACGAAAAGGAGAAGGTATGTCACCATGTCAAAAACATCGCTTCCTTTTTCTGATCACAAACAGCTTGCAAGTAATTGGTCTTGAATGCTTATAGATCAATGTTCTAATGCAGGGCTGTCCAGCTAGCAGGCCATGGACTGTATCCAGCCTGTGATGTGGTTGGGTCTAGCCCAGGGATGGGCAAAATACAGCCTGTGGGCCAGATCCAGCCTGCTGAGGGATTTTATCTGCCCTAAAGAAGGTCCCTCAGTCCCACACAGCCCAGGCACACAGTATGCAGCGGGGCTAGGGTGGCATGGCAGCCAGACTCACTTCCCAGCAGCCCTGGCAGCAGTGGCTCCCTCCAGTTGCTGCTACCACCAGATCCAGCCCTGCTGCCCAAGCATCCTGGCCCATCTACCCCACACCTACCACCAGGGGCGGGACCCATGCAGGCAGGGCATGCGGTCAGGCTGATGGGGTTGGGCCACAGGTGGGCAGTGAGTGGTGTTCAGGAGCAGGATGGGTGGGTGAGGCCAGGATCATAGGTGGGGGGTGGTGATAGAACAGGACCAGGGCTGGGGGTAGAGCTGTGATCTGCTCCCTGCACGCCTCTGTCCACAGAAACAGTGCCTGTCACAGGGACATGCCGGCAGTGGATCAGGGGCTCTGCCCAAGGTCCCAGCCCCATGCTGTCACTGCCCCATGATCCCATCCCTGCCCACCCACCTACAGCCCTATCCCAGCCGCCCGACTGAGCATAGAGCAGAGCCACTTAGGTAGCTTTGGTGAGCTGTTGTGGGGCAGGGGCACTGACTTGGCCCCTGACAGGTCGCCAAAACTCCTTATGTAGCCTGTGGGCCCAAATAATTGTCCACCCCTGTAGCCCACGCAGTGCTGACTCTGCAGTGGCTAGCACTGGAAGCAGAAGCAGCTTAGCTGTGTTTGCATGGCACAACGTCTGGACTAATAAGCTCCACTGAGAAGTGGCTGTGCTGTTTCTGTTTCCAGAGGTAGTGCGCACAGGGCCAGCTTGAATACCTGGAAAGCAGACCATGAGGGCAGGAGGCTGTGGGCCGTCCATGGAGGAAAGGAGACTGTGGCACTTGTTGCATTTAAAATGGGAAGTTTAACTTAGTACTTATGAGGATTGACACGACACTTCCATCGATAATTAGCAGAAAGGCTTTATTAATTGGATAATGACCTATAGGAAAATAATAAGTAGGCTATTGCAATGTACAAATAAATGAGCTATAAGCAAGTCTAGTATATTTTTAGTCCTAATAGTATTTTCTCACCAACACGGGCCAGGAAGCAGTCTTGATCTTTACAGGTTTTCACTGGGCGTGGATCTGTTGCTGAGAGTGGTCAGCCAGGCCTAGGTTATGATGAGTCGATGTGGTTCTTCTCTCCTAGAATGAACGCATCTTGCTGGCAACTTCACTTGTGTCTTATATCCTTTCTTCAAAGAATATTTTCTTGATGGACTGATAATCAGAGCCTGGACGAAGCCGACAGGATGGAAGGTCATTGTCCTTTGGTTGTGCTGTGACTGTTAATGGTTCAGATCCAGCCCTGGTTGTTGTCAGTGAAACTGACATGCACAAAACCCTTGATAGCTCTGGAAGTTTACCATTCAATTAACTTCAATGAGTCTTGGTTACTTGAATTGGATTGGATGTGGATTGTGAGGTGCTGTATGGGTCATTGTTACGACAGGGCAGATGATAAAATATTTTTCCATAGGCACCTAGATTGGGAAGGAATGTAGTAACAAGGGAGAGGAAATCATTTTGAAAGGGGAAACTATTTGTAATTGATCTAGGGTAGTTAGACATGGGGTGTACTCAGTACCAAAAGCTGGAGATGGGATTAACTGTATTGCTGTATTTTGAGTGGCTCGAATCATGAGCTTGCATTCTTGTGCAAGAGGCACCATTATTATAATTTAGTCATTTAAATTTTACACGTAGGTCCAGAGAAGCTTTGCATCTAGCACGCTACATGGGGTTGGCAGGGAGAGGTGTTATTATCAAAGTGCACCTGGGAGTGTGGGTAGGATAAGTGCAGAAGCAAGGCCCACATATTCCTCCTCCAGCCATTTGGAATTTCTATATATTAAAGGTGATTTCTTAATTCAAAAAGCATTGAATGCAACATGGAGGATTTTTTCTATTAGTCCTGATCTTGACAGATAAAGAATAGGTGTTCATAGATCTGAAACCTTGTGGTCACTTAAGAGAATGTGAACATTTCTTCATTACATTTGTTATGTTTAAACAGTAAAATATGTACTTAGTGCTTCATAAGAGCCAATTTCTTAAAACTGAAAACAATTGCAAGAGAGAATTTAATAAACAGAAAAATATGAATGATACCCAGGAATTGTTTATAAGCATTTGACTAGATTTCCCAAAGCCACAATTGAGAAAGAAGGCTATAATGGTTTAAAAAGAAGAAAGAAAAACAGTATGGCTTAGAGGAAAAGTGAAAACAGCTCTACAAATAAAAAGGATACATAGCAAATGAGGGGTGGGAGGAAGGAAAAGTTGATAGCAATGGATATACATTTGTACCTAGGGGTTATAGAAAATTGATACAAGAAGCAAGGACAGAAGGAGATCTGTATGACTGGCAGAATTCAGAACAATTTAAAAGAGTTTTTGAAGTGTATTAGGAGCCAGAGGAATCCTAACAATGCTACTAGCCTATTAATAAATGAAAATTGTCAACAGTAGTCAATTATTCCGTCTTTCTAAATAACAGACAACTGACAGTAAGAAGTGTCAATAATAATGCAGTAATGGAAGAAGTGTTCAATTGTTTCTGCTCTGTATTTGGCAAAAAGCCAAATGAGGTATTCATACAATGATGAAATACTTGTAATAGCAACTAAGGAGGTGATTAAACATCAGCCACTATAGTATACATCAACAGGTCTGAAAATCTTGTATCTAAGAGATTTAAAAGAGTAGGCCAAGAAGCTATCTGGACTGTTAATAATGATTTTCTATTCATTTTGGAACATTTGGAGCGTAAATGGAAAGAATGAGGCAACTACAAGTCTCATCTTGACATCAAACCCAGCTAAAATTAGGGGGCAGTTGATAACATGACTCAGTGAAAGAATTAAAGTAGCATAATATGATCCATGCTAAACAATTTGGATTATAGAAAATAGATCTTTTCTAGCTAACATAATATACATTTTTGTAAAATTAGAAGTGTGGCTGATAAAAAAAAAGTAATATTGTTGATGTAATAGACTTTTGGAAGACATTTAGCAGCAGCACAACAGGAGCTGGAATACTGATTCAGGTCTTAGATCTACAATTCAAGACAGATGATGAAAAATTGGATGGCATTCAGAGAAGAGCCGTGAGAATAAGGAAAGGATTAGAAAAAAGCCTTTACAGCACAAGACTCAATGAGATTAATCAACTGAGTTTATCAAAGAGAAGGATAAGAGGATGACTTGACTACAGCCTACAACTGCCTACCATGGGGAACAGAAATCTGATGATAAAAGGCTGGCAAACAAAGGTATAACAAGAGCTGAGGGCCAGAAGCTGACACTAGATAAATTCAGACCAGAAGTAAGACACAATTTTTAACAGTGAGGAAGATCAACTGTTGGAATAGGGTAATGGTGGATTCTTTTAATCAAGACTGGATATTTCTAAAAGACATATGCTGTAGTTGGACTACAGCTAGTAGCTTTGAAAAAGGATTAATTAATAGAAGTTCTATGGCATGAGTGGCTATGCAGGGAGTCAGATGAGATGGCCCCTTCAAACCTTAAAATCTATAAACCTATGTATGTCTTCAGTTGAATTGCACCTCAATCAGAAATGCAATCTACTTTATATCGGTAACATACTGGAGATGAGATTCAGGTTCTGTTTTGGGTGCTCTGAACTCCAGTTTCCCTGTTTGTAAAATGAGGATAAAATTCACAGAATAAGTGTGTTCTTAAGCTTAATTTATTAATCTCTATGAAGAATTTTGTGACTGTGAAGTAAAAGGTACTATACAAGAGTAAAGTCTTAATATTTCCTTTGTCTTTTCCATTCTCCAGAGTATGGAGTGCCTTTTGTTCACATTTTAGTGAGAGGTCTTTTACCACTTGTATACATTATTTATTTATTTGTAGCATATTAATTCCCAGAGAACCAGCCAAAATCAGTACTGTGTTGTATTAGGTATCTATATAATAAGTGACAATTACGGTCTCAAAAATGGGGAAGAGTAGCACAAATAGATTAAGTGACTTGCCTAAGGTCACACATGTAATCAGTGGCAGAGATAAATGTAACCCTTCTGCTAGGCAGCAGATGACAGCAACAAGAGCTGAGTTCACCTTAGGGGTTTTACATAAATTGATGACCATGGCTTTTCTCCCCCCCCCCCCCCCCCCCCCCCCAAAACCTGGGAAAATAATTTCTGTCTGGGTATTCTAATGTACACTAACTTCCTCACTCTCAAGCAACATCAAACTGTAACAGGGTTTATTAATGGGCAAAGGGAGATGGGATGACAAACAGATTTGAGAACCCCTCAATAATCAGCAGCCACCTCAAGCCACTATTAATATTTCTTCACAGTCAATAGGTTCAGAGTTCTTGCTTAGTCCCACACAGGGTAATCAGTGTACTTAGTAGAGAGAGTGCAGCTTTTAGCCCAAGGTTTTCCTTGCCTCACCAGAGGACTGGAAAAGGGCCAACGTGGTCCCCATTTTCAAAAAAGGGAGGAAAGAGGACCCAGGAAACTATAGGCCTGTTAGTCTTACCTCGGTCCTGGGGAAGCTCTTTGAGAAAATTATACAGGAGCATATCTGCAAGGGACCAGCAGGGGAGATTATGCTTAGGGGCAACCAGCATGGGTTCATCAGAAGCAGGTCCTGTCAGACCAACCTGGTGGCCTTCTATGACCAGGTCACAAAAGCCTTGGACACAGGTGTCACGGTAGACGTTGTCTTTCTGGACTTTAGGAAGGCCTTCAACACTGTGTCTCACCCCATACTCATTAAAAAATTAGGTGACTGTGGTGTTGACACCTACACAGTCAGATGGGTCACTAATTGACTGGAGGGCTGCATCCAGAGAGTGGTGATGGACAGGTCATTTTCGACCTGGAGGGCGTAGGCAGTGGGGTTCCCCAGGGATTGGTCCTCTGGCCTGCATTGCTCAATATCTTCATTGGCGACTTGGACATGGGGGTGAAAAGCACCTTGTTCAAGTTTGCAGATGACACTAAGATGTGGGGAGAGGTGGGCATGCTAGAAGAAAGGGACAGACTACAACTAGATCTGGACAGGTTATGGAGCTGGGCGGATGAGAACAGGATGGGTTTCAATACGGACAAGTGCAGGGTGCTGCACCTGGGGAGGAAGAACCAGCAGCATACTTACAGGCTGGGGAACTCCCTTCTCATCAGCGCAGAGGCAGAAAGGGATTTTGGAGTCATTATTGATGCCAAAATGAACATGGGCTGACAGTGTGGGGACGCGGTAAGGAAGGCCAACCATACCTTGTCATGCATCCACAGATACATCTCCAGCAAGTCCAAGGAGGTGATCCTCCCCCTCTATGCGACATTGGTCAAGCTGCAGTTGGAGTACTGTGTCCAGTTCTGGGTGCCGCACTTCAGGAGGGATGTGGACAGCATTGAGAGGGTCCAGAGGAGGGCCACTCACATGATCGGGGGGCAGCAAAGCAGGTCCTATGAGGGGAGGCTATGGGACCTGAACCTGTTCAGCCTCCACAAGAGGAGGCTGAGAGGGGATCTGGTGGCCGCCTATAAGTTTGCCAAGGGGGACCAGCAGACAATGGGAGAGTCCCTGTTCCCCCGAGCACTACCAGGATTAACAAGGAACAACGGCCATAAGTTGACTGAGAGTAGATTCAGGCTAGACATCAGGAGGCACTAGGAGCGGCTAGGAGCTGGAACCAACTTCCAAGGGAAGTGGTGCTCGCCCCTACCCTGGGGGTCTTTAAAAGGAGACTAAAAACCACCTAGCTGGGGTCCTCTGACCCCAGCATTCATTCCTGCCCATGGCAGGGGGTTGAACTTGATGATCTGCTCAGGTCCCTTCCGACCCTACCAACTATGAAACTATGAAACCACTGCTGAGGTACTACTCTACCACTGCCGTTGCCACTTGCATTGCTGGGGGGTGCTGCTCCTCACTGCTGCACCACTGCTGGGGTGCACTGTTGTTTCTCACCACGATGGGGCATTGCTCCTTTTCTTGTTGAAGAGGCTACTCAGCTCTTAGAGATAGGGACCTACCAAATTCATGATTTCACAATTTTTGCAGAAACTATGAATTTGGTAGGTCCCCATGAAAAATCCAGGTCCCTGCAAAAAAGAGTGGGGACCACAAAAAAAAACAGAAAGTGGGGGAGGGAGGAGAAGGGGGAAGGGAACTGCAAACAGAGGCAGAAAGCCCTGGCTTCCTGAAGCATGGTCAGGGGGAGCCATCCATCAGGAGATTCATAGCAGAGCATGGTGGACCCTCCTCTCACACACCTCTGATTAGCTGAGAGGTCCTGAAAGTTCCACCCCCCAAGATTGACAGGCAGCTGCCTGTGCTATAAACATGTCATCCTTGAAGCAGAATCAGCTGTGCTGGGATGTGTCCCGGCACAGCTGATCTGCTTCACCAGTCAACACGGACATCACCTATTGTCCCACAGGGTTGGGCTTCAGGGCCCCAATGCTGCAAGACAACTGCAAATGGTGGATCTGACTCAGGATGCACCTCTCCTTTGTTTAAGGAGAAAGCAAAAGTTCTAAAGAAAGAAGAAACACTTTTTATTCTCTCATGACTTTGGAAAGCAGTGAAGGCTTTGACAATATGATAGGGCTCTTTGTACACTTGACAAAAATGTCATTTGTGTGGCTTAATGGCATCATACATTACATGTGTGCCAGTTTTGAGGGTTTTAAATGAGTTTGCATCATTGCAATCTAAACTACATCTGGATGTAGTTTAGTTTGCAACATTGCAAACTACAAAGATGCAGCTGTCAGCTCACCCCCCAGCCACAGGAGAGGTGGGCAGGCGTCACAGAAAAAAAGGATCGGGCCCTTCGCTGCTTCTGTCTTCAGCAGATGCCTGCGGAAGGTAGAAGTAGTGAGGGGCCCATCCTTTTTTTTTCCAGCAAAGCCTGCCTGCCTCTTGCATGGCTGGGTGGTGAGGTGCTGGTGGGCTGAGCAGCCCCTGAGCTGTGGGAGGCCCCAGTTCTTCCCTCTGTGGCAGCAGCACCCCCAGAGGTGCCTGGGCAGGCTGCTAGTGGGCCGGGTGCTGCTCCAACTCAGAGGTAGCACCCAGCCTGATCCAACTGTTTCCTGAGCCTGCCTGCTGGAAGCCTACCAGGTGCTGCTCCCCAGGTTGGCTCACAGAACAGTTGAATCAAACGGGGTATGCCTCCAAGCTAGGAAAGCACCCAGCCCACTACCAGCTCGCCTGGGCAGCCCTGGGGGGCACCACCACCACAGAAGGAAGGACTGGGGCTCCCTGCAGCTCAGGGGCCGTTCAGCCTGTCGGCGGCTCACCTCCTGGCCGTGGGCAGGCTCTGGTTCTGCCAAAAAAAAAAAAGGATCAGGCCCCTCGCCTTAACATGATGAAAAAATGGAAATATTGGTTTCAATTAAAAACCCGCCATTTCAATTTAGGGGGCATAGAATAAAACTCTGAGAACGAAACCCTTGTCGCGTGTACAAGCTCCCATAGGGATCAAAAAAGACAATGACTCAGACTTGTTAGGAATTCACTAAATTATCAAGAGCTGACTATTGAAACGGGCAATAAAGACATGTTGTGAATGCCATATAAATTCTGTTATGGAAGCTACCATCCGGCTGACTGGTCCATCTGATGTTGATGTGTTAGTTCATCAAGGTTTCCAGTGGGTATAAATGAGGGTACAGATCCTGCCCAAAGGACACTTCCTAAAATATTTATCCAGGAAATAAAAACAAGGATTTGAGAGTCAAAATATTTTTAGTAAAATTCCAATTAAAAGTGGAAGAATTAACCTATAAGTATCACTTCATGTTGAGTCATCTGCTTCGCTGTGCATAAGGGAATGATGTGATGCTCAGTTGATTTATGTTACAAAAAATCTAAAGTATTGAGGTCTCTGCTGGTGTTCTGGGCACTGGAACGTGGATGTCGGTCCATGTATCCCAGTGAGAAATAAAAAATGCTTTCAACAATCAGAAGCAAAGAGATGTTTCTCCATCTGGAGGAAAGTGAAGGGTTTCCTTTGGAGGATAGCTGTTCTCAGTGCTTACTCTGAAGAGCTGAAGTATCCTTAGCAGCTTATGTGATGGCAAAATGCATGTTAATAATACTTTCCACTGCCTTTTGTGCATTTCATCTACAGATGTTCAGCTGCAGAGCATAGTTAATTAAGCTTCATAACACCCACCAGCTCTTCATGAGGAATGAAATTGTTGTTACCTTTATTTAGCAGATGGGGACACTGAGATGTGAAGGGGTCAGAAACTAGATAGTATCTTTTGGGTATGGGCATTTTGAGCACAAAGAGGTATTATTCTTCAGTGAGACAATATGTTGTGCTAGCACGCCCGCTGTACAACTCCTTCAGGAAATGCAACATTCATTCTTTTCCACTGCCTGCCAGTAGGGCTGTGTGGAGCTTTGGGTGCTGATTTGATTCGGAGAAGATACAGCCTGATTCAGCAGCCAAATCTCGGAGTCTGAATCGAATCAAGAGACCAATTAAAAGGTCCGAATCAATTTGAAGCTCTCCAGTCCACAGGGAGCTGGACCTGGACTCCATGCTGGTAAGTATGGGGTGGGGGAGGGGGAACTGGGGGAGGGGACTATGGGGGGACCCCTGCCTCCACGTCTCGCCATGGCCACCCCACCTGCCCCAGCATCCTGGCTCTTTAAAAAAAAAACAAAATCACCACGCTCACTGGCTCCTGCAGCAGCCTCGGGGCTTCTGGGAGCTTGTGGAAGAGCCCCCCATGCAGCATGGGCCAGTAGGGGGTAGCGGGGATCGCCCCTCCTCACCTGGCAGAAGCCAGTGAGTGCCGGGCTTTTTTTTCAAAGAGCTGAGAGCTGGGAGCTTATTACCCCTTAATAAAAATAGTTGCTAGTTTGGCTTTTCACCCAAGGCTAGTATACTGTGCTTCTCATACAGTTAAATCACCTTTCCTTTTCCAGGACTCAAGCTAGTTCCTTCAGTGCAAGCTCAGGTATCTCTACATGCCATTACACTGTACCATGCAAAAAGGGCTCTTTGCCACCTGCTTCTTAACCATGTAGTGCAGTAGGTCAGTAGCAACACTTGGAACAGAACTTGGGGATTCAGACCTCCAGCCAACTGCTGTCACTACCAGACCACAATTTTCTCATCTCAAGTGGCAGAAAGGAGATTTGGCGCCACAGAAACATTTGGGTCAAATTCACTGGGGCAATTCCATTAGCTTTAACAGGAGCAATGCCAGCAGCAGTAGAAATTGCTACATTAGAGAGCTACCACAGGGATAAATTTGCCCAAAGAGGTGGCACCCATTCTATCCCTCCCATGTGTAAATGGGATGTGTTGTTTTCTGACTTCCTTAAAAACAGATTTTTGTTCCTTGAGAAACAAGCGGATGAGGAATGCCAAACTTAATGAACACTTCACTCATCACCGAGGTATCCAAACACTTGTAGACAATGAAATTACTTGAGACAACTAGGATTCTTCAGCCAGTTGTCTTCTGTTATGGTTTGTCAGTGCAAGACATGTCTTATTCTGAACACACACCATAACTATTTGAAGGACATACTTGTCCATTTTATTCTGAACTTATTTAGATAAAGTAGTGATGATGAGAGAATGAGGAATCCAATATTTTTCCTTCTCATATTGTGTTCTGTGTTTGAGAGGAGAAAACTTGTTTCACTTGTTAGGTGTTTGTCATTCCTTTATGAAGAATAAGAACAAGTGCTGTTGGAAACTCAGTATGACAATTTTGCAAAGAAAAGGTGCTAGAAAGCAGAGGGATATTCTGAACAGTTGAAACCACTATATTTGTACTTGGGCTGGAAGGAAGTGACAGTGATTTCCACTTGTCTTCCTAAAGCAACCTTCAGCATTGTTTTGTGCATGTTTTCTGTTTTTCCCTCTAAAAAGGATGCTGTGAAGTACTTTGTGAAATTCTCTGTTAGACTTCCCTGTCTATCATGGTCATTTGAAAAAGGTGGAACAAAGCAGACCTGTCTCTGCTCCCATGGGCATTCTACCATTTACTTCAATAGAAGCAGGATCATACACAACCTCCCTTTCTTAGAAACGTCTTTAGGGAGTTTACAAATATGACAGTTAAAGGACATGTTGATCAGGGAACTCCTTATTTTCCTTTCAGCAGCTAGAGCACTACAGTCCATACCGCTCCTATAAGTTGGAGAAAATTTTATTTCCACTTTCAGCAGCAGACAAATGATTTTTTTACCATCCAGTTTTCTTAAGTGCTATGGTGGGTCCTGAGTGCATGTATCACCCTGCAGTGCTACAGGCCAGGCTCCTGAGCACAGACACACTGGAGTGGCTTTGTGGCCATGACATCTTTGAATTGTCTAATAGATAGTGAATAGCTTCTATGCCCCCTGTAGCAAGCTGGCTAACAAAGGATGGCAGCAGACTGTCCACATTTAGCTGTAGCACTCCGCAGGCTCGCAAGATCTATAGCCCAGCTGCAGGTAATAGACACTGATTACAGGCTGCCTTGGAGGACTGGGCCAGCTGATCTGGATAACTGGCTGGCCACAGGAAGCTAAAAAAGGCTTCCAGGGAAGAGAGCTGAGAGAGATTCTCTTATGGGGATACAGCTAGAAACACATACAAAGAGGCAGCATTAGGTTCCTGGGTTAAGTAAGCCAGAGAATGGGAACTGAGAACTCAGTAAGAGAATGATGGATAGAGTTAGAAGAGGTGGTTGCTGAGAAAGCTAGGAGCCAGTAGGCTAAGAAAGCAGATGGAGGAAGAGGGTTGCTTGGCTACTGGCTGCATTACCAGGCCACAGGCTCTTTGGGTCTGGGAAGAGAGCCAGGGCTGCAAAGCTGGAGGTAGCAGTACCACAGCAGGGATCTTACCCTGAGGAAGAGAAGGACTGCAATGCAGAAAGAGAGCAGCAGGCAGCCAGAGGCACTTTCTCAGAGCCTGTGAGTTATCCCTTCAAGGACTGTGAGTGAACCCTGTATGTTGACTATGCTAATATCCAGGTACTGAGCGGGGTTTGTGCTGGCTTTCTGAGAGCCCAGTGGGCCCAGGAAATAAAGGACTTTATATAGTTAAAAAACTATTTGAGCTAACTCCCCCCCCCCCCCCAACCTACTACACCCTCAAGTAGACATGAAAACTGAGTCCAAACTACATAATCAGGATCTAAAGTGGAGCTTCCTTTAAAGCTGTCCTATCTGTCTGATTCTGGTGTCGTCCCCCCCCTCCCCTCTGCATGCACCCCATCTAGATTTTTCTCCTTGTTGTATTGATGTTGGCTACTGAAGCTCTAGACACTAACTAGTTCAGACTTTAGGGTGTTGACATCCAGGGACTAATTTAATCGTATCTGTACTAATCCGGTATATGAGTGGAAATGTGGCATTCTATAACCAATTAAGACTAGTTCAAAAACCATTAAATTAAGGCCTAAGCTCCTTTGAGAGATCCAGGAACACCATATAACCTAGATGAGATTTCCATATGCTTTCCTTGGCTGGAAACGCATGTTCCCTGCTGCCTTGGGTCACTGAACTCTTGATGTTGGGGAAGGAAATAAAGAAAATTACCATGAACAATTCACTTTTATGGAGTCACAGTTCAATAGGGGATCTGAGTGCTGCATCCTATCAGCAATAATGATAACTGTTCCCACCTAATGAGCAACCAGTGGGATGAGTGTGTGCATGACAGCAAATTAACAGTTATATAAATAGCACTGAAAATGAGGAGCCCACATGATGTTGGAACCTCTCCCAGAGGTCATCAATTTCCAGTAGCACAGTCCTCAGTGAAATTGGGGGTTAGTGTTCATTTCTTTTCCAGCATCATCACACATGCTTGAGACTGGCAAGTTCCCAAAGTGATGTTTTAAAGCAAAATTGTCACTTTTCAAATGTAGTTTCCCCAAATGTAACTGTAAAGGAGAGGGTCAGAGATACAGCTGAGTGGGTGACTTGGTTAACCATGGGGGTATGGAACCTTCCCTCTTTTCCCCCACCAAGCTGATTGTTCAGTCAGCCTAAACCAGTCATATCCAGAATTAAGGACCAGCTAATAGGGCTGTGCGAAGCGTCGGTCCCTGATTCGATTCAGTGGAGATTCGGCCTGATTCGGTGGCTGAATCTCTGAATTGAATCAGGAGACCCTTTAATCTCTCCAACTCGAATTGGAACCCTCCTAATCAATTTGGAGAGATTTGGAAAGATTCAGCGATTCAAACATAGACACAGCTTTAAACGTCTTTTCTATACCTCAAGGTACCAGGTGGCTGGTGAATGCTGCGATGGTGGGGCAGATGGAGCATCCCACAGGAGCACGGGGGGGCTCCCCAGCATGCTCAGCAGCAGACCTGGAAGTGGATGAGAAGTACTTCTGCTACATTTTTGGGTCTGCTGGGGAGCATGCTGGGGAAGCCCCCTGCAACCCCCGGCTCCGCGACTGGTGCCTCCTGTGTCTCAGGGGATACCCGAGGTCCCCCCATGGCTGATCACTGAGCTGGGTGGGTGCAGGGGGGGCCCCCAGCACAATACCTGACAGACCTGGAAGTGGACTTCCGGTTCACTTCTAGGTTTGCCACCGAGCATGCAGGGGGGCCCCGCGCTCCTGTGGGATGTTCCATTTGCCGCAGCATCGCAGTGTTCACGAGCCGTGCCTGGGACCTCGATGTATGTAGAAAAAACATTTAAAGCTGTGTCTATGGCCAAATCACTGATTCTCTGAATCAGCATTGAATCTTCAGATTCGGATTTAACTGAATCAAATCAGGGACAGTGATCCGAATCAACGAATCAAATCACTGTCCCCAGTTTGGGCCGAATCCAAATCCAACTTGAATATGGCCTGTTTTGCACACCCCTACCAGCTAATGGGTTTTTAGGAATCCATGTGAAATAAGCTGCTGGTCTTAGGCCAATTTCTAATGGTTCATTTCAGTCATCACCACTGTGTATTCCTCTAGTCTCAGCAAAGAGATGAAGTATTGGATAAACATCCCCATTAGTCCTAGACAGACTACCCAGATGAGGGAGTGATGGGGGAATCTTATCAAGAGTCCGCAATTTAAAGCAACTCAACCTAGATAAATATCATGGAAATATTTTGTTAAAATTAACTTGTATTATTATAGTAATTAGAGCTGTACAAATAGGCTGCTTGCAGATGTGAAGGGGGGGAAAAAAACCTGTGCCTTGCTTTAAACTCCACATGTTCCTGCACTGAGCCCAGCATGTGCAGCCCATTCAGAAGAGGCAGTTCATTAGCTGAACCCACCTTTGTAGTGTCTGTATAGATTGGGTACTTTAGTGGGGCTTCTTGGGTGTTTTTACCTAATAGCTGATTTGAATCGGCTATAGGTAAAAGCACCAAAAACCCCCACTGAAATGCCTGATCCTATAAGAAGCCAGGTTGAACTAACCCACTGCTACTTCTGGTAAAGGGCGGTTTTCTTTTTCTTTTCATGTCTGCAAGCAGCCCTACTTCATAAAGTATCATTCATTAGGTGAATTATCATTGCTCTCTGTCTGCAAATTGTCTGGATAAAGAGAATGATTTTCTGAAATGGCCTTTTGAAATCAGTTGGCTTCAGGGGAATTATACCATCTATTCCAGCTGGAGATCTGGCCTCAACATATTTGCTCTTCTAAATTCATGTACACAATGCAAATCTTGGCAGAGCTCTCATAAATCCTAGGCTCTATAAAAAGGAAGCATCTTATAATTTTGACAACGGAAGAAAGTAAGCCTGTATGATTCTGGGTCTACATTGTGGTCCTATTTAAAGGCAATTAAGAATGAAGAAACTTGATGAAAATTGGGCTGACTGCTGGAACACAAAGCTTCTCATCAAGATGACAACTGGTGTAAATTACACTGTAGTATACCCTCCATTTGCCAATGGTAATTAGTTGCACTTAATGAATTAGAGAAATTAGTCACATAACGTGTGAGCCTGCTGCTCACCTGAGCAGGAATTGAGCAAGAAATGATGAGAAAATTGAGCAAGAAATGATAGGTAAACAAACATTTTACCACATAAAAAGAGCCACTGTACATATAGACCAAGAGAATCTCTCTTTGCCCCAGCCAGAGGCAAAGTTCTGGTACTCAGGCTTGCCAATGACCAGCTGGCATACTTGCAAGAGTAAACGCGCTTAACCTTTGGCTAGGACAGCCAGACCATCTCTGACAATAATATTCTGCCACTTGCAATTTTGTTTGTTGTATGCTGGTGCTGGGCACTACTAAAAAATTGCCAGGTCTCTGCGTCGGCAGCTCCAGTTTCCTGGCAGTGGTGATTTTTTATTAGTGGCATCCACACAAGGCAGTCCATAAACATACAGTACAGTACATAGGGTGAAGAGGTCCACAATCATCAGGGCCTAAGGAAGAAGTCTGATAGGCTTTGGTCTCCTTAATGACCAAGTATTGGGTAGAGTCCACCCCAAGTCTAAAGTTAGCCCAGGATGAGGTGTCCTTTTTTTGGGGGGGTAGGGTGGCAATCCTGTATCTCTCAAAGAAGGATGATTCCTTGCTTCAATGCTAGTCTGTGCTTAGGTGCTAGCAGGGGGACCCTGCTCTAAAACAGACTTCCTGGGTGACTGGGGATCCAGAAAGAATGTGGTGGAATATGTTCTCTCTAACACAAAATATCTTATTTATTTGAATCCAAGATGGGGGTGGGGATGTTCCCTACCCCCCCCCCCCCCCCC
>NW_005841862.1:3885717-3889375 GCF_000455745.1 Alligator sinensis
GGGGGGGGGGGGTTTTCCCCCCCCCCCCCCATTTAATATGGGAGAAAAAGACCCTCATCTTGGATTTGAGCACAAGTGAGGGACAGAAGGTTGCTGCAGCTCTGATGCTGGCCCCAACTTGGGGTTGGAGTTGGAGCCACAGCTACTGCCTGCCCCTGCTCCACCTTTTTCCCGCTACCCATCACTCCCCTTCCCTTCCTCACCCTGCTGCCACCATTTACCTTCCCATTCTGGCTCTAATCTAGCTCCAGGCCTGCTCCAGCCCAGGACAAGGAGCACGTGGTTACTCCTGCTCCAGCCCCAGCCTGGCCATACAACAAGGGTGGCAGTAGCAGCAGCTCTGGCCCAAGCTGTAATTACAAGGCCTGGCTGGGGCTGGGGCTGGGGCTGGGGCTGGAGCTGCCACTGCCACCACAATAGGTGTTGCTGTGTGGGGTGACCCTGCCACTGCCACCACAATAGTTGTTGCTGTGTGGCTGGGCTGGTGATGGAGCAACCATGAGCTCCATACCCTGACTTGGAGCAGAGATGGTGCTGGAGGGTAAGTGGCGGGTGAAGCAGAGGTGGCCAGTGGAGGGAGCAGGGAGAGAGCAGGCAGCTGGGGTGTGGGGGGGGGGACCAGGAGAGGGGACAGCTGCCTGTCTCAAGTGCTTCTCTCCCTAGAAGCCTAACTCTTCCCCTGGCTCCCCTTCCTGGAGCCTTTTATCTTCTTCTTCCTGGCAGCTAATTATCTAAGGTAGCTGGCCCCATTGCCTAGGCACTAAGCAGCCTGCAATCACCCCTTACAGCCCCTGGCTGGGCTGTAACCCTTGCATGCCTGCAGAGTGTCCCCAGGCTCCTTGAGCTGGCTGACTGCTATATATAATAAGGATGGCATCAGAGGCAGGGAGAAATGCCTTACAGAAGACAGAAAAAAGATATTTTCCCCCTCCTATGTAGAAATGCCTTCCAGTAGACAGAAAAAAGATATTTTCCCCCTCCTATGGTGTCTCTTCTTGGTCACTAATAATTAGAGATTGGGTTAAGCCCTGAACCACGAAGGAAATGATGGCATATCAGACTTTATGTCCCAGCATTTCCTTCTTTTGTTTTAATTTCCAACTTTTAAATATCAATGAAAGTGCCTCATTCCCCATGCCTATAAAATGGAAATTATTACCATGCCCTAATGCACTGGGAAGTTGCTGAGATAACTACATTAAAGCTGGTGACGTATTTAAATATGACAGTGAGGCAACTGTCCTGTAAGCATGCTAGTTTTGCTTGAATCCATCTGTCACTGACTTCAGTGAATGTTTCTCATAGGTAGAGGTTGGCACATCCCCCATCCAGGATGTGTAACACCACTGTTCGTGTTGCTGTTGAATTTGCTCCATAAACACTGCAGGGTTAAACCCCCAGGAAACAGCTATTTGAGAGGCTTTTTCTCCCACACTGCCTTCTCTTGCCTAGCCTCCCCCAGCGTTTTCCCTTCCCAGGATCAGGAAGGCTGAAAGAAACAATCTTTGTTTAAAGAAACTCCCTGCAGGCTGGAGGAGCTGTCAGAACTGGTCTTCTCAGAGCTGTCTGCGCTGGTCTGTGATGCAAGATTTCTAGGGATGGATGCAATGTGAGTCGACTCTTAAAGGTGAAATTCACCCCAGTGCAACAGAAAATCCTGCGCACCAGGGCTTTCTGGGACTCTAGATGTATATAGGCAGAAGAGGAACAGGAGGAGGGTGCTTATGTCCATGTATTTTTTTTTTTTTTTTTTTTTTTTTTTTTTTTTTACTGTCAAGGAGTTCCCACAACAGAAAAGATATGCTCCAGTTTATTAAATGGACAAATCAAAACAAATATTCCAGCCGCTTATGGGCACAGTGTGCCCCCAGGCCTGATTCAACACCAGGAGATAATGACCCCGATCCTTCACTCCCTTTTTTGCAGATTTATCCCTATGAGATCAGGGGAACTACTTCCCATACGGTAGAAAAGCAGAATTGGGTCCTAGCTGATCAGAATAACATGCTTAACTGACAGCTGAGATAAAGCAGCAGTGAAGAAAAGATGACCTGTCAGTGAACTGGTTTGAGTCTCACTAACACCCATTTACATGTAAGAAAAAAAAAAAAAAAATCACCAAAGACCTGTCAAGCTGCCCAGGATGTTATAGAACGGTTCATCCAGTGACTCACCCAGGCATGAGAGAACAGTTCTGATTTCTCCTCAGGCTGCAAACAATAATGCCGCCTCTGTCACATATTTTCTCACCCTTTATCTGATGTTCAGGTACCGTACGTGGAAACATTACAGTAAGGCCTCTTTTTCCCCCACCCCCCCAACATCCACTGAGCCCCAAAGCCACTTGGCTGGGGCAGGTACGACTTTGAAGACACTATCATTGCAGCTGCATTAGGACTGAGTTTGCTGATATTAAAGCCCTTTGGTCTTTAACTAAAGGCCTCTCCTGTCACTTAACCCAGCACAATACACAATTCTTCAGGCCTCTGGGGGCTATCCCACAATGCAAGGCAAAAAAAAACGGCCCAGAATACTGCAGGCCAGGAAGCATCACTGTCTACTACAAGTATTCAAAAACCATCAAGTAGACCTGGGGTTCATTTGTTTGCCTTCTGATTTTTGGAAACTTTAATGTTTACATTTTAAAACCTTTCCCTGCAACACTGAGAGCTAGAGATACACTGAGGTTTTTTCACATAATCACATGATTCCAGAAGCTGACTCCAGGCACCAAATATCATGGCATTTGGGATAACATCACAAGGGCTGGTAACAGAGCAGTGTGGGATACCCTGACCTATGCTTTTGGGCACTACAATCAGTGTAATAAGACAGTGCTGGGAAAACAGTTTGATTGTGATATCTTTTGCTTCAGTTCAAACACAACCTTGATGAACCATGGCAACTATAGGCCAGTCAGTCTCACCTCCATCCTTGGCAAAGTCTTTGAAAAAATTATCAAGGCTAACATTTGTGAGAGCCCGGCAGGACAAATTATGCTGAGGGGAAACCAGCACGGGTTCGTGGCAGGCAGATCGTGCCTGACCAATCTAGTTTCTTTTTATGACCAGGTTACGAAACGCCTGGACACAGGAGGAGGGGTGGATGTCGTATACTTAGACTTCAGGAAGGCCTTCGATACGGTATCCCACCCCATACTGGTGAACAAGTTAAGAGGCTGTGACTTGGATGACTACACAGTCCGGTGGGTGGCAAATTGGCTAGAGGGTCGCACCCAGAGAGTCGTGGTGGATGGGTCGGTTTCGACCTGGAAGGGTGTGGGAAGTGGGGTCCCACAGGGTTCAGTCCTTGGACCAATACTCTTTAATGTCTTCATCAGTGACTTGGACGAGGGAGTGAAATGTACTCTGTCCAAGTTTGCAGATGACATAAAGCTATGGGGAGATGTGGACACACCAGAGGGCAGGGAACAGCTGCAAGCAGATCTGGACAGGTTGGACAAGTGGGCAGAAAACAACAGAATGCAGTTCAACAAGGAGAAATGCAAAGTGCTGCACCTAGGGAGGAAAAATGTCCAGCACACCTACAGCCTAGGGAATGACCTGCTGGGTGGCACGGAAGTGGAAAGGGATCTTGGAGTCCTAGTGGACTCCAAGATGAACATGAGTCGGCAATGTGACGAAGCCATCAGAAAAGC
>NW_005841862.1:3889790-3899229 GCF_000455745.1 Alligator sinensis
TTCCTGCTTATGCAGGGGGTCGGACTCGATGATCTATTGAGGTCCCTTCCGACCCTAACATCTATGAATCTATGGCGAAGGTGATGTCTGTCCCTGATTTAGTTCCATCAGTTTAGCAACACTAATGTCAGCTATTAGGGACAATATTTGGGTGTAGACAAGGCCTATCCATACTGACTGCTGTAGAGTTGTTTCTGATTCCCACCAGTATAAAGGAAAAGGAAACCAAGCCCTTAATGATGTGATTTAGACGGCACAGGTTGTCCAGCAGAATTCCAAAGCTTGACAATCTGCTGTACAGCAGCTGCAAACATTATCAGAATGAATTTTCACACACACACTCACACACACACTTTAACTTGACCCTATCATTATATGATGCTTCCAAGTCCAGCACCCACATCTGCTGACTGGTATCCATGGGAGGATCCCTAGGAACATAGTCACAGGCTCTTTGGGTTGCCTCTTGGGCATTCTTTTTTTAGTAATAGCACTTAGCACTTACAGTGCTGTCAATATTACTCCAAGCACTGCACAGGCATTTATGCAGCAGTTCTCACAGTATCCCTGAGAAAGGTGAAAGGATGCATTATAGTCCACATGTCACCATTGGGAAACTAAGGCACAGCTCCAGTGAAATCAGCAGGTTGATGACAGAAACAAATTTGACTCCCAGTATTATAATTATACCAAGACAATTTCTTATGTAGACACTCTAATTCAATAAAACAGCAGGGAGTTCCACTTATTATAACTATACAGGTACTCCTCACTTAACACCATCCTGGTTAACATTGTTTCGTTATTACGTCACTGACTGTTAGAGAACATATTCGTTTAAAGTTGCACAGTGTTCGGTTATAATGTTGTTTGGCTGCCACCTGCTAGTAGGTAACTACTGTGACATAATTGGATTTGCTTAACATCGTTTCGCTTAAAGTCTATTTTTCAAGAACGTGACTACAACGTTAAGCAAGGAGTAGCTGTACTAGTATATATTTCTGTGAGAGTCTGAATGAGACCTGAGAAGCTGCCGGCTTCTGATCCTAGGCTAGATCCTTAGAGAATGCTGCCTTCCTTTAGGAGTGAAACCCCTGTATGGGAAAACACTAACTAGACAACTTCTGGTGAGAGTGTCAATTCCTCTCCCACCAGAAGCCCCCAGGCACCTAGAGAGGGAATAACAGGGTATTTTCAGCAGGCTTGAATCTTTGCTTGTGTCTAGTTTGCACCTTTCTTGAAGTGCCTCAGGGAGCAAGATAGTGACGCACTTGTGGAAACTTTGCCAAGATAACATTAGCCTTTGGAACAATCTCCCAAGGAAAATAGTGAAAGCCTCATTGCTTAACACCTTTACATCTAAATTGGACAAAACCCCAAAGAATAGGCTGTAGAGAACAATTCTGCTTTGGCTTTTAATGAGCTCACCTAGATGTGACCTAACAGGTCTTTTTCATTTCTCCTTTATAGGTTTTGATTCCATTATGCACATGTATGTGACTTTGTTGTGTGAATATAGCACCATCTAGTGCACAGCAATGCAATTTTTCTTCCCTAACACTAGAAATGTGGATTCAAAATGTATTCATGTCAGAAATTGCCTCTCTTTGCAGGTTCTGTTTATGTATGTAGTAAAATGAAACAATATTCCTTGTTAAACCTTTCTCTGAAGCCACAACCTTTGTTCATGCTGAACATCTTCGATCCTTGGAGAAGGAGGATAGAAAGTTTGGAGGTATATTAAAAAAGTTTCTTAGATTACAGTGTACAATTTAGGATTACTATCCAGAGCTGCAGGAAGCACTTGCTAGACTAAACATAATAATTCATCTAGGGACCAAAGATATCAGATTCAGGACTCAGTGAAGAAATAAATAATGCAGATCAGTTTTTTACAATGAACACCTCTCCTCTCTTTCCCAAGCAGATACTGAATTAATGATCTGTGTCAATATTAGGGGGTGCTACCTGCTAGTTGAGATATAAACCGGCATGCTTACGATTTCTGGTTTTATGAAAGCTCTGTTGTTAGTTCTAGCATCCCAGTAAAATTACTATCTGGGTATGAGATCATCTGAGCAACATTCAGCTCATAGGAGGTACCCTACCACAAATTCCCCACCTTGATCAGGAGGGGAAACAAAACTTTCAGAGATTTGTACTTCCTTAACCACAACTATGATTCAATCTCATGGGATCTTCTTAACCAGGAGTCAGTGTGCTCCACTGTAACTATATTCTGATACGGCATTTATACACATACAGTTGTCTGCTCCAATGCACCGGAGTTCCAGCGCATCGGAGCAAACTCCATTAATCGAGTCTGCTCCGCATGTGAGCTGATGCGCTCGGTGCTGTTGCATGCATTCATATAATTGGTGAAATGCACATCAGCACTGAGAAAATGGCAGCGGTGTGCTTTTGAACTAAAACACCATTGATGTGTTTTAATTCAAAAGTGTGCTGCCATTTTCTCAGCTGACACACATTTCACCATTTATACAAATATAAGCACTGCAGTGCCAGGTGCTTTTAAAAGCACCCCATGCTGCGGTGCAAACGTGTACAAATGCCCCTTTAAATTCCCCTACAGATTCAGTTATTTGTATAGGTGTTCTCCAATTCCTGTCTTACTGTTGCGAAGCA
This sequence comes from Alligator sinensis, assembly GCF_000455745.1. Lineage (NCBI taxonomy): Eukaryota > Metazoa > Chordata > Crocodylia > Alligatoridae > Alligator > Alligator sinensis. Next base: position 3,892,437 of record NW_005841862.1, read on the forward strand.
TGGCTGTGTACAAAGAAAGAACTTTTGCATTTCACTAGTGGATGATAGGATCCTTTTCTCTATAATAATAAATGGACTGTCGGCATTTATACATCTTCAGAGCAGTGTCACAAATAAATTTAATGGACACAAAAAAATTCAGCACTAGTAAGAAGCAGGTAAGTGTCATAATCTCAGTTTGGAAGTTTGGACAGGGGGGTAAAGGTTGTGGGTCTGTCCCCACCATTTCCCTGGGAAAATCCTGGTTTGGAGTCCTTACCACCAGGGACTGATGAACCATGGCAAAGGTGGCAATGTCTCAACCACCTACACACTGGAGCTGGACGCTCCAAAAAACTAATGAAGAAGTGGGGCTATACCATTGGTTCAACCACCTGTCACTGTGGCACAGAGCCTCAGACTGTGCAACACCTGCTTCAGTGCCCGCTGCTTGAAGGCACTTGTACACTGAAAGACCTTGCAATGTACAACAAATGAGCACAAGCATGTGTAACAAGATGGTCAAATGTGGTATAGAGACACAAGATTACCCTGGCCCAAGTAATGTTACTAAGGGTGGATGTCTAGGGCACCAGGACACTCAGTAAAGGCAGGTACCAGAATTGAGACAGGCGGCTTGAGGCTGTAGCTACACAGAGCAGAGCAGGGTCAGGAGCCCCGTCCTCAGCCCTCCGTACCTCCTCCCCATCTGCTATGTGGGGAGGTATCCCATGTCTCTGCCAAGAACCAGGTTGATGCTTCCCTGGCCCTGCAGCCTCCACCAAATTGAGGGCTTTGGATCCTCACTTGCCACATAAAACTGTAGTAGTTGTGGGGCCAGGAGAAATGTAATTTGGCTCTTGGTGGTGATACCTCCAATCACAGTGGTGTCCTGTCCCTGCTTCACTCCATGTAGCTAGAGCTTTGACCCACCCCATTCTGGTATCCCAAGACACAGATCCCACCAGATACAGGTCTGCTGCCCAAGGTGCAAACTTTCCCAGTTATACTTCTGCCTGGCCCTCCCAAGGAGGACCGGTCTCAAGCATGCCCCACTCACCCACACCAGGCCCACAAATGTGAATCTGCTTCAGTGGTGCCCGACATGGACACTCTCAAAAACATTGGAAACAGCAGCCTCAAGAGCAGCTGTGAGGGGAACACCAGAGCAGTTTCACTATCGTACTTCTGGTTTGGGACGGAGTGTGAGCGGGTAGGTGGGTAAGCTTGAAAGTGTTCCCCCTAGGAGCACAGGGGATGTTACTTAATGAAGCGACTTCTCCAAGACTACAGGGGACTCACTAGCACTCCTGGTTCAACCTACTTAACCATGTTGCCTTTGTGTATATTGATCCTTGATTCAGGATCCTTTCAGATAAAAAGGTGTGAGATGTGATTATGGAAGATGGCACTAAACCTATGAACTAAGTCCTGCTCCCGTGGCAAGGCAGCAGGAAAAATGACGTTATAGGCAAGTATTTACCAGTGTTTAACATAACTACATCTCGGCGTCTTCAATTTCAAGGTCTCACAGACATTGTAACATCTTCCTAGATGAGTGCTGCCTCTTCCTATGGTTCCATCTTAGCAGGCTCTGGAGAATACAGAGATGGCATTGCTCAGACTTTACAGAAGCAGTGGCCACAGTGACAATAACCAGGCTCCACCAAAACTGAAAATGAATATAAGTAAAATTGTATCAAAAAAGAAATTGCTGATTCTGCACCATGACAGTTAATGGGAGCTTGGCCATTGACTTCCACAAAGCACAGTTGGTGCCAATTGAAAGTTTTGAAATTTTGCAAATCAAAATTTTAATCAAATTCAGGAAAAATGTTCAGGAAGCTTTCATGATGTTTCCTTATTTATTTCTTGACAAGCTATACTGTCCATCAACATGTTCTGAATTTGTGACATGTGGGAAAGAAATTTTGGAAATTATCAAGGACTTTCTGCCCCTCTTTTCAACCATCTGTACCTACGTTTCCTTAATATCTGTTTGTAGTGTCTCCTCTTTGATAAAAGAATAGGAATTGCTTCTTCAACCTAGCATGGATCATAAGACCTTGCAGAGGATTTTGAGACCTTGAGAAAGTATTTGGGCCATATTTGTAGCACTTCTGGTTAACAAAGGGTGCCCTGGAGCAGGAGTGCATTGAGTGCCAAGGTCAGTGACCACTAGACCCCAGACATTGTTTTGGGCCTGGTGGTCACATCCGTGCACCCCACTGCCTGGCCCCCATCCACGACCCTGCAGATCCCACCCACCATCCCACTGCAGGCCCCCGCCTGGGCCTGGGAGGAGGTCCTCCAGCTCCTCCTGCCCACACAAGCTCCTGGCCCAGCCCCTGTCCCAGACTTGCTACCACCCACCTGGGTCCAGCCCTGCTGCTCTCCCCCACACTATGCATCCAAGGACCTGGACATATCTCATGGGGATGCTGGCCCTGCACTGGGGCAGCCGGAGGGGGAGCACTATCTCAGGTGGCACAGCATGGGGCTACTACCTGCTTGGGTTGCTGAGGCCCTTGGACCTGCAAGGGGGAACAGCCTGAAGCTGGGTACCTGACCCCTGGCTCTGGCACTTAGGCCCCCCCACCCCACAGCCCCCTCTCTGGGACAGAAAAACAGAGATGTTATAGTTTTTACATTGTAGTGCAGGTTTTTATTGTTGGTGGGTGGGGAGGGTAGTGGAGGGGCTCTGTGTGTTGAGGGAGAAGGGTTGGGGCTGGGTGTTGTGAGGGGAATAAAGCTTTTTTTTTTCAAATGTGCCTGGTGTGAGAGTGGTGCTGGGGGTGGACAGGAGGTATGAGATGTGTAGGTGGTGGGGGAAGGCAGGCTGGAGCAGGGAGTGCAGGTGGAGGGGGTGGTAGGGCCAGCAGGGTCAACACCATGGCCAGCAGGAGTGCAGGGTACTAGTCATTGCTGCCAAGGGCAGGGCTGGAACAGCAGGGTGCTGGGCATCACTGGCAGGGGCAGAGGCTGGAGCAGCTATGGTGCAGGGAGGCAGGAAGGGCAAGGAAGGAGCTACCGCATGCTGCTCCTGCACTGGGCACACGGCTCCTGGGTAGAGAAGGGGCTGGCTAGGGATCAGAGGGTGGGGCTGTGTTTCCAAGATGGCTTCCAAGTACAGGCAGTTATGGCTGGAACCAGGAGCTCCCCCCACCCCGGTGGTCACTGGGGTACATGGCAGGGCTGGAGGGACTTGGCACTAACTTTAGTGCCAAGTGTCTCCACATGTAGACACCTGCCAAAAATTGCTTACTGTGCATTAGGTTAATGCATAGTAAATTTAGTCGCAACTAATTACACGTGGAGATGTGCCCAAAATGCAGTTAATCTTCAAATGTTAACAAATGAAAGATACAAGTTAAGTAAGTATCCATGATCATAGCTATCTTCCATGTCTGCCATATATAGAATCTCAGCAAGACCCAACCAGCTTGGCTGTTGGTCAAATGTATTATTGTCACTTAAAGACCTTCCCTAGAATTATAAGACCTATATGTGGACTCATTACAATCTATAGTCTACCTTTAAAAAATTGTATGCCCAGTGTCAACTCCCATTATCTCTGGTCTGTATTTTTTGATACATGCTGGGATAAAGGTGATGATAATTGTTCTGCAGGATTTATATATTTATTGAAAAATCTTTTTTTAATTTGTCTTATTTTCTTAAAGAAGATTCCTGTAGCACCACAACACAAGTAATGCATTTAGGTTATGACTCAAATTTATTGTTGCCAGAAGCAGAAAAGATTTCACTTGTTTATGCCAAGAGTACATTTTGGCTTGGTCACTGAGAAATCTATAGCCACTCCATTAAATCCTCACTCACACTGCAGCTGCTACATTTGACCTTAGTCTAAGTGGTGCAGAATTGCATGAATGATTGAACAAATTGGTAACAGATGCCTTCTCTAAGTGGGCAGAGGGCACTGGTCCCCTCCAAATTTGTATGTGCTCCTTCCTCTCAGCACTGCATGACCACACAGGAAAGATGCAATGTCTTTTCTTTCCTGTGCAGCTGTTTCATTTCTGCTGCTTGTGGCACCTCTGCTGTCCCCAGAGCTTTCCCTTCTTGTCTGCCTACCCTACCATACCAGTGATGTCTGTAGAATGCTTTTCCCCAGATGTCCTACCCGCTGCTCATCTACAGAACAACCCATGCTCCCAGAGCTGCTGTTTCCTGTCATGCTTTCATCTTCTCCTATTGTGCTACTACTGATGTCCCCAGAGCTTCTGCTCACTAGTACTCCCATCTGCAGCCTCCTGGTCTCCTGACCTTTTCATATGCCCAGCATTTTATCTTCTCTCTGTTGTCTCAGGACACCACAAATGTCTCTAGGGTTCCTCTGCCTTTCTGTTCTAGCCACCCACAAATGATGCAGGGAAGGCTGAAGTATTCAGTGCCTTCTTTGCTTCAGGCTTCCCAAAAAGGGCTAACTGCAAGATATTAAAATTAAGATTGCAAAGTAAGGCTGGAATAGGGCAAGAACAGGTTAAAGATTGTTTAGCTAAGATGCATATATTCATTCAAGTCAGCAGGATCTGATGAGATTCATCCCAAGTACTTAAGGAACTGGCTGATGTAATCGCTGAACCATTGAATCGTCTTTGAGAATTCAGGGAGGATAGCAGAGTGTCTAACTACTTCTGTATTGCACCTGGACACCACCTGAGCTAACATAATAGTCCTGTCATATAAGCATTATTTTGTCAACTCACATCTGCATACAAGTGACTTTTTGTGGTCTTGTGTAGTATTTACTCATATGCTTATACTTCCACATACAGGCCTTGGAGATGGTTTCCCAGCCTTCTAGATCACCCCAGGATGACACACTACCTGGCTGGAATTAGAGGTATCACTAGAATTTTGGTGCCCTGGACAAAACTTCTGGGGAGGGTATATGCCCCTTTGCTGGATCTGGAGGAGTAGCCCTGGGCCCCAGCTCTCTCCAGCCATAGGAACTGGCTGCTTGGCTGTGGGAGTTGGGTCCTGGGACACAGTAGGATCAGCCCTATGTTGCCCAGTCCAGCCTAGATGCTAGACTGGAGCAGACCCACGTTGCTCCAGTCATTTATGACACACTATATCCTGCCTGACATCTGACTCCCCAGCTACCTCTCCACTATTTACCAGCTACTTTCATCTCCCTTCTCCCCTCCCCCCCAGCCTGTCTTTCATCCACCGACTTCTCAATTTACATTTTCACTGACTGCCTTTCTTGCATGCAGACCAGCCTCTGGCTTCTTTACTATTTATTCCATCCAGGAAGAGCACACACACCAAATGCAGATACTTCCTCAGCCTGACAAAGGATTTTTAAACCCAAAAACTTGCTAAGAAAAATTTTTCCAACTATTTAAGTTGGTCTAATGAAAGATATCAGATTCACCCAAAGAACCTCCCACCCCACCCCACCCCTTCCAGTTATATAACTGGTTGGGAGAGACTTAGACAAGCTTTCTAATGTAGTGAATTTATCTCCAAATGCCCCACACTGGAAAGTTTGGCTAAGCCTCTTTCAACCGTGCAGCTGGCCCACTAGAAAGAGAGATTGCTAGCCAAGTTAGGCTAGAGAGGCAGGAGGCAGGGTAGTGCGGCACCTTCACAGACTAACTCAATCAGATGCTCATGGCCTAAGCTTTCTTCAGCAGAGGGCTGAAGCCATCAGATGCTGATGAAGTAAGTTCTGTGCATGAGGCAGCCCCACCTTAAAGCTGACTATGCACCTTGGCTAGGGTTAATCTACAAAGCCATATCCATATGCAGGCCTTCCCCATGCTGCTACTTCCGGGGTCAAAAAACCCATGCCAAAAAAAAGTGGGGTGGCACATGTGACAGTAGTGGAGGCTACTCAAAACCAGAAACTGCTTGGCCAGAGCCACACTCCAGCTGCCAGATGGGCTCCCAGCTGCAGGAGCACTGCGGCTGCAGCTCCCCAGGCCCGCAGGTAAGGCTGCTGAGGCCAGCACAGTTGCTGGCCCCAGCCCCCTTTCCCCGATCTGGGGTCACCTGCTGCACACCAGAGCACATGTGGCACAGGCTTTCCCCAGGGACAAGCAGCAGCAGCACAAGGTGCACCACTGCTACTTGTCCTGGGGGAAACGCACATTCCCACTTATATGGCCGCAGCCCAAGGGTGCAAACCTCCTCCATTTTTAGCCACAGAGAAAGCCATCACCCACAAATAGGGTGGCCATCATAGAGGACGTTCCGGTTTTCTGCTACTCTGTCCTCTATTGATACAAAACGGGATGCCTCTATTTTTCTATTCAAGAGAAGCCTGAAGAGCTTCTCTACCCCGGCCATTTTTCAAGAGAAAAATAAAGGACATAAAGGCATCTGGTTTCATATCAATAGAGGACAACCAAACTGTCCTCTATGATGGCCACCCTACCACAGAACAGCTGTCACCCTGCCTCTTACATATGTCCTGGACCATCACAGAGTGGTAGAAAATAAGGCTTGGAAAGGAGCTCGGGAAGGCATGGAGTCCAAGACCCAGCTCAGACCAGGCCCAGCCCCAACTAGATCATCCCAGGCAAGGATTTGTCTACCCGGGTCTTAAACCCTTCCAAGGGTCTTAAACCACTCCTCAGCCTCTCCGGCCTTCACCACCCTCCTGCTCGGAAAGCTTTCCCTCCTGTCCAGCCCCAACTCCTCTCCCTGCACCAATCCGGGCTACTACCACAAAGTAACGGGCCCCATCCCTCAGGCTGCAGACTGCCCCGCCCTCCTCCATGACCCTATGGGGGCGGTATAGGCGGCGCACGCCCCGCCCCCCGCTTCAGCGCGCGGCTCC
>NW_005841862.1:3899298-3930575 GCF_000455745.1 Alligator sinensis
GGGGCGGGGCGAGGCGGGTGGGCGGAGCCGGCGGACAAGCTGTACCGGGCCGAGTACGCCAAGAGTGGGCGGGCCTCGTGCAAGAAATGCGGGGAGAGCATCGCCAAGGACTCGCTGCGTCTGGCCATCATGGTGCAGGTACCGCGCCGCGTTGCTGCAGCGCTTTGTGCCGGGCCCCTTCCATCCTCGCCGGGGGGGGCACGTGGGTGGAGGGCCGCAGCGCCTTCCCCCGCTGCAGGGGAAACGCGGGGGGAGCGACGCTGCAACGTGGGTAATGCTCCCCACCCCCCGCGCCATTCTCGAGCGCAGCTGGGGGGGGGCAGGAATCCGCAGTGCCCCGCCCCCGCCTCGCTGGGCTTCCCGCGCTCGGCTGGCTGACGTCGTCGCCGGGGGGCCAGCAGCTGGGACTCCCATTGGCGGAGACGCAGCCGCGCCCCCTGCTGGTCGCAGCCTTCGGAGGAAACCCCGTGGCTCTGGTGGGGGTGGGGGAGCATGGGCACACTGGCAGAGCATGCAGGGACACTGCCCCTGGCAGGAGAGGGGGTCACTAAGTGCGTGCCCCAGCCCTGAAAAGTGGGATGGGAGCTCGATAGCAGGTGCTCCAAAGGGGGCACTGAGCAGAGTGCGCTGCCCTAAATGAGTCCAAGCAGCTAGTGGGCACCGCCTGGTGCAACTCTGCCCAGAGCTGTGACCCTGTGACAGGCCTCTTTGATGCCTGAGACCATTGAAGGCGTGGGCCCAAGCAGGAAGGGTTAGCCCCTTCCCCCATGCAGTTAGGGGTTGTTAAGTGTGCACCAGCTGATTTCTTGGGGAGCTGAAGCAGGGGCAGGCACCAGGGTTAGAGATTGCACCAAATGCTCCAAGGAGGGCACTGAGCAGAGCACGTTGGGTGGCACCCACTGGCCCTCAAATGAGTCCAAGGAGCCAGTGGGCTCTGCCCAGTGAAACTCTGCCTGGAGACAGGACTGCGGAGGAGGAGGGACAGGAGGATGGCCCCACATTCACTGGGCGCTCTCCCAGCCAGAGCCTCCCTCCTGGTCAGGTGTATGGCCATCTTGGTGGGGCCATGGAAGGGGTGCGGGGAGAAATGCAGCCAGGGCATCAGCAAGAGGATCTTGAGGTGGTGAAGGGGCTGCAGCCTGGTGTGTTAACTCCCTGACCAGAAGATGTAAATGTTTCTGGGGTTGCTTATGTTCTGTTTACCTCGGTTTGCAGCTTGGGGACTTTTGGGTGGAAACAGATGGGGGGAAGCTAGAGATTGAAACTGTTTTTAGTTGAAGTGTGAGCTGAATCCCTATTGCTGAAGAGCTGTACAGGCTTCTTGCTTGTATTCCTTAGTTTTCCCCAGTGATTTAATACACTCTAAAATTTTTGGAGCATATTTGTCACTGACCTAATTCTTGTGACCTTTTGTGGGGAATTTATTTTTAGCGGCAATTTGAATGTTCTCTTCCTTCCTTTGATCTCTCTTAATTGAAGAATGAATCGCCATCCTAGCAGTTCATTTTCACCCCTTGTTCATTGCCTTGTGGCTGATGAAAAGTTTACCTAGCTTAATCAAAGAGAGAGATCTCTGAGCAGGCTTTTGCCACAGGACCTGCCTGCAATTAGTGAATACATCTGTCTCTAAATATAGTCTGCCCACAGTGCAGTGTAATATGGCTGCACACTGGGGGGAAAGAATAAGAAACACATTGGAAAAATAAATTCACTAGGGTGAAAGAATAAGAAACACATTGGAAAAATAAATGTTGACCTAAAGCTTCTGGTCTGATTTCCCCCTCCCCCTTCAACATTTCCCACCTTTCTTATCACCAGTGCGGGGGGAGAGAGTGATGGCACTGGTGTAGGGACTGGACTTCTGATCTCCTCAAGGAAACCTTTTGGTCCTTTAAAACATTAGTGGCAGCTGATACCTTGTCTGCCATACTGCACCCACTGTTGTTATTACCAGTGCAAAATTGTAAGCAGAAAAGGCTAAAGCAGCCAAGGTATATGTTTTAGCCCTGGAAATTGTGTGTGTTTGTTTTTCCCCAGGCCATACAGCTGAGAGGAATACATGTGACAAAGCTGCTATAATAACTACCATGATTAAATTAGAATATTACGCTGTAGGGAAGTCAGGTTCATCTTTGCTTGTCAGGAACACTTTTTTCCAATCTTCTTGTCCTTCCATGCCTTTTCCTTGGACTCAAGTGCTATCTGTAGACAAGGGCATGACGGCCTTCTGAAATTAATCCAGTGTAAAGTGTACAGTTAGGTTTCTTATTAGAGGATTATTGCGATTTAGAGGACTCTAATAGAGCACTAACAGAGAGGCTGTTTTTCTGTTTCTGAAAACAAGGAGTGGAGGGGGAAGAGATAAGGTTATAATGTGCTTGGGAATGTTGCCTGTTCCACAAGGTAAAAATATTGTATCAGTTTGTGTCCAGGCTATAGATAAGGAAGCATCTATGCAGTTTGTTGTCTGCACTTTTTGCAAAACCTTGCTAATCTGCACACTTTATAATTAAGAACTGACCCAAGTCACAGCGAGACGCAGAGTATTTTGTGGCCCACTCACAGAGTGCAGAGCTGATTTCATGGGCATTTCATGGTGGCCCTGCCTCTCACTGCTGATTGGCAGAGGGACCCTGGCAGTGCCGCACCTCACCGCTGATTGGTGGAGAGCGTCTTCACTCAGTCTGTGCCACCAACCCCCCAAAACCTGGTAATTTCCCAGGAAATTGCAGCCAATGGCAGATTTCCCGGTGATCATGGACCATGTTGTTTTTCATGGTTTCCACGAAAACATGATTTAGGTAGGTCCTTACAGTGCACACAGATACCAGTATTCTCTAGCATTGCATTATGAAGCATTAATGATGTTCTGCCGTATTTACTAGTGTTAAAATGCAGTTGGGCCTCACAACTTTGAGGTAAGGTGTTACTGCATTTTTATAGACTAGGAAATTGAGGCACTAATAGAGTCAGATGACTAGCCCAAAGTCTTGCAACAAGCCAGCGGCAGAACTGGGAATAGAACTTGTAAGTTGGTTCCCGGCCCCTGAGCCTTGTTCTTCCCCAAGTGATGAAAGAACTTTTCTGAGTGAGTTCTTGTACCACACTTGGTGGAATTTGGATTGAATATGTGCACTCCTGCTCCTGTATTTAGCAAAAATACAGAGAGGTGGACATGGCATGGTCAAAAAGTACAGTGACGGAAGGCAGCTAGTTGTGCTATGGCTTAAAAATCAATACAAAGAGTTGTTTTTTTTGAAAATATACTGTCAGCCTGCCTTGGTTCTTGCCAACCCATCATTTGTGTTGAAGAGGCTAGGCCTACACAGCTTAGCCACACACTTTTTGGATTATTCAATAATACATTTTAGGTAACTAACAACTATCCCAGCTAATGCCAAGGTAATTACATTCTGATAGCTACATTTTTATATGCTACTTAGACTCACAATAAAGAGATCCCTTCCCTCTGGGTAGGGTTTGAAAAACTATCCTGCCTCCAGTAACCTGAGGACTGAATTGATTAGCTAAGCTGAAAGATACTTGCCCCATTCTCTTGCTTCCCAAGGGGCCACTGTATGCTCTCCTAGTCATTTCCATTAGATAAGCCAGCTTTTTGTTCACACAGTAGTGTTCTTTGTGTTTGTAACATGTTGGTACTCAACTCTAAAAATGAAACCCCCCACCCTCCATTTTCCCTTCATGCCTCCTACCACGCTGTCTTATCTTTCCACTTTGATATTTCCTGTTTCCTTCTCTGTTCCCCAGTTGATACTAATTCCTCTTTCATTCCTGGCTGTTTGATTTACTCTCTCCTTCCTCCGTGTTGCCTTTCACCAAGCCCTTGCATGCAGTCTGTATAGTTAATCAGCCTTCTGCCATCCACATGCAGGCTAACCTGCAAGCTACTTTTCTAGGCTTCCTGTTCACAAGGAAAGACTGTTTCCCATAGTCTGCTCCAGCTTTAGCAAAACCTGGTAATAATAAAACCTGGCCCTCAAGTTCTTCCAGGGTCCCATCTCTATCACAGAACTGTTTTATTGCTTTCTGCTCTTGTCAGTTCCCTGCCAGCAGCCCTATTTTGGGTTCCAGCAGCCTGGAATGGAGGAAGGCAAGAAACTTGAAAGGCCAGTGCATGCTGTACCCCATTCAAAACCTTCATGTTGTACCAAGGCAAGGTCTGTGCCACCAGGTTTTGCTGGCATGAACATGTTAGCTAGGGCTGTGAAAATCCCTAGCGTAGGTGTAGCTGTGCCAATGGAAGATGGCTTCTGTTGGCATCGTATCATTTGGATAAATGGTATAACTAGCATATTGTTCTGACTGTAGGCAGAGATGATCCCAGCAGAGCCTGGGGCAAAGCAGCCTGCATGGGAAGTCTCCTTCCCTATCCCACGGCACACTTACACCGAGGAGTGAAAGCCCTGGCACACTGGACACAGTGGAACAGGTGGTGTCCGGAACCTCCATCCAGAACAAGCGAAGAGCTGTCCAACCCGTTGGGCGGGTGGGTGGGCTAAACTGCAACCATGGCTCCTCTGCCCAGCTCTGCAGGGCCTCCCAAAGCATGGGGCCCAAGGCAGTTGCCCCAATTCGCCCCCCTCGGGGAGGGCCCTGACTATAGGTCAACCCTTTTTACCCTCAAAAAGAGCCATGTAACTCTCACTTAATTTGTATGCAAGGTTACCTTAATTGGAACAATACAGTATTGTTGCACTGAGCAGGTGACCCTGTATGGCACTGAAGCACCAGCCATTGTGGCCATAAAGGCTCTGCTCTGGCATGGATGGTGGTCTCACTGTCGTGAGGAAGGGCAGCAATGGCTGGGTAACCAGTTGGTCTCCGCTGTCCTGCAGTTCCCTAGGATCTGTGTGGTCTGTTCCACCAAAGTGGGAAGTAGGTCATAATATTCCCACATGTAGCTAGGAGCTCAGAAGCCCAGGAGCCCTTTGTCAGATCCAGGTTTTCAGCTCTCCGGCTCCACTGCAGAGAAGCTTTGAGTCGGACTACCTCAGAGCTGCAATCTGGCACAGACTACCACAGAGCCAAAAAACAACCCATGAGATGACCTGGCTAGAAACAATGCAAAGTTGGATATGCTTCAGCAATGCAGACATCTAACACTTAAAACACATTTTAATGCAGTGGAATGTTGGTTTACTACTTGGAAAAGACTAACAGTCCTGAAATGTCTAACAGTGACCTCAAAACTGAGGTTAAATTATGCCTTTTAAAAGATGTTTCATTCTTCCAAAATGCAAATTAAATGAAAGTACTTTGTTCATATATTTAGGAGAGGTCAGATCTGATCTGACACCTGCTCTTAGCCATAATGTAAATATAATCCATTCTGTCTTTCCCCAGAGTCCACAAAAAATTAGGAAAATTTAGATTTGAAACCCCAAAGCAAGGGTTGTGTGGATCCAGGTTTGAGGCCCAACATATGTGAAGTTTGAATCTAAAACTTCAGTTCAAATCTGATCTTCCTTTGTCTTGAGAGGTGTTGATATGAAATTTTAGGCTGAAGGCAATACAGTGAGCTTTGGACAGTATTATCCTTGGTATAGAGCTGGGGTGTCAAACTCACCCAGGCCGCAGGCCAGATGAGGGTCGATGGACCGGCTTGTGGGCTAGACTGGGACCACTTCCTGTGCAGTGCCACCAGCTCCAGGACCAGCCCACGGACTTGGCATGCACCAGTCCCAGGGCTCACTGTGCACGCAGCATGTAGGACGCACCACAGTCAGTACATGCCCTTTGTCTTTCCTACGTGCACAACAAGACCTAGGACCAGTGCATGCTGCATGCAGAACTCTGGACTAGACTGTCTACACGTGTTGCATGTAGTACAGGGGGCCAGCGCACAGGGCTTGTACGGCATAGAGCTCCCTGCTATACTGGTCTTGAATGCTAGTTCTGGCATGGCCCAGTTAGGACTGGCTCTGGACGGGCCCTGTGCACTGGCTCCGATGGGCTGCTGTATGCACCCTGGACCGACCCGTTGTGCTTCATTCAGGGCATGTGGGGCAGAGACTGGGGCTAGGACCAAATCATATGGCTCCATGGGCCGAGTGTTTGATGGTCCTGGCATAGTGGATTTTTTTAAAGTCTTTTTGTTATTTAACCTTTTGGATCTTTTCCTGCATATTTGATTCTCCTCCGTGAGATTTTTGTAAGGGCAATAACCATTCAGGGACTTTCTATTACTGATTTATATTTGGGAGAAAAAGGCTTTTTTCTTAAAATTGAATCTGAAAATGTAGGATGAGCTTTTAAGTAATGTTGACTTGTAATAAGAACAATATGATATATCAGCAGAAAAATAGTTTCTGTCAGCATGTGCCATATTTGCTTTAGGGGTCATTGATATCATCACTATTCCAGTGTAGCTACCATGTCACAGCTGCAGAATGTAGATCAGCCTTAAATGATTTCAAATTCTGTAATAGAGAAATGCTACAGTATCGGTGGCTCATTCAGCAAGGGTTGGATTGAGGCGGGATATGCATCCAGCCTTAAACCTTCATTTCCACTTGCAGAACAGAAACTGTGTCTAGCTCTGTGGTTCACTCTGAGCCCATTTGTGATTTAGATCATGCATTTGACTTCTCCAGATGTCATACAAATCCCTAGTGAGTTACAAATAGGGACCTACCAAAGTCACAGCGAGACAACGGTTTTTCATGGCCCTCTCATGAAGCACAGGACCACTTTTGCAGGCATTTCATGGCAACTCCACCCCTTGCCACTAATTGACAGAGGGCGCCAGCACTTAGACTACTCACTACTGCTTTCTTTGCCTTGCCGCTCGCTGCTGATTGCTGGAGGGTGCCTTCACTCAGTTTACCTCACTACTGCTCGTTTTTTGGTTGATTTTTACGGGAAACTGCAATTAATACCAGATTTCCCAGCGATTGTGGACAAACCTGGTTAGGTTTCTAGTTATGGGACAAGTGCATGTAATTTTTTTTAAGACTTCCCTTCAATGGAGTAGCAAGGGAAATGTTCTGATGGAGAAGTCATATGGTAAGAAGCATTTATACAGTCACTTAGAAAGCAAGCCCTTCTTGGATCTTGCAGCTTCCTTAGCTGCATGTGCCCTGCAGGAATCCTTTATCACTTTTCTGCTGTTAGTTGGTTTGGGGCAGGGTGAGTTGGGAGTAGTTTGTGTGAACAGTGTATTGAGGTAAGACTTGTGCGTCAGATTATTGTTCATTGCTATGAAGCTATAGCCTCCTCCCGCGGCTCCCTGAGGCTTCAGTGTAGTTCCCCTCCCTGCCTGCTTTCTGTGATCAGACCTGACAAAGAATGTTTTGCATTCAAAAGCTTGTCTAAACTTATCCCAGCTACATAGTTGGTTCAATAAAAGAGGTCACCCCACCAAATCCTTGCTTCCCCAAAATACTTGGCATTAGAGGAAGAGGTCATTGTTGGAGTATTTTGGCTTTGCCCCATAATCCACCAGAGTGGTGTTATTAAACGCCCTGTGGCTGCCAGCTAAATACCAAGGGTAATGCTTTGGCAAACTTGCATCCCAAACAGTAGGAGACTGACATTGCTCTGGGATTAGGGGGCAAGAAGAACCAGCCTTGTTTTCACATAATATGGGGAAATGGACAGGTGAATTTTGATAAAAGCCTTACACTGAGATGCTTGCCTCTGGCAAGACTGAGTGTCTGTGCTTCTACAAGCATTACCTTTTCATTTCCATAGTTAACAACAACCGACTGTATAAACATTTGATCAGTCATATTTGTACATCTTTGACAGGGGGGAATCACTCCTTTATGAATTACGACCTCCATGTTACTGACTGGGTATAGGGTCACAGACTTAAAGCTCCTCAGTGAACCGACAGTATAACCTAGAATAGGACCTAGGACAATGCACTTGTCCCTTTCCTTTATCGTGAGAGAGGCTCATTCCCTTCCATTTCCTGGCTGCAAAACTCACTCCTATAATTCAAGTTCACAATTCCTTGTCCAGGGTCTGTAGGAGACTTCTTGTTGATTCCATTTTTTTAATACCTTCCATGGTAGTAATATAACCATAATATGACCTGGATACCTTATTCAGACATGGTGCGTGTATTCCTTAATTGCAATCATAATACTCTATGGTGTTGTTCTGTCTGATTACTAAGTAAGCTTCAAGCCAGGTCAGTGCCAAGCAGGAGTCCTTCAAGGAAGACCTACATGCTCACGAGTTGCTTAAGTTGCTTGCAGATGTTAAAAAAAAACACAAAAAAACATCCCTCCCTCCCCCCCAAAACCCCACACTTGAAACTTGGTGCATTCCTGTGCTGAGCCCAGTGCATGCCGAAAGGAGGTAGCTCATTAGTTGCCCCCAGCTCATCCAACAGCTGTTTATATCGGGCACTTTAGTGGGGCTTTTTTGGCGCTTTTATATAATAGTTGATTGACTTAACTTGAGATAAGTGCCAAAAAGCCCGGCTGAAGCTCCCAATCCATACAGACGCTGCAGAACCAGGTCGAACTAATGTGCTGCTTCTTCCAGTAAAGTAAGTGGTTTTTAACATCAGTCCAGCCCTGAGTGGTGCTCTTTCCTCTGAATCTGCAGTACCAACATCTGTCCTTTTATGTTGGCTGAAGATGCTAAAAAAACTTGTAATATCAGAGGTGCCAAATGTGGTGATTCAGCTTCTGCCTCCCTCCCTCAGGTCCCCTTGCAATTTCAGTTGGCTATGGTATTGCTGCATTCTGCTGAGCTGCTGCTGCCCCACAGGTGGCTCCTCTTCAGTAGCAGGCAGTGATTCTCAGAAATCTGTGAGGTGCTTCAGGAGCCACCGGACATGCAAAGCATTGTTATTTATGGTGCTTTGAAAGCAGTTGCCTTTAGCCTGGGGTGGATCCAGAGGAGTTGCTGTGGCATGGCTGCACCCCGCCTTTTGTACTGACTGGACTGTGCTTCTGGGGACATTTTTTTAAGTCCCCAAAGCAGAGGAGAATTCACCCCTGCCCAGAGGCGACCTGACCAGGGTGCGGGGCCTGGGGCAAATAAGCCTGTGCGGGACCCCACCCCTGGGCGCGAGGAAGCCAGCAGTGGATTCAGTGGTGAGGGGTGGGGGGCATGCCAAGCAGCCGTATGTGAAGCTAGCGGCAGCGCGGAGTCTCTTTGGCTGCTCCACCCAGCTCTGCACGGCCCCCCCCAAAGTGCAGGGCCTGGGGCGGTTGCCCCAATTTGTCCCTGTGTCCCCTGCCCCCCCGGGATAGCCCTGCCCCTCCCCTCCCATCCTCCTCCAGTGGCTGCTGCTGCTGCTTTCCTCATTGCCCCAGAGGTGGAGGAATCTTTCCTGCCCACAGAACCAGTGCCTGTTGCAGGGGTGTGTGGGGAGTGGATTGTAGCTCTGCCCTGGACCCCAGTCCCATGCTCGCCACCCTGCGATCCCGGCCCTGCCTTCCTGTCCTGCTCTTGGATGCTGTTCCCTGCCTGCCTAGCCTCATCCCGTGTGCCCTGCCTGCAGGGGTCCTGGGCCAATTTCCATGAAGACCTGCTCTGTCCAGTGCCCCCAGCACTGGGTGCAGGGTGGATGGACTTGTGGCCAGATAGAATCAATTGGCAGCCTCTTGGCCTGCTTCCCCTCCCCACCCATGCTGGGCCGCGTAAACAGCTATGATGGGGAGCTGAGGCTGGATCATTACACTTCCTTCCCACCCCCCACCCAGCACCATGGGTGCCCATCACAACAGTAGCCCCTCCTGCCTGTGATTGGGAGTGGCAATTGCCCTTACCCTAGTAACACAAGGGCATCCTTAGCAGTCTTACCTACCAGCCCTTTTCCTTAAATATACATTCCTCATTTCCTTTGGCCAAACCATGTCCAGAATTATGGTTATATCAGACAACATAACATAACCTAGTCCATACAGAGACAAAAGCAGCATAAATAAATGCAGCAAAACACTGCCTTTTCAACAGGACTAAACACGCAATATTAGTAAAACAAGCATAAGAAGGTCTGCGTGATGTTCCCCCCCACCCCTCCCCAGTGAGCCTCTTGAATTATAGTGGGGTTTGTAACAACAGGGTTATGTCATCCTTCTATATTCAGCCTCCTTGTGGCACTGCCCCACTGGGAGCTATATTGGTAGTAATATCAAGGGATTCTGTCTTCCCATATTCTATCCCAAATCACTGTTCATTGTTTAGAATGGAAATGTCCAAGGAAATGCTCAGAACATTTGTGAGCGAGAGGGTTGCTTTTCCTTGGTTTTATATGAATTTCTTCACCTTGTCATCATGTTTCTTCCTAGTCACCCATGTTCGATGGCAAAGTCCCTCACTGGCATCATTACACTTGTTTTTGGAAGCGGGCTCGGATCACGTCTCATGCAGATATTGATGGCTTCCCTGAGCTGCGATGGGAAGATCAGGAGAAAATTAAAAAAACCATTGAAGCAGGGGGACCTGCCACAGGTATGTGAACCTCAAAGGCTGGTCAGGAATGCAAGAAGCCAGGTCCGTTTAGAATGATCCTGTCTACACTCAAGTTATCAGCAAATAACTGTTGCGATTCTTGGATTTGTTGTTCATTGTCCCTTTGAAAGAAAATTGGAACAATCAGTAAGTCCTTCCTTAGTCTTGCTCTTGACAGGGGAACCAAATCCATTTCTGAGCTCAGTCAAATAGCCAAAATGTGAACCAAACATGCAGAAGGAAAGGGCATTCACCAGGAGCATCCCCAAATATAGTCCATTTTCTCTAGTGTAGCTTAAATTCAATTATTTGCTATTAGTAACTGTTCTCACTGTGCTGTGGAAAAAGTAATGTCTCAGTAACCTGAGACCTCATTATAGTAACTGTTGTGGCCGCATGTAGATGAAACGAGAGGTGTGTGTGCGCAACACTTTAAAACGGGCTAAATGCTTTTGCACAGCTTTAGTGGTTTGGTGTTTGCATGCCTCAGCGGCATATTGCACATTAATTCCAGCCACTGTAGGAAATTCGGTGGCGTAATGTGCCTTAAATGACTTGGGGCACAGCAAACTAAAATTCCATTGAGGAGTTTTAGTTTGTGGCCCTTACAGCCGCAGAGTGAAGCACGGGGCTCCATGCAGCTCCACGGCTCCACAGGAAGCCCTGCAGGCAGCCCGTCAGCAGCCCGGGAAACCAGCTCTGCCCAATAAAAGCAACAAGCCTGACTTTCCCACTGCTTCAATTTAGGGCCCCTGTTTCATCTACACACACCCTGTGCAACCAGAACATTGTATTTAGAGTTCACTGTGACAAACTAAATGCTCAGGGAAATGATTGGATACAGTTTGAAAGGTTGTGAATGCATATGGGACAAACTAAACCCACCCAGTGTATGTATGGAATAAGAACCCTGGGTGAATTTACAGAATGTCTGCTTGTCTGGACGTTGTGTAAAAGAAATGTTTCTTATATTTGGGAAGAGGCATTCTGTAGGACATGTGGCAGCTTAGTTGATCTCATTCTGGTCAGATTTCTATGGGGTTTTTAACTTTAATTTCATAATACTTTTACAATGGAAGCAGCATTTCCCAGCTGGGTGTTCTTACCAGTCTTATAAAATGGGCAAGAGGTCCAGTAACAGGGCAAGTAGCAGAGCTTTAGAATTTCTTGCTTAATACTGTTGCTCAGTTAGACATGTGCACATCAGAGGGGATATTCATGTCCTCCATAGATTCACTTCATAAATGTGCAATGTCAGGAACTAATGTTATAAAACAGGGGTGCCCAACCTCCAGCCTATGAGCCAAATCTGACCCATGAAGCCATGGCATCTAGCCCCTGGGATTCCCCACAGGTCGGGAAATATTGTGGTGGAGGAGTGGTATCCATTAATGCCATCACCCTTCCTCACTGCCAACTTCCCAAGCCCTGCATGGTGGGTTGGAATTAGGCTGTGCACCCTGTGCTGCTGGAATCAGGGTGTGGCCATGCTCCCTTCCCCCTGCGCGGCTGGGTCAGAGCTGGGCAGCCCACTCCTTACAGCCAGATGGAGCCCTACCATGCCTTCCCTGAGTGCCAGATCAGGATCACTGGCCAAATCTGGCTCACAGACAGACTGGGCACCACCCATCTGGCTGTCTGGGTAAAAAGGTTGAGCACCACTGTTATAAAGCATGCGTGCTACAATAATGAATGCTAAGGCAAACACTGAAATAGTTTTCCCCAGAGGCCTGAGTGGGTAGCATGTGATGACTGTGGGGATGCAGGCTTTCTAATGCTTTTTGTGGGATCATGAATTGTAAAAATGCATTGTGGGTTCTATCGGTGAACTTACTTTTCTGAGCATACTAGTTTGTGGCTGAATAGATACTCTCAATAGATATGTGCAAATATTATATATGTTTATACAGAGACAGTAAGACTTTTTAAGACCTAAAGCAAACAGCCTTTTAAGTTGAATATTTGTCTTTTTTTTTTTCTTTGTCCAGGTAAAGGTGGTGACCAGGAAGGAGGTGGCAAGGCTGAGAAAAGCTTACATGACTTTGCAGTAGAATATGCCAAGTCTAACAGAAGTACCTGCAAAGGCTGTGAACTGAAAATAGAAAAGGTAAAGAGACATGCAATTTACCAGTATTCTCCTTCCCTCTGTATACTCCACCCTCCAAGCTGACACAGGTGATTCTGTGTGTACTAAGCTATACTTTCTAGTTTTAAAAGTTGCAATTCTGTCTCCAAAGAACTGCTGTGTTCTGAACAGCTTGTTAATCCAGGGCTATTGTACTGTAGTAATGTTTCTCACTCAAATGTGACCTTCAGCCCCTGGGATTTAGACCTGATGACCCTTCCTTATGTGTAGGAAAGAGCATTTGATCATGGCCAGCTGATTTAGTTGATTAGCAGATTACTGCCAGTATTTTAGCAGAGAAAGGGCTTCCATGGAGAAAAGCTTTGGCTTCTGATTGGAGCTCTACCGTTGTGCCTCTGGTGTGGAAGGGCAGCTCTGTTTGCAGAATTTGTGGCTCAAACTTATGTTAAAAAAGAAGGCTTAAATAGCTGTCCGGAAGGCTTAATTGGGGGTAAGATCTGCCCAAAAATCAAATTGACTCAAGATTCAGTTTTGTGGATGTTAACAATGCTCATACTTTACTGCTGCAGATTTTCTCCAGAAATTAATGTAGAACTTCCATGGGGCCCCATCTTGCAAGTTCTCTCACTCAGGTTCAGTGGGATTTGGGGCCTCTGCTTCTGTAAACGTTGTAAGGTTGAGTCCAGGTATACATATTCTTGTTTAGCTGTTTTTCAGTAATTTCCAGACAAAGTAATTTAAAGCCCTGAATTTTCTTTAAACTGGCAAAGGGATTTCCCTCATTTAAAACGATAACATTTAAAAATGCATATGTTAAGACTAAACATGGAAACATTAACCCCAAAAGGAGTTTTGAGAGCATAAGTAAATGAGAGGATTGACATGAAGTCAGTGATGTAAATTTCAGCATAGTGGTTGTCAGTGGGAGATGAATGGAATAGCTATTGCTAATGTGCAACCACAGAAATAATATCACATTTATTACAGGCTGGTAGACCTCTTCCTCTGACTTGACATTTCATGCCTTCATAGCAGCATCATAGACATGTTTGTGCTGTGCTTTTCCACTTCAGAGTCAGATCAGAATTTCTAAGAAGATGGTGCATCCGGAAAAGCCCCAGCTGGGAATGATAGATAACTGGTACCATCCAGACTGCTTTGTGAGCCGCCGAGCAGAGCTGGGCTTTCTCCCTGCATTTGGTGCCAGTCAGCTCCAGGGCTTTGGCATTTTGGTAGCTGAGGATAAAGAATCCCTGAAGAAGCAGCTGCCTGCCGTCAAGAGTGAAGGGTATGTGGAGAAAGTATTAGAGCCTATTATCTAAAGGATCTGTGACAACACGTGGCACATGTTTGAAAATCTCACTTATCCTGTTTTTTATATACACACTTTTTTTTACCAAATTGTCTTGATATTAATTATTTGTATCTCAATAGCACTTAAAGGCTCCAGTGCTGTGTGAGGAATGCCTTTGTGTTAGGCACTGGACATAGGCAACAAAAGAGGAACTTGGATTCCTAGGAACTTGCAATTCAAGTTTCTCTATTCAGCATATAGGGATGAGCAGCCATGACTTTGAAAAAAATACTCTCTGCTTTAAAGCAATTTATAAAAGTGAAGACCAGCTATGAGGACTCCATGTTGCTCTGCATGTATTGTTGTTGCCCTGGTCTTTTCCTCATTTGTTTGAAAATTGTTACAGCGCTTTTCTTTTTTTGCCTACTCATCCACCTGACAGTAACTGAATCTTATTATAGTTCATATATTATAGTTAGGGGCCTACCAATTTCACAATTTTGTAGATTCTGTGAAATCTGGCATTGCCTCTGAAATCTGGGGGTGGGGAAGCTTATGGAAAAAAAAATGCTGGCTCCTCAGAGGATGGTGAGGGACAGGGCTACATGACAGAAAGCATTTGCACCCAATCAGTGGTGAAAGATGGCGCTCCTGGGGTCCCTTGGCCAATCAGGGGCATGGGGGTGCACATTTTGTCTGCAAAACTGGGGTGGAGCAGCCCCCATGGATTAGATAGGTCCCTAATTATAGTTGACAGAACAAAGAACAATGGCCTCAGTCACAGCCAGAGAAGTTGATGTTAGATATGAAGAAAGTTTTTCTTACCGGGGGTAGTGAAGCACTGGAACAGGTTGCCCAGAGAAATTATGGAATCTCCATCCTTGAAGGTGTTTAAGACCCAAGTAGACAAAGCCTTGGCTGGGATGATCTAGTTGGGGCTGATCCTGCTTTGAGCAGGGGTTTGGATTAGATGACCTCCTGAGGTTCCTTCCAACCCTCATTTTCTTTGATTCTGTAATTCATGTTGGGTAATGAAGGGTTACTGCTTGGACGTGATTTTTTTTTTACTTAATCTTCAGTGGTGAAATTAAAGCATAATGGCCTAGTCTTCACCTTTTTCCAGTATAATTTTTTAAGGCAATTCACATGGAGCTCCTTCTTGAAAGCTGATGTATACAAACCATTTCTAATTGTCCTAAAAACATCCAACACAGAGAAACAAAATAATCAGGGGCCTGGGAAGAAAGATTTATGAAGAAAGGCTGAAAGAACTAGAGTTATTTAGTTTGGAGAAGAAAAGACTGAGGAGGATTTGATAAGTCTTAAAATACCTGAAGAGCGATTACAGAGAGGATGGAGATGGACTTTTCTGTGTCCAGAGGAGACAGGGCTAGGAGCAATGGCCTCGAGTTGCAGCAGAGGAAATTTAGTTTGGAGATTAGGAGGAACTTTGAGTATGAGGGTAGTCAAGCACTGGAACAGGCTACCTAAAGAAATTGTGGAGTCTCCATCCTTGGACACTTTTAAGAGTAGGTTAGGCAGATACTTAGATGGGATGGTTTAGTCAATCCAGCCTCTTGTCTTGAGCAGGGACTGGACTAGATGACCTTGTGTGGCCCCTTCCAGCCCTTCCTTCCTATGATCCTATGAAGTGCAGCCCTTGTGGGTACTGGAGTCTGGGAAATAATTTATCGTACTGGTAATTCCTAGTGATTATCTGGCAGCACTGAGCAACTTTTTCTTGCCATTTTATAAAGTTTTGGTAGTGATGTGGACTACAGTTATGCTATGTGATAGAAAAGCTATTACATGGTGCAGTAAAAGGAATAGACAATCATGTGATGTTTCCTGATCAATGATGAAAAAGAACTAGTTTTACAAAATCTTGTTATCCTCAAGCATTGCTCTCCATTTCATTATGCTTGTGAATTCAGCATTGGTAATACAGTGACTGGAATTCTTAAAGGCAGTGGCATAACTGAGTGGAAAGGGGTGCAATAAGGGCAACTGCTCTGAGCATTGACTTGGGAGGGGAGGAGCAAAAGCAACTGCTGCTCATGGCCATGCATTTGTGATTGCATGTGTGGTAGCAGCCAGAAGTTGCCACTTTTTTTTTGCCCTGGGCACATTCCTTGACTCACAGCTGCTTAAAGGGAATGGCATTGCACTGGGAGAAGGCTGTTGTAGAAGCAAGCTAACTGATTGCGTACTGCCCCAACTAAACTGTACTCGGGTATATCTGAATTGTGCCTGGTTCTTAGTTGCGCTCGTCTTAATTTGAAATCCTCATACAAATCTGGATACATGTGAAGATGACTGCAAACTCAAGTATGTTAATGTATGTGTAGCTGAAAAGCAGACATTCCAAATCTCCAGCTTTAATTTCTCGTTTGGAAATTGCTGCTTTAAAGCATTTGACTTCACTGTTTCTATAGGGGAATTGCCTGGGAAGACTGACAAACTAATATAGTTCTGTAAGAAACTGTGTGTGAAGTGCTTTTTGTATTCCAGCTGTTTTGAGACTAATCTTACCAACAAGGAGAGTTTCACAATGATTTTGGAAGATGTAATGTGGATAAGTCGTTGCTGTCTCTGTCTTTGAAATGTCACTTGTAGACTCAAGCTTTTCCTCATACTACTTGTATTGGCACTGGATTTATGACTCTTCATCTCTGGACATCTCTGATTGGTTCCTCTGTGGTTATTGTACTGTCCATGTTCTGTTCTGTCAGCATGTTCCTTTGTTTTACAAACCCATCATATGCATGCATCCTAAGTTGGGCTTTTACCACTTTCTCCCAATTTGGTCTCTTCTCCAAAACCAGAAATCCCAAGGGCTCTGCAGCAGGGCACTGTGACTTGGTCAATGCGGCAGAGTCCCTTACCTCTATGAAACAGTGTGGTACATGTCTTCAATTTCCCAACCTGTGTGTCTGCTTGCTGCTTGCCCGTGTTGGACACAATGGGCTTGGAAGGCAACTTTATCAGAAACACGCTTTTAGAAATCAATTAGCCCTTGCTGCTGCCCTGGACCATTGTTCTAATGCAATACATCTACTTTACCTACAAGCCAGTTCCTAAAATCAAGCCTCTAAATACCATTTTCTAGCCATCACTTGTAGCTGGTATTTGGCAGTAGGCTTCCAAAGCTTTCTTATCATTCATGGTCTTTGAAACTCAATTGCTACCAGTTGTAAACATGAAGCAAAATTTCATATCTGCTCTGAATGTACCAGGATCAACACAATTTTATTATCATATACAATGAGTGACTTAAGTAAAATCATTCCTCTTGTGTTGGGCCTGATCACTGATCCTAACCACTACTTTGGCAGGTTCAGTGAATTCTGTGATAGCCATCGGTAAGATGTTTTATCTCCTGATAGTGACAAATGCAGCTGTTTTTTAGCATCGGCGTTTAGTGGCTGATAATAGTATGTATCTATTTCATATGCAGAGGGCTGAATGTGTGCATTTAATTGCAGTTTTCAGGTAGGCCAGTGCAGTTTGTTCTGTGCTTACATATACATTACTCAGTGTAAACCAGAATGAGTTTACACATTATTCAAGTCTAGCTTGAATAATGTTCAGAGGGTTTGGTCCAGTTTCTTGGGTAGAACTGAAGAAGTTTGACTACGTAGAAGTTTTTTCTTGCATACTTTGGCCTTGGTTTCTTGTGTGATTGTTGTTGTTTTTTTTTTTAATGGTGCTTCTTGAACTCTGAAGGATTTGCAAAGATGGGCCTTGGACTTGTTTGCCAAGTTACAATGATAAGTAACATGCCAACTGAATTGCAATGGAAAATAGCTTAGTCCCGTGACAGTGAGCTGTGATCCAGGGTCCTACATTAAGAAAGCATTTTGTCTTGTAATCTTTGCTCCTGCAGCTGTTGGAAAGCAGCAATTATTATATGCATTAAGTAGCCTTGTCCAGTTATAGGAATCCAGCTGGCCTAGCTATCTTGGCTACAGTCTCCACCTTGCTCTCACCTCCCTCCAGCTGTTCAGCCAGGTGCTCAAGCCAAGGCTCCTCCCTGTCTTTCCCTGACAACTGGGGCTGGGACCTGGATTTCAAGTCTTTTCCATTTTAAAAGTCTTTAATGATGCTATCAATATCAGGTGTAAGGCCCTTCGTTTCTTTCTTGTCTTTACTTCTGGGATGGTACTGATGAAAAGAGAGGTCTTCAGTGCATATTGAAAGAATTTCATCTTGTAGGGAATGCTGATGTTTAAAGTTGAGAGCTACTTTAGTCATATGCCAGAAGACTCTGGTCTGTATTCTGTTTGAAGTCAACTTGTACGTGTTTTAAAAATAGGTGTTCTTAGTCTTAGGACTCTCTTGTTTTGCTATCTACTCTGAGCAGGATTTACTGTTTGCATTCAGTTTTCCTGGAAAGGGGGGGCTGCCTTTTGGATATTGTTATATAGGCTTGGGTTAACTGCATGGATTGTATGAGACATCACAGTAGCAACCTGCAGGAAACAGCAGTCAGTCAGAGAACACGGTTAACTGGTCCATGATGAGGGAAATTGCATCTGTGAGGGAAGATGAAGCCAGTTGTCCTCATGTTGTTGTCTTTTCATAGCAGCTGCTTGTTTTTATTCCCAAGTTGCCTTGAGTCACCTCTCTTAACTTTTCATGTTCCCCTTACAATTACGAACACAGCATTGTTGGCAGATGCAGGAGAGCTGGAGCTGGGTATGCCAGTCCTCTTCAGCATTCACCAAAGTTGAAGTCAATTCAGTAAGCAAAAATCTAGCATATAGGTAAGGAGAAAGCAGCACTTCTGGACAATTGCTTTTTCCTTCTGACACCCATCCTTTTAAGTCTGTCTATACTGAATGTAGTGATACTGGTTGAATTTCATCTTTTCTTTGTTTGGAAGAAGGGAGTAGCACTTAGCTGCTGTAGTTCCGGACCTTTACACAAATCCATTTATGGTTGGGAGATCTGACAGAGGAAAATACAGCCTGACTTTTAACCTTACCCCACCCTAAATAAGATGATTGAGCATTCGCTGGGGATGTGCTATTTTAATTTCTAAGATGCAACAAATTGTGCTTGACAGTCTTAGGCCTCTTTCTGTGTTCTTTCCACATGTTAACTTTAGGCAGTTCATGAAAGTGGATGGGTCAATCGCAGTGATTGCTGTGTGAGGAGGGGAAAGCCTAAAACCCTGTGACTGAGGAGAGAGAGCCAGAAATCTAATTAGTTGATGGAAAGTAAATACAGTGTTTTCACTGCAATGCTTCCCTGTGGTATAGCACACCTTGTGCTCTCTTTCTGCTGACTCTAGCTTTGGATTAAAGACTTATTACTATCTAAGGGCAAATCTTAGCTCTTTAAGCCACTTTCCTGCTAAAAGGGAGGCATTTTAGTTATTAGGGCCTGGGTTCAACAGAATGCTTAAGCATGTGCCTTGAAAGACCTGCTTCATAAAGTCCTTTTGACTAGGGAAATGCTTAGGTTCCAGTTCAGCAAGGCACTTTGCAGTGATGTTACTGATGTTTTGCATAGGCTAGGTTTGTTACAGGTGACCCGGGGCAGCAGCGAAAGACTTGTAGGAGATCACCAGAGGTTCCTGGTTGGTCTCACTCTGGGAAGAGTTTGTATGAGTTTGGGGAAGCCAAGGCTCTATATGTATGCCTTCTCTTTGTACCCAGCCCATCTGTGATGTTAAGCGTTCACAGAGGATTTGAAGGTGAACGTGTAATTTTTCTCAAAACACAAAGGTGATCTCCAGGATATGGTCCAGTTGTTCTGCCTTGTTCAGGATCTTTTGAGGTCTGTAATATAAACCCTATCTTCTAAACCTATATAACAGTGTGGGGGGGCATGGTTGAGAGGGAGTGAATACCTTAAAGCAGGGGTAAGCAATCGGTGGATTTGATTTAAATGAAATCAATTAAAATCATGATTTAATTCACAATTTAAATCACTAGTCAGAAAGCCTCGTTTAATCATCGTTTTCTACAAAAAGTGCATTCTTGTTGCTTGATGTCCTCTATTCATTTAACTTCTTGAAACTTTGCACTTGAGAGAGGTAAGAGCTTGACTCTGTGTATACACAAAACTTGCAGAGAGACAATAGGACTGAGGGTAGGTAATCAGGTCTGTTCTCTCTCCTCTCCATATACTGCTGTTAACAAGGATGTTATCTCTGGAGAGACAAATCCAGTTTGAGAACTAGAATGAAGCATCACAGAGATGTTGAATGGGATCTTCTAGACTGAGCACCGAGTCCCATTGCGTAAAGTGGTTTTCTTTAATTTTACTAATCTACAGAGGAGCCTCTGGGAACCCCGTAAGATTGGGCCCTTAATATAGTCCGTAGCCTGTAGTGACCTATTTATAAAACTTTTTTCTAAAAAGGTTACATGAATATATTGTCTCAATTAGTATATAATTAGAAGTTATAATCCCTATTCCATGATGACATCTTTGAGGTTTAACATATCTTAAATTAAAACTATCTTTATATAGGTTTATATCTTTAAAAAAGCATCTTAACCCCCCCCCCTCCCCCCCAATTAAATACTTAAAATCAGGTGGTGGTGTTTTTTTTATAATCTGTTTTTTTAATTTAAAATAAACTAATTGATTTATACACCCTGGTCAGCAGCCTGCAAACAGATTTGATCCAGCCTGTGGTAATCAGCATTTTTGGCAGCATGGGGAATTGGAGGCATATGTCAGGATTTGGTGGTATGGAGCAGTAGGAGGCTTCACTGGCAAGGCAAGTGGTAGTAGCTGTGTTGAAAGTGGCAGCCTACCTAAGGTCCAGGCTGGGTTAATTTGGCCCACCATTTTGCTGACCTCTGCTTTAAAGTGTGAATTGATGGAAGAGGTAGAAGTTTTTATGATCAGCCATTTCCTCACAAATGTTACCCTGCATACCAGCTGCTACTGAACCACTCTAAGTAAAATCAGATTTTGGCCAAGTCTTAGCACCAGGGAAGGCTTTAAAGGAAACCCCACCTCAAAACAAAAACAAATGGGGGGGACCCCAAAATGAAAGCAAAAAGCTCTGAAGGAAATGGAAATATTTCTGTCAATCTAATTTCTTAGGGGACTATAAACGGTCACCTGCACTTTTTACAATCCAGACTCTTCGATATTGGGTTAATCTGTTTCCATTGTCAAACCTGGCGGATATGCTGAAATATCTATCTATCTATCTAGATATGTAAAGGGGGAACAGTAGATTAATGGTGAGTGTTCATTTTGCAATACAGAGGCATGATAAAGAAGCAAATGCAGTCACACTGCTTCCTAAAATACAGCCACAAAACAAATCTTGATCTGTAGCATGCTTTAGAGAATTAAACCAAGCATTGAAAGCTTGTACGTGCACCCTTCTTGTTTGAGGTATGGATTGGTGTGGTCCCTCATTCCCAGAGCTGAAATTCCCCTTGGATCTTTTCATTTCAGAGTGAAGACAGATTTGTGAACTTTGGCACATTGTACCAACTGTGGCCAAGACAATGATGTGCCTTGATGTAGACGTTTTTGGTAACTTGTCTCGTGTGGGGTCTGCTGTCTTTTTTTTATGGGATCCACCAAGGCCCTTGCTGGTTTTTCTATGGCTTTCTTTTTTCTGTTTGTCTTCGAGCCAAAATGTTATGCAGCTCTCAGGAGGCTCTGCAGCTCTGACTATAGTTAAATGATTTATGCAGAATTGTACAGTAGCATGTCATGACGATTGTATCACCTTGAAATCAAGTGGTAGTCGCAACCTTTTTCCTCATCTGATGTTAGATGAAGTTGTAACCTAGATAAAAGCTGGTTTCCCTGCTTGCTGGCCTTACCAAGCTCACGGATAACTATCTTGGTCATTCAAATTCATCTACAATCTAAAATGAAAGTTTATATTCATTAGTGTCTGTATTCTGAGGAGTTGCATGTGTGCCAGCTGTTTATTCTTATTGACCCGCATTTTTTTTTATCTTATGGCTTCTTGAGTAGCTAATATGGCTGCAAACTAGCATCTTCTGAGACTTTTTCAAGTGGTACAGTTTTTTCTGTGTGCACTTCTGCCAGTCCTTCCACCTCTTCAGTGGGGAAAAAGTATACCTGGTCTAATCAAGGTCTTCCATTGTGGACTCGAAGGACATTAAAAAACTGTTTAAAAAGTTCGAGTTTATGTAAAATTATTGTCAGCTCACTGAGCTCCAGTAACTGATGATGAACACTTGAATAACCTTCCTGTGCATTTATCTCTCCATTAGAAAAAGAAAAGCCGATGAGATGGATGGGACTGTGACTACAAAAAAGAAACAAAAAAAAGAAAAGGATAAAGAATCCAAACAGGAGAAGCTGCTGAAGGTTTGTTTACTGAGGAATCCCAAATCTTTAAAACCTGTTTTTTTTAAAGGGAATTAAACGCTGGCAAAAGGTGCAGACATGTAGAATCCCTTTTGCTCACATATCAGACGCAGCATAAGCTGCAGAAGTGCTGCCCTGTCCCAGTGAGAGACAATTTCAGCATATAAGCCTGTTTGGTCATTGGCCTCTCTGAGATATGAAGGACTGTTATATGGACCCTTATTCACCAAGTTCAGGGCTGAAGACATCCTCACTTCACACAGGTCACTAAAAGGGACTAGGTGGTAACTATTGAGCGGTGCCTGTCTGGATTTGAAGTGGCAATGGAGAAGTCGTCTTTATCTTAGCCCTTTCTGTGCCATAAATGTAGTTTGGCTGTGTTGATGCTATTAAGACTGAAGGCTGCAGAATATCTTGAAGTCTATAAGTGTTTCATATGTAAACTTGAACAGAGGCAAGGATTTGAACTAGTTTGAGTACTATATTATACTTGGCTGATTACTTAATATATGTTTGTGACTCATCTGTTCTTTAGTATGAATCTGGATAAATCTTAGCTTTGTAGAATATAGAGGACAGAATTCCTGGTGGAGTTTCAGGAATTTTATAGCTGTTAGAAGTTTGGCATAGATGCCTTCCAAGAAAATATTAACAGCAGCCTTTTGCCAAAGTCTTAATGGATCTGCAAAAACAGATTACTCAGAAGAAAATTGTGCATCTGCCTTTAAATTATAGTTGAGATGATGACTTTTTTTCTGTTTTGCTTCACAGTTCCAGTTTATGTCCTAAGTAGGGTATGGCATTTGACAATCCATGTCCCTATTATGAAAGTTTTAAGAATTGCTTTGATTTAATCTGATGCTCAGATTAAAAATCTGGGGATTCCTCAGACTTTTTATAGTATGATTAATTCATTTGTCAAAACTAGTAGTACAACTAAATTTTAAATCAATTTAATATACCCATCAGGTATTGTCACCTGTGGTATTGGAAAACATGCTTCTCTTAGCGTAGATGGATAATGAATACATG
Organism: Alligator sinensis; assembly: GCF_000455745.1. Lineage (NCBI taxonomy): Eukaryota > Metazoa > Chordata > Crocodylia > Alligatoridae > Alligator > Alligator sinensis. Next base: position 3,922,473 of record NW_005841862.1, read on the forward strand.
TACGTTATTAGAAATCTCTCTCTCTTTGTTGCATGTTCCTTTATCCATTTCTTTCCCCTCTTGACAGAAAACTCCAAAGAAGAGTTTCATTATTGCCCCAGGTGATTGACATGTTTAAATTACTGCTGTAGGTGTGTGAACTTAAAACAAGGACAGTCCAGCTCAGAATGTGTGGGGTCCATTCCAACATGTGGTCCAAACGCTTCCATTTGTTCATCTATAAAATGGGTTAATACCTGCTCATCATGGTACTTGAAGCTAATGAATTGGTCTTTGTGAAATTTGAGAGATCTGTCAAGAAAATGTGCTATAGAATGACAAGTGCCACTCCTTGCCTTACGAAATGCTGGCATCAATTGATATCTTCTTTTTGTGGGACAGGACAGCCTTTGAATCATAATAAAGGTAGCAGTGCAGTATTTCTGGATTCTTGTGTGAAGGAGACACAGTAGTCTCTGCTGTGTGCTTGACAGCAAAGTCAGAAATCCATCTGGGATGTTGCTTCCCTTGACAAGTATGATTTGTTGATGATATTAGCTGTTGATTAATCATTCATGTAAGCAGCTGATTACCTAAGAAAGTAGTTCTTGCTTTGAATTCTGGGGTTATAACTTGCTGAATGTCCCACTTAGGATGTCAGCTCTTGGTAAAGCTGCTGGAACTTGGTGATTTTACCTTTTTGCAAATCATCTGTAATGTGCCATTGCTCAGTAGCATGGTGTATTGAAAGCCCGTCATTAGCCTGCTGCTTCAGGATGGCTCTTGGAAAGCAATTTTAAATATCTAAGCTGCCAGTTTTCATTAACAGGAACAGACAGAATTGATTTGGAAGATCAAAGACGAGCTGAGGAAAGCCTGCTCCACCAACGACCTGAAAGAGCTGCTGATAGCCAACAAACAGGAAGTGCCTTCTGGGGAATCTGCTGTGAGTCGGTTTTATTTTCTTGCAGAATGTTACCTTGCCTATGTGCCTGCACCTCTTGAGTTGTTGATGAGCTTGGCTCAAAGCAGTGTGATGAACCAGTTCCTGAAGTCAAAGGTCTATTGTAAAATCTCAAAAATACAGAATCTAACCAGATTGCAAAGCTCACTTCTTCTCTCATAGCACTCCAGTGAATGCTGCTAATCTACCTGTCCATGCATAAGGGCTGAAATGGTAGTCCCTACTGTTAAATTTAAATTCATCCATTTAAAAAGATGTTTTTCTTGCAGCACTTCTTAAAGCATCATTAATGCTTCCAGGGGGTTTCTGAGGGGAGCAGATGCTCTGAGTCTCTAGAATCAGTACACCAGAAGAAACGTTTTTCAGGGAAGAGCATTGGATTTTTGTGGACTCTTTCGTCCCACCTATATATTATATTCAAGCACAACCTGTCCTCCTACAGCATAATTAAATTCTTCCACCTTGCTCATGCTTAGCATTCTGTGAAACCTTCTGTTTTGTGTTTCTGACAATATGCCCTTGCTCCAGAGATCATAATCCAAAGAGTGTAGCACAAACTTAGTGGCATGTGGTGTCAAGGCTTTGTGGATCAAGTAGTTCTGGGAAGCTTCTTAATTCATATGCAAAAAGAAGACTTGACAAGTAACACTTCTCATCTTTACACCAGTGTTTTGAGGCATCTGTGAATTTTCTGCGTTTTCTGACTGTGTGCACACGCTTCCTTTTCTAATGTGATTTGTTTGCCTCTTCGTTGTTTTAAGATCTTGGACAGAGTGGCAGACGGGATGGCATTTGGAGCTCTGCTTCCCTGTGAAGAGTGCAAGGGGCAGTTTATGTTCAAGAGTGACGCGTACTACTGCTCAGGAGACATTACTGCCTGGACTAAATGTGTTGCCAAAACACAGTCTCCCAAAAGGAAAGAATGGGTTATCCCAAAGGTAAGTGCTGCAAACTTGGCCTGAAACCTCTCTCAATTCTTAAATGACTTAAGTGGTTGTGGAAACAAAAAATAAGTCTATGGCAAATGTTACAGACAGACTAATATTAGAGGGCAGGGCCTGCTTCAGCTTCTGCACAGCTCTGTGCCTATGAGGAAGGGAAGAGTTGCTGATAAGTAATATATGTGGGGTAAGGAGAATCATATTTTCCAATCCCAGTAGATTGGGAAGTACTATTTCTTCTTCTCCGATAATTCAGGCATTTCCAATTTGTCCTTCCACTGCAGCAGAACTTAGTTACCATACTGTATATTACTTGTGGGTTGAGGCTGAAGGTTAATTTAATTCATAATGACTGGCTCATTTTGCTGTTTTTTATCTCTTCCTTTCTGACTAATCTGAGATAGTCTTAATAACTTTGCTCCCACAAGTTCAGATGTTAATATCAAAATTTCAAAACATTGCTTGAAAATTACAGCCTGGATTGTCTTTCTGAAATAAACAAATAGTTCCCCCTGAATTGGGAAAAAACTTTTGCAGAAAATGTGTTTGTGGTATTTAATTATTGGTATTCTGAAAAGAGTAAGAGAACCAAAAAAAAGTCCTGGCTTTTTGTTTCTTAACTGAATTGTCTTTACTGGCAATCAGCATCAAGGCAGAAATGTCAAAGGTGATTGAAATACCACCCGACTGGAAAACCAAGATTCTTCTTCCATTTTACATCTCTCTCCATGGTTTTAAAACAAATATTTCTAGGGAACTTAGATTCTTATTGTGTGGCAGGGATTGGGAAGGATTGGGATTCCCAGTTTTATTCTTGATTGCAACTGACTTGCTGTTTGATATTGAGCAAGCCATTTAACCTCTTTGTACATCAGTTTCCTAATCGATAACCTATGTGAGATGTTTTAAATAAAAAGCTTTATTTAGCTTTTGTCTCCAGTATGGAGAAAACTGCTGCTTTAAACTATGGCAGCCAGGTCTCCAATGTGGATGCAACTCTGTTGACAACAATAACAGGAGATATTTTTTTCTGCTGCTAGAGCTATGTCTTTTTCAGCTGCCCCAACTAGGGTTACGATATGTCTGGGTTTTCCCTGACATGTCCTCTTTTTTGGCCCCTTGTCCTCGTGTCCGGGCAGGTTTTTAAAATGAGAGCAAATGTCCAGGCTTTTGCTCTGCCTCTGGCTTTTCCCAGGTGTGAGCAACTTGGATGCTTGGGGCTGAGAGCAGCGGGCAAGGTGACTGGCTGTCAGGGCTCATGTGCTCTGTGCAAGGGCCCCGGCAAGTGTGTGTGTGTGGGAGCTGTGTGCTCATCAGGGCTGGAGCAACAGGGAGCTCTAAGTCGGGAGTGAGGGACACAGGCAGGGCTGTGCATTGGGAGTTAGGGGGACGGGCTTAGGAGTGATGGGCACAGGCATATCCGTATCACTGCCTTTCCCCCGCCCCTCCACCCCCACAGGTGTCCTCGTTTTTGATCTTGGAAATGTGGTAACCTTGCCCAAACAACACGAGCTCTACAGGAAGATGTCACCACCTTTTGGCAAAGCTGTATCCACACTGGAGGCTTAGTCAGCAAAGCTGCATTGATAAAGGGATATGATCTTTTCATGCCCCTAATTGACTTAGTTCTGTCAGCAGAACTGCGAGATATACACAAGGGTTTAGTAAATTGATTGTAACCTGCTGTGAAATCTCTCCTAAGTGCCAAGATCTAGACAATGCTCAGTTTAGTGTGTAAATTATATCAGTTTTAAATGGTTCTGCTCTTGCCCTGCAGGAATTCCGGGAAATCCCTTACCTAAAGAAATTCAAGTGTAAAAAGCAGGACAGAGTATTCCCTCGAGAGGCTGCTGCTGTGAACACTGTGCTTCCAAGTGCAGCTTCTGCTCCTTTGACAGAGGAGGCATCTGCACCCACAGGTAAAAGTTCAGGGCAAAGGGACTTATGTGCCCAGGAAGGCATTTCTGTTGATTCATTAGAGCCAAAGAATTCACTTTGGACTCTTATGAGTGTCGCAGTGAAGAGTGAGATGGCAGAGGTATTGTTTGTTTTGATTTTTAAGCATTTCCTTTGGGGTTTTGGGGGCAGGGTTGGGGGTTTTTTTATAATTTTCGTCAGACTTACGCAAAATTAAGGGTGTGGGGGACAGACAATTTAGCAATCACAGTATACTGTCAAAAGCTTTAAAAAATCACATGTTAAAATATATAAAACTAAATATCCATAAATCAATTAAGCACGCCTGCTTTAAATCATTCAGTTCATTCTCAGGAAAGAGCTGGGTAGGCAGGGACCAGAAGAGGAGGCAGTGGTGCTCTGGAGATCTGGCAACATGGGGGGGAGGCAGCGGCTGCCCATCCCAGGGCAGGAAGAAACTCCCTGCAACCCCTTAAGGGGCAAACCCTGCCTGGCAGGCACCACTGGAGGGGCAGCATGATCAGGCCAGGATCTGTGAGGGGTGCCCTCTGGGGCCCAGCCACTGCCCCTGTGCTGCCCAAAGGGGCAGGACAAGCTATGGCCATCAAAGGGCCAGTCCATCCCTGTGCTGGTGCCTGCCAGGCAGGGCTTGCCCCCTAAGGGGCCATAGGGAGCTGTTTCCCACCCCAGGCTGGGTGGCTGCTGCCTCTCCCTGTGTTCCCAGAGCTCCTGCCTGGTCTAGCCCATGTAAGATCATGGCAGGGGCCCAACTTCTGGTGAGCCCTGATCATGTAAGGGCCAGGCTGTGCTCATCAGGAGTTTGGTGCCCAGTCCTTGGCTGGGACCTGGGTGGAGCGAGTGGTCGGTGTCACCGGGTTCCCAGCTGCAGCAGGCCTGCCTCTTCAACCCCACTTCCAGCATGGCCCTGAGCTGCTGCCAGAGGAGCAGTATGCAGGTGGTACAGCCAGGCATCCTCACTCCACCTGCAGCAACCACTGTGGCTTGTGCATGTGCATGTGCATGTGCATGCTTGTGGGCACCCTCCTGGCCCAGATTTCCTTACCCACATCCCAGATTGATTGATTGATTGATTGATTGATTGATTGATTTGTTTTGAATCCCCTTTCTCTAAATGTCAGTGATTACTGATGGAAATATTTCTGTTTGTCTGTGAGCAACAGGTGAAATCAGTGTTTAGTGATGAAAATTGAATCCTTCCAAGTCTAGCTGTAGCATGTTGGAATTCTTCCTAACTCCTCCAAGAAATATTTTCTTATGAGGAAATGATATTTGTGGCTTTTTTGATTCTCTTTTTTTCCCCTTGGTTCTTTTTCACTTGTACAGTACAGGTTACAGTTATTGTAACCTGCTGTGAAATCTCTTCTAAGTGCCAAGATCTAGACAATGCTAAGTTTAGTGTGTAAATTATATCAGTTTTAAATGGTTCTGCTTTTGCCCTGCAGGAATTCTGGGAAATCCCTTACCTAAAGAAATTCAAGTGTAAAAAGCAGGACAGAGTACATTTACTGTACAAGTAAAAAAGAGTGCCAGCAGTTTCCTAGTTTTTGTGGACATGGCCTTGATCTGAAACCCTCTTTCTTTTTTTTTTTTTTTTTCTTCCTGGTCCCTTCCCCCAGGAAACCTATTATATGTGAGGTAATGCTGGGTTTTGTGCCACCTTTTCTAGGGGAGATAAACTGTTCCAAGAGTTGCTTAATGCATTTTAGCTTCCCTGTTGACATGCTGTACTTTGGATTTAGCAAGCTTCTTTTCCTTCATCTCATGCGCTTTCTCCAGCAGTCTGAACATGTTCTTTTCTTATGTGATGTTTTTGTTTCCAAACAACTAGATAAGCCATTATCCAACATGAAGATTTTGATACTTGGAAAATTATCCAGGAACAAAGAAGAAATGAAGACCACAGTTGAGGAGCTTGGAGGAAAAGTGACAGGAACCGCCAATAAGGCCAACCTGTGCATCAGCACACAAAGTGAGCAGACATGCAATATTACTGTCATCCTTGGGCATGGAGAGGAATTAGATCACAGAGGGGATACGGCACTGAATGAGGACCTGGGGTGGTTGTCTTTATTTGTGGACTATAGTGCATGTTTCCATATTCATGAAAATATTTTCTTATGAAGTGCTTCTAATTCTGAATGGTTCCCAAGTGCTTTGCTGATGTCACATAGCAGAGGTCTGTTCAAGTGAACCTATTTCTACCCAGATAGAATTCGAGTCCCAGTGTTCATCAGTGTGTTGTAGTCTGTGGTTTACAGTCCAAGGCATAGGGAAACCAGGGGTTCTGTGCCAGGTGTGGTGTGGGTCCTTATGATAACGTTTAATGGATTTCAGTACCAATTTGTTTTTGAAAGCTGATCGCAGCAGGTGAATTCCTTGGTGTGGATTTTAAAGGCTGCTAAAGCGTGTTTTAACTGTGTGAAGGGACTCCTGTAGAGTAACTGGGTAGCTAAGGAAGCTTTGTAGATATTACCTCTGCGTAGACTGGATTGTGGCATCATTACTTGATGGCTTTGTTTTGGAGTCTCATTGTGCCAATTCCAGTGTTAACCCAATACACAAATGAACTGTGGGAGCACTCCCTTCTCTAATGCTCCAGTTTCACTTTCTGGCTGCTTAACTGGTGAGTGCCTCTGCATATGGGACTAAAAATGCATGGTTTTTAGCAAAAGCCAAACAGAACATATCTTTGGGAAAAGCTGTTGACTTGTGTTCCCTTTTGTTTGTGTATGCATGGGCAGTGAATTCAGCAGAGGGCAACACTGATGCAGGAAGACTGCATGAATTGAGAGCCTGTCCTGTGTCAGGCAGATTTCAGTTTGCCTAATTCTGTGTGTTTAGGAGTTTGGTGTGAAGATGCGTATAAAAAAAAATACCTTGTTTATTCAAATACAAAACAAGTCTTTCTCCCCCAATTAGCATGGGACGGGGGAGAAAGCCCCTCACCTTATAATTGCATACAAGGAAATCTCACAAAACACATTCAGTTGATTAAATACAGCCAAACAGTGAGCATTACTACAAAACACGTGACCCACATTAGGCAAACATACTAATGGGAACCTATCACAAGAATAGGTTAGCATAGCCAATCTGAATAAGATATATGGTAGTGTCTATTAAGTGCAGTCCCTCTCACCATTGACTCGAGGGAAAAAAAAAAAGTCATGGTGAGCCACAACATTGCATACAGTTCATCCAGAATCTCTCTGTCACCCCCTTTCTCAGCCTGGCACATGATTAGTTTGGCCTTGCCCTCCATGAGGTAAAGCCAGACCAGGGTGGCCCTACGCTTCATCTGCATATAAATTTTTGGTGCATCCCAGCACTTGTCACAAGAACACCCAGTTCCAGTCTTGAATGGGGTGCTAATTAGCGCATGGATCCTTTTATGGGGGGTGTATCTGGAGTGTACACATACTGAGCACTGCTAAGCTGTAGGGTCACCGTGGCTTGAATTGCTATTGACCCTGGTAGTGCCCAGCCCAATGAACTATATGGTAAATCATTAGCCTTTGGCTTTAGAATAATAATATCATGTGTACTTTTGGGCTACGTATAAGTAGGTACCAAAGTGCTGCTCAGAAGTGTGTTTATGGAGTACCTGTGCTGAAACTTGCAGTTGTTTCAAAAAAAGGTAATATGCATCAATTCTGAATAAATTAATACCAGTGTGCTATATACAAATTGTGGCATCCATGTTTAATTTCAAGGTTATTGTTTTCAAATTTGCTTCCCACTTCCCTGTACTTGGAGAGCAGGGTCTGCCAGTAAGGAGAGGGGGAAGGAGCTGCCAGAGGTAAAAGTTGGGGAGAAGCAGAGAGCAAAGGGATGCCTGACTCCCTAGATTTATTTTCCCTGCTGTAGAAGTGGGAAGGGGACAAATTCAAGGCAAACATCAAATAAATGGATTTCATACCTGGAAAATTATAACTAAATTCCATATATGGAGTCTAATTATTCAGGGGTCGTCTTATGATCGGGTCACTTTCTTTTTGAGTAAATACGGTAAGTTTCGCAAGACTGCTCTACAGTTGAGGCAGGGGCTGGGTGTGCCTTGTTCCTACCATCCTTGATATCCTCTCAACTGACTGCCTCTGTGTAAAGGGTTGCTTCCCTCTTCTGCTTCCTTGTAAAGCTGTTGGAGCATGCAGAAGGAAGAAACAACATGCAGCTTTTGTTCAAAAGGGTCTGTTTTACCAGCGTTGAGTAGATCTGTTGAGGATCTAGGATCACCACCAGCTGCTCTTGTAAAAGCCTGGAGGGAAAGTGGTGTTTCAA